>NW_028270143.1:56042977-56351667 GCF_037043375.1 Chiloscyllium plagiosum
TGCAGCTGTTCACTGACACTTCTCTGGGGAACAACATTGTCCTCCAACACATGTTTTGTTAGTCACACAAGTATGCAGGGTGTCGACCCCCGAGAATCTTGCTGCATTGATCGTCTAAGTTGCATTTCCCTGTCACTGCTGGGAACTCTCTGAGATATACATTCCTGTGCACTCAGAAGTAGATGATGATAAGGCTTTGGAGGGTGGGCCTGTGATGTCGAAGTAAGTCAATGCCACGTACAGTACACATTTTGCTAACTCTACTCTATTGTAATGTATTGGCAATGTACCCACAACTATTCTGCTCTGTTGATGGATCAGGAGTGATTTGGAGGGTGCTATGAAGCATTTACAGACACAAGAGACAGGGACAACCACATGGACAATGAAATGTAAGAATTTGTGAAACCTGAAAACTATTTTCATACTATTGCTTCTGAAAATATTTGAACCATTTAAGTGCTTTCTTAATAAACTGTGGACCCAATTGTATGGGCAAACAAACTATTTACATGAGATATAATGATCAACAAACTATTTACAAGTTTTCCAGTGGCTGTCCATATGTGACATTAATACATTTTTCTCCTCCTGTCACTCCCACTGCACCATTCTGAGCTCCTCTATTCTGCAGATGGAATGGAGGGATAATCCTTCATAGCAGAAGCAATTGCCTGTGGAAAATTTCCTGCGCTGGGCTATTTTTCCATTTTCTTTCATTTATTTTCTAGTTGATCCATCTCCATCAGCTTATTATATAATCATCATCCATTGGATTTACTGGTTGTGCCATCTTTCAATGTCAACTTGCCCATACAAAACCTGTCAAAAGGAAATGGGTGATACAATATTTAACTCAGTCACATCATTGTATTCTAACAAGCTTTACATCTTCACACTTTTCAACATTGATATGCTTCCCCACCCCTAGCAATTCTGGAGTTCTTGGGCACTTCCCACTCTGTCCTGTGTATCTATCCAGAAGGCTGTAAGCTTGAGGTTCTATTGCTGAAGCCTTCTAAATGCAACAGAGTTCAACAACTTCAGATCATTATCGTTATTATGTTTAGGTATAGAAGATCCTTTCGTTTAAACCCCCTTGTGTGGTAATACGCTGAGTATAACCACCATCATCATTACAGAGCTAACTGCTTACATCACAGTTAAAGGTCTGCACACTGTTGCAGTAGATTATGCTGGATTACTTACGTTTGATTATTTACATCTCATAATTTTCAATTTTATTTAGCTGTTCTTGAAGAAAATATTGCTACAAAAGTACCAGAGAGCTAAGTGTGTTGTTAGAGAATGATTTTTTTTATTCTGTATCAATGTCAGGTTTAGTGATGCTGCAGGGGTGCTAGGAAGTTTCTACATCTACACAGGGACTATCCATGATAAAATGCAGCCAAAAGCAAGCATTTGTTTTGATTTAAAAAAAAATCTGTGTAGAGGATAAAATATGCTCAATTCATTTGGCATACCACAACTAATAGTAAAAATGTCTTTATATGATATCCTTTTTGAACACCAAACATCCTAAAATCCTTCATAATCCATGAGCAACTGTTTCATGTTAATAATAGATTTAATATGAGAAATAAAGGAGCCAAATTACACACAACAAACATCCACAAACAACATAATCCATGATGAGCTAATCTGTTTTTGTGCACTACATATTTGCCTGGATAACATATTTGCCTGTTCTTCTTTAAAATAGCGCCTTGGGACTTTTTGCATCCACTGGGATGAGCAGATGAGCTCTCGGTTTAACATTTCATCCCAGAAAACTGCACTTCTGATAGTACTGCACTTAACCAATACTGTACGAGAGTGTCAGCCCAGATTTTTGCACTCAAGTTTCTGAAATGGAACTTGAATCAACTGGTTCAGGCAAGCCTGTTACGGGCTGAGCTACAGCTGACTCTTCAACTAAAGTAGGTATTCTAATTTACTTATTAAAGTTTATTCTGTAAATAGTTACAGTATTTATATGGTTTTATTGAGGAGAATAAAATATGTTTTATAGAAAATCTTGACAGCAGATTTACAGAAATTTTGTAACTTGGATACAAAAATGCTTAGACAAATAATAGATGATGATGGTGAATCTTGTGATGCCTCAATAGAATATGGAACATGTGGAATTTCAATGTTGTTTAATCATGGATGTTCACATACAAAAGCTGGTACAGATGTACTACATGTTTGTACACAGGTCTTAGAATCATCATACACATTCTGCATAATTTAATTATTTATGTTAACTTTGCCATCTAGATTTTTTTACTGTAGCCAGAAAATTCTGCTGCAGCACAATGCTGTTATTTCAGTGTTCGTTTTTAATTCAGTGCCTTAGACTCTTAGGTTTGGATTTTAGCTTTCAGACTTGCTCACAGCTAGGAAGTTCAGAAACTGAGGATTTCAGCATCTCATTTGGCAGTGAACTTGCAACTCGGCTACATTATTTGCATCTGACTTCAAGCTTTCCTGATTAATTAAAGCAGACTGAAGGGATGACAACTTACATCAGTCTGTTTCAGCTTTATACTTTAAAGGGACTTTGTGAGAGTCAGCTTCAAAGGATTGTCGAAGTGTTATTACAGGACGAGGAGCTTCACTGATGGGTCTCAAAATTGAAAAGCAACATCACACTTCTTAGATTCACCCCGAAATATATATTGCAGTGTACAGGTCTGTGGGGAGATTCCATTCATTGTGGACAGGAGAAAAGAAACTGCAAATGTGGTTGGTGTGGCTATGGATTGTTGAGCCTTGCTTCTAGATTTGTTCCCTTAAGACATTCAATGACCGAAATAGGGCAGAAACCGTGCTTTGATCCCAGATAGAACCCCACACTCTATCCCCAGTCTTTTACACGTCAGTGCTCAGGTGAATGAGCCTTCCTTTTGCAACCAACCCTCATTGAGTAACCACCCCCTCATACTCCATTTAATCAGCCATAACCGACATCTACATTTGCAATGTCTCACACACATACACGTGCGCGCACACACAGACAATCACATTGCTATCTTATGCATACATACATTATGTAAATTTGTGAAGTTTTATTGAGGGAAATTAAATATAATTCATTGAAAAACAATCAGAGCAAATGTACTGAAGCTTTGGGACAAAGTCATAGTAAAGCTTAGATAAATGGTTTATAATGCTGATAAATCTGCTGATGTTGTATTTGGATATATGAAATTTCAGGGTAGTTTGATAGCTCACACTGAGCCTCTGCTGTCCCCACAACCCCATTCCCTCCCCATCTCCCCTCAAACATTTTCTTCCAATTATAAAACCTTTTAATTCTTAAACCTATAGACCTTCTCAAAATGTGGCTCAGTGGTTATCACTGTTGTCTCACAGCACCCCTGGGTTCAATTCCACTCTCAGGTGACTGTCTGTGTGGAGCTTGTACATTCTCCCTGTGTCTGTGTGAGTTTCCTCCGGGTGCTCCAGTTTCCTCCCCCCAGTCCAAAGGGGTGCAGGTTAGGTGGATTGGCCATGGTAAATTGCCCATAGTGTCCAGGGATGTGCAGGCTAGATGGGTTAGCCATGGGAAATGTAGGTTACAGGAATAGAGCAAGGGAAGCTGGGTTTGGGTTGGATGCTCTTTGGAGGGTCCATGTGGACTTGATGGGCCGAATGGCGTGCTTCCACAATGTAGGGATTCTATGATTCTCTCTTTAGAGCTAAAGAAACACAGAACACCAGATGGAGGCAGAAAACTGGAGGTAACCCTCATGTCATCTCCAATTAGTAGGATATGATGAAGATAAGCCATATCTCAGTATCCATGACTGATAGTGATAGAGAGATTGTGGCCTCTAACTATATGTGGCAGATTTAAATATGATACTGTCACATGGCAGATAACACCTACTTGTGTAGATTTGATGTCAACATCCAATGCTCTTTGACTTTTTTCTTCTGAGCAACCTATTAATTTAAGCAAGCACGCACTTTAACTTTGTGCTTTGCACGCATGCAGTCTATTACAAGGGCTGGTTTGTTTTCAGTCAGTGGGGGAGCTTAAAGATTCATGTTTATATACCATAAATTTTATTTCAAAATTCCGTTGATTTCTCTTCCCCATTGTCATCTGTTAAGTGACCTTCTGACTTTTGAAATGTAGTAGGGCAAAAGTAAATGTTTAAAAAAGCAATTGTGTTGGTGAGTTGGATAGATTATTGATTGATTGCTTTGTGTAGGGCAGAGTGGATTCAGCATTAATGCGCCAAACAGCAGTATTGGTTTAGATTAGCTGGCGTGTCAAAATTATTCTGAATATCCTTGGCAGCTGAACAAGTCATTCGAGCCATTGCAGGTGTTTTTGAACATTTCTTCTACTCCTCTAAAGATGCAAATTTTATGAAGATGTGGATGTACTGTACCTTTAGGAAAGTTAAAAGTTAGCAAAACTACCTGACAGCACCAAGTGTTCTCAAAAAGATACAATGTATCATGTGGTCCAGCAGTTAGTGTAGTTGGTTGCCTGGAGACAAAAACAAATTTGAATTCAGCCAATCAGTTTGAATTATACCACAAAATACCAACCTCCAATCAAGTTTGAATTTAATGTATTGACAATCTTACAAAAACAATGAAACAATCCAATGCTTTGGGGAATAAGACCGGGGAACATTGAACAGTTGGAAGAGAACTGCAACAAGACCAAACAGATGTGGACTGCTCGTCTGAACTGTCGGAGAGGTACTGTCTAGAGAAGGAGTTTGCATAGAGAAAAACATTGACACCGACCTGGAGAGCAAATCTGCAAAGATAAGGTTTGACAGCTGGCTGGTTTTGAAATTTGAATTTTTCGGTAAATCTTAATCGCGGGCTTTACAGAAGGGAAGGTAAAAGATAGGTTAGGGGAAGGGTTGTAAATAGTTGTTAATTATTTTCTGTTATACTTTAAGAAATAAAGTTGTTAATTTTTATTGTAAATAGTTATTGGCCTCTCGAATTTTCACAGATTACTGCACAGGATAAATCTTTTCTGTGTTGCTGGTTTAAATTAAGCAGGAGTGTTTAACCTGTGTTGTAACACAAAGCACTCATTCCCTTTGCCTCTTCCAACTTCTGACCTTGCTGCTCTGCTTTGTTCCACAAGCTGCAGCACCCTACAATAATTCTGGAAACTCTTCCTGGAGGACATCACAGACTTCATCTGAAATGCACCTTCAGCATCTTTATTGGTTATTCAATCACAGCTTTCATGCTAACTTGGCTTGGTTGTACCTGTCCTGGATATCTATGGTCAAGGTAGTCACTGGTATTGTTAGCCATGTACCTAAAGGCTAGCCTTTCTCTCCAATGATCCACCTACTGATGGTGGTTCTGGGTGCAAGTATTTATGAGAAAGATAATGAACTCAGATGAAGGCATCATGACAGCTCTGATTGTATCTTGAACAGGTATGCATGATGCTCATTCTGTGATTGTGTGTCAGTTGAACATTGATGGAGTGGAAAGCCTTTTTAGTTGATGGATATAAATAGGTGATCAGAGGATATCATGACTGCCATGTGTACAATCTGTAACTTCCTGGGTGCATTGGAATCCATCAAAAGTGACAATTCTGATGGCTCTCTTCAACTGGCTCCACCAGTGGCAAAGTGCACAAGTTTTAACCCTGGAACTCTGCAAGTGGAAGGCACATTTGTGGATAACAGATTGTGAGACTCTGTGGCTCCCTTGCAGGAGATGAAGAAATTAATTCTATTGCAACTTTGACTAGCATATGATTTGGAGATGCCGGTATTGGACTGGGGTGTACAAAGTTAAAAATCACACAACACCAGGTTATAGTCCAACAGGTTTAATTGGAAGTACACTAGCTTTTGGAGCGACGCTCCTTCATCAGGAGCGTCGCTCCAAAAGCTAGTGTACTTCCAATTAAACCTGTTGGACTATAACCTGGTGTTGTGTGATTTTTAACTTTGACTAGCACAGGGATTGTGCACCAACTTTAACCACTATGACTCTATGACTTGGAAGAAAGCCTCCTTTTTGGGGCCTATAAATGTCACTACTCATTGGGTAAGTCTGAGTCTCCTGAGGTGTTGCTTCTCAGTCATATCCTCAAAAATAATCTTTTATCTATATACTCTGTGTTGAGTGTGGGGGTGGTTTCTGTTAGCTGTTCTAGCCTTCAATTAACCTCTTCTGTCCTGTGGAGTGACAGCTGTTTGAGAAGAAGGCTGCTGCTGCCCTTGCAGGTGGTGCTGGTAAGGCTGATGTTGTTCCTCTTGTTTTTGATTAGAGCTCTAAGATAGAACTACGCGAACATTTACCTTGCTTCTGAGGAAACTGAGCTGAGAAGTGCAGATCAAAAGCAAAACAATCCTAAGGTACCTATAAGGGAAGAAGAGCAAGGGTGGGCCATTCAGCCCACTGCTCTGCCATTTAATAAGATCATGGCTGATCTAATTGTAATGTCAAATCCATATTCTGTCTGCAGTGATAATCTTTCACTCCCTTGCTTAACAAGAAACTATCCATCTCTACTTTTTTTAAAAAATAAGGCAAGCATTCTATTCTGCTCCCACCACCTTTTTAGGAAGAGAATTTCAAATACTCATGACCTTCAGAGAACAGAAAAGTGTCTCATTGGTTTTAAATGGGTGGCCCCGATTTTAAAATAGGCAAAAGTGAGGACTGCAGATGCTGGAAATCAGAGTCTAGATTAGAGTGGTGCTGGAAAAGCACAGCCAGTCAGGCAGCATTCGAGGCTGTGCTTTTCCAGCATCACTCTAATCTAGACCCTGATTTTTAAATGGTGATCTGTGGTTCTCGACGAGACGAAACTTCCACTCCACATCTATGCTATCAAGACCCCTGAGGATATGTTTCAATCAAATCACCTGTTCCTCTTCTGAACTCGAACAGATACAAGCCTGGCCTCTCCAGCCTTTCTGCTTAAGCCAACCTGCCTGTTACAGTTATTGGTCTGGTAAACCTTCTCTAAACTGCTTACAATGTATTTACATTCTTATTTAGATAATGTATCCACTACTATACATACTACTTCAGATGTAGTCTCACCAGCACCTTGTATAACTGAAGTATGATCTCCACTCTGTTCTATTCAATTTACCTCAAGAAATAATAGCGTTCTATTTGCTTTTCTAGTTATTTTCTGTATGTGCACGTTGTGATTTATGCATGAGGACACCCAGATCCTTCTATGCTTTGAAGCTCTGCAATGTCTCACCATTTAGAATACGCATTTTTATTCTTCCTGCCTCATTTCACACATGATGCACCATTTGTCAGATCTTTGCCTACTCATTTAACTTATCCGTATCTTCTATTAGTTTCATTGTGTCCTCTACACAACTTACTTTCCTACCTATCTTTGTGCCATCTGTAAATTTGCTAATCAAGTTATTCAAGTCATTTCTGTAAATTATAAACAGCTGAGGTCCCAACACCAATCCCTGTAGCATACTAGGCTAACCTAAAAAAGACTCATTTATGCCGATTGTTTGCTTTGTATTAGTCTGCTAAACCTCTGTCCATACCAATGTTCTACCCCATACACTGAGTTTTTATTGTCCATGATCACTTTTGATGTGCACGTCATCAAATTCCTCCTGGAAATCTAAGTACAGTGCATCTACCACCCCCCACCCTATCTTAATCCACAGCATCTATTACTTCTTAAATCCCCAATAGCTCCGTTAAGCATGATTTCTATTTCGCAAAGTCTTTTCGACTCTGCTCAATTACCTAAAACCTGTCTAAGGCCTTGCTATAACTTTTATTAATAACAGCTTCCAATATGTTCCCAATGACAGATGTTATCTCAACTGTAGATTCCCATACTGTTGTTTCCCTCCCTATCAGAATAAAGGAGTTTCATTTGCCATCTTCCAGTCAAATCGGACCTTCCCCAAATCCAGAGTGTTTTCAAAAATTTAAACCAACGAATCAACTGTTTCACTAGTCAATTCTTTTAAGATCCTTGTATTATACAGAAACTGTGCTTTAAGTAGAAAAGAAACAAAACAGCTTTTCTCCAGTAGACCAAAACACGAGTCCTGCTACAGTTCCCCAAAATACCACTCATGAAGAACTGACTCTAGAATCCCTGTATCTAGCACCTGGGTATGTTTCCGTCACTTGGGACTTAGAGTCATAGAGATGTACAGCATGGAAACAGACCCTTCGGTCCATGCCGATCAGATATCCCAACCCAATCTAGTACCACCTGCCAGCACCCGGCCCATATCCCTCCAAACCCTTCCTATTCATATACCCATCCAAATGCCTCTCAAATGTTGCAGTTGTACCAGCCTCCACCACATCCTCTGGCAGCTCATTTCACACACTATCACCCTCTGTGTGAAAAAGTTGCCCCTTAAGTCTCTTTTATATCTTTCCCTTCTCACCCTAAACCTATGCCCTCTAGTTCTGGACTCCCTGACCCCAGGGAAAAGACTTTGCCCATTTACCCTATCCATGCCTCCTCATAGTTTTGTAAACCTATGTAAGGTCACCCCTCAGCCTCCGAAGCTCCAGGGAAAACAGCCCCAGCCTGTTCAGCATCTCCCTATAGCTCAAATCAGTTTGGAACTGCAATAGCTTCTTCCTGGGACTATCACACACTGTGCTTCAATGCATCCAGCTTGAATAATTATTTCTGGGTTTTTATCCCAACATTTCTGGTCTGGGACTAACAATAATGGTTCATGTTAAAGTAATATTACAAGCAGATGTTAGGGTGTTTGAAACTCTATTTAAGAATGAGGCCAGATGAAAAATGTTCGGCATGTCATTTGAGATTCTGAAAGCAATCTTAATAAATTAACCAGTATTGGCCATCCCTGACCTTCCAAGATGACACTTGATAAAAAAAGATTTGGGAGTGGATGTTATCTAGTTACAGGATGATGAGTCAATAAACAAAAGTCATTGGGGAATATATGGCACATAATTTGATAACAAGGACTTTGCTACATTTTGTGAATTCTGTTTTTGTAGTTGTGGGTTTCTGAAACATGTGGATGACCAGGAGCTGAGGAGCTGTTGACAAGTTAAGTTGACTGATACAGGGATTCTGAAGTCAGTACTTTGAGTGGTATTTTTTGGAATTGTACCAGGACTAGTGTTTTGGGGTACTTTTCTAAGAAACTAAACCAATATCAGAAGAAATACATACAGTAGAATAAAAAGGCCTTGGGATTGATGTAAGGTCTTCAGTGCTTTAAAATGTATATCCAAAAGGAAACACTAATTTACATAGATTAATTCACGAGCCTGCATTGAAACGTTTAAAAATTGAAATATGTTACTATTCATATGGAACTTTTTGTTGCAATCATTTAATGTAATATAAGCTCATATCAATGAAAATGATGATATAATGGTGGGTACACTATCCGAAATGTAAAACGTTAGAAAAAGTTAAAAGGTGAGAAATTCTAAGGCAGTGTAAGCTTGTACAAAGTGGAAAGAAGAATGAATAATTGTACATCTTGTTATTGTGGATTACATATTTACAAAGAACACATTAAAAAAAAAACATGTTTCATTTCCTTAAGGATAGAGACATGTAAGGACAGTGGCTTTATATTTTTTTGTCTCGATACTGTGGACTTTAATTAGAAAGAACTGTTTTTTTTAAACAGGGCCTTACTGGAATGGCACATAATTTGATACTTAGGACTTTGATACCTATTGTGAATTCTGTTTTGTGTTTGTGGATCAGGAGCTAAGGAGCTGTTTAAAAGTGAAGTTGTTTGGTCTTCAGCTAACTGAGCAGTTTGGAACTGGAAATAAATTACAGAGTCACAGTGAGAGAAAGACACAAAAGTGTGTGCAGTTGTTCTTCTAGCAGAAGCTGTCTATGCTCGACAGTAAAATACAGTAAACCTTGCTTTTAAAGGTTCATCTACTACTGGTAGTAATACTAACATTTGATTCTCACAAGCGAAACTACAAATTTTTGATCTCTCGTCTGCTTCATGCTGTGCTACTTTTAAGTGCTATCTAGCCAACTCACTCGCTCTATTTAATCTCTCCCTAACATTTGACACACAGCCCAATAATATAATCTTTGAACTCTGACTGTCCAATTTTCCTTATATATTTCAGTGGTCCTCTCACCTCATATCTGAAAATTAATTCAAATGGACTGAATTTAGTTGATTCATTAGGTGCATCCCAATTGCAAAAAGTAAAATGGAATACCTCTTTATCCTAATTCTCTAGATACTCTTGGCGATGGGCCCTCAACATGGTCTTTAAAGTTTAATGTTACCATTCTAATGGTCATGTGATTCTGGATGGTAAACAATTGATTTAAATTGTTTTACTCCTAAGCTGTCCATAATTTCCTTGAATAACTGTGATGTAAAATTTGATCCTTCCTCTGATTGTATCCCTGTGGATTGTCTGTATCTCGTAAAAAAAACTGATTAACTCTTCTACAATGATGATATCGCATAGTGGAATGGCCTCTGAAAATTAGTAGACCCATTCATAATGTTCAACAAATGCTGATTCCCACTTTATGTTTTAGGGAGGGCATCCTATGTAAAAGGTTCCTCAAATGTGGAAATGGATATTAAGGGAAGTTGTTTTATCATTGCTTGAGGTTTTCCTATCACCTGATGTGTGACATGCCTGGCGAAATTTAATCACATCTTTGTGCTGTCCAGGACAGTAAAAATGTTTTTTGTATTTTGGCTTGAGTTTTCCTTACTCCCAAATTAACTCCTACTGGTAGCTCATAAGCTACTTGCAACATCTCTGTTGCACGGCGGCAAGGTGGCACAGTGGTTAGCACTGCTGCCTCACAGCGCCGGAGACCCGGGTTCATTTCCCGCCTCAGGCGACTGACTGTGTGGAGTTTGCACATTCTCCCTGTGTCTGCGTGGGTTTCCTCTGGGTGCTCCGGTTTCCTCCCACAGTCCAAAGATGTGCAGGTCAGGTGAATTGGCCATGCTAAATTGCCTGCAGTGTTAGGTAAGGGGTAAATGTAGGGGTATGGGTGGGTTTCGCTTCGGCGGGGCGGTGTGGACTTGTTGGGCTGAAGGGCCTGTTTCCACACTGTAATGTAATCTAATCTCCTTTCTATAACCCAAAATATGCATCTTGATGAATGTCTCCCCATTTTTCATCCATCTAAAAATGTTATGTTCACCATTTCCTCATCAAGACTTCATTTTTAAGATAGTAGCACTCTGGGATGGACTCAGGTTCTTCCTTTTTGATTCAACTGCTTTATCTTTTAGAGTCATAGAGATGTACATCTCGGAAACAGACCTTTCGGACCAACTCGTCCATGCTGACCAGATATCCCAACCTAATCTAGTCACATTTGCCAGCACTTGGCCTATATCCCTCTAAGATTCTGGATCAGTGGTGCTGGAAGAGCACAGCAATTCAGGCAGCATCCGAGGACAGGCAAAATCGACGTTTCGGGCAAAAGCCCTTCATCAGGAATAAAGGCAGAGAGCCTGAAGCGTGGAGAGATAAGCTAGAGGAGGGTGGGGGTGGGGAGAGAATAGCATAGAGTACAATTGGTCAGTGGGGAAGGAGATGAAGGTGATAGGTCAGGGAGGAGAGGGTGGAGTGGATAGGTGGAAAAGGAGCTGGGCAGGTCGGACAAGTCCGGACAAGTCAGGGGATCGAGTTGCTGGAGGTTAGAAACTAGGATGAGGTGGGGGAAGGGGAAATGAGGAAACTGTTGAAGTCCACATTGATGCCCTGGGGTTGAAGTGTTCCGAGGCGGAAGATGAGGCGTTCTTCCTCCAGGCGTCTGGTGGTGAGGGAGCGGCGGTGGAGGAGGCCCAGCACCTCCATATCCTCGGCAGAGTGGGAGGGGGAGTTGAAATGTTGAGCCATGGGGCGATTTGGTTGATTGGTGCGGGTGTCTCGGAGATGTTCCCTAAAGCGCTCTGCTAGGAGGCGCCCAGTCTCCCCAATGTAGAGGAGACCGCATCGGGAGCAACAGATACAATAAATGATATTAGTGGATGTGCAGGTAAAACTTTGATGGATGTGGAAGGCTCCTTTAGGGCCTTGGATGGAGGTGAGGGAGGAGGTGTGGGCACAGGTTTTACAGTTCCTCTAAAATAAAGTCCATCTGCCATCATCTTCCATCCGCCATAAATCTTCCATCATTGCACCTCTCTTGAACACACAAATTTTTTATTGGTTGGGATGTCATGTTACAGTTGTACAAGACATTGGAGAAAGTGAGGACATACTGCCACATTTGGTGTACTGCATACAATTCCGATAGTCCTGCTATAGGAAGGATGTTATTAAACTGAAAATGGTGCAAAATCAATTTACAACAATTTTACCAAGCTTGGAAGGTTTGAGTTATGAGAGGCTGGATAGTCTGGGACTTTTTTATGTGGAGTAAAGGAGGCTGAGGTGACTTTATAGACATTTATAAAATGATTAGGAGCATAGATAAGATGAATAGCCATGATCTTTACCCCAGGGTAGTGGAGTCTGAAACTAGAGGGCATAAGTTTAAGGTGCGAGGGGAAAGACTTAAAAAGGACCTGAGGGGTAACCTTTTCATACAGAGGATGGTGCATGTATGGAACACGCTGCCAGAGAAAGTGGTAGAGGTGGGCACATTTACAACACTTAAAAGACATTTGAACAGAAATGTGGGACAGAAAACGTTAAAAGAATTTTGACTAAATGAAAGAAAATGGATCTAGTCCAGGTTTCCTGAACTGAATGAGTTGAGCGGAAGGGCCTGTTTTTGTGCTATATAACTCTATGACTCTGTTCTCAAAAACTACTGTCACATCTCAAACTTACTTTTTCTCCCCCAAGTCCTTGTATGTTGTTTCCCATCAGTTATAGGTGCCTTGTTTTAATCCCTTCAATCAAACTTCTCCCTCATCACAGTCCCTAAACAGCTCTTAGCTAGGTCACAACAAAGTACATCCTGTGTATTTCCATCTCTGTAACATTGTCTTTACTTGCTTTACTTCCTCTGTTGTTTAAACCCTCACCCTTATCTTTCTTATCTCTAGGCATTGACTATTGCAATGTATGTCTGCCTGGTTTCCCATATTCCATCCTCCATAAATTTCAGGTTATTTGAAACTGTATTGTCTGTCTCACAACCTGCACCAAGTTCTATTCACTTCTGATCTGTGATTCTATTGAAATACGGATTTTAGGACTGACACAATTGCTTCCAGTTAAAAGAGGACTTTAATTTTAAAATATTTATCCTTTCAAATTGCTATATGGTCTCATTCCTTCCTACCTCTCTGAGGTTCTCCTATTCCCTAATCCACCAGGATCAGTCTGCAACTTGAATTCTGATCCATTATGAATCTCTTATTTTATGTGCTTCAACATTACTGGTTATATATTCAGTTACCAAGGATCTAAGCTCTGGAATTTCCTCACCAAACATCACCCTCTCTCTATCTCTTTTTTTCACTTTTAGGATGTTGCATAAAATTACATTTTTGGTTCAGCTTTAGGTCAACTGTTCCCATGTATGCTTATATGGATTAGAGGCCTGTGAAGTATCTTCAGAAATTTTATTATTTTAAAGATCCAACATTATCCCAAAAGTCACAATGCTTCCAAAATACTTTATTGACTGTCAAGCATGATTATGGGCATAATATAACAGCAAGTCTTTTTATATAACTACAAGTTATTATTATTGATGTTAGCTGTTCAAGAATTATGAAGAAATTGAATATTTTTTCAGGATGTTGATTGTATGAAGGGAGCAAGTGACATCATTTCGAAGTATTATGATCCTCTGCACTTAAGATTCATATTTATAGATTTGGTGGAAATCAAATGTGTGTTTTGTACTGAGAGTCTGGCAAGGTTGACGTGAAAACAATCAAATTAAAACTTCAGTTAGAGTCTGGATGCACACTGATAAATATGAGAACTTATCAAATAAAAACATAGATGAAGATAATGGAAGAAGTTTGACTCATTAGTAAAGTTTGGCAAGGATATGAAGCTCAGGGAGGATTAACTCTGAATAAGCACTTCACCACCAGATCCAATATACTTGACCAACTCAATAAACGCATGGTAAGAAAAGCTTTTGCATGGAGCACAAAAACATTCAGTGTTTCTCAGAAAAATGTTTTACTATGGAACAATTATGTGTAGCAAGACTTTGTAACTGGATCCAATAAGTTGAAGCTGCTTTTTCTCTCAGTTTTACATAAACCTCGATATGGACAAGTCCAGACCACTCAAAACATTCTTAAGCAGCAGCCCCAGACCATAACTTTGCAATTTGTTTTGGTAAGTGTATAGTGAAAATTACCTGGAGTAAGATAGCAAGGTTGACTACTAGATTTTAAAATCAACAAATATTTATTCACAAAATTACACAATGAGACACAAAGAACAGAATAAAGGACCCCTACCGAACCTAATCTATTCAACTAGAATTAATTATTCTGTTCCGAATATACACTACAGTCCCAATAAGCAATCTCCCTTTAAAAACCAGTATAAATGGAACACATGCTTACAGGTTGAAGTTGAAGGGCAGAAAGAGAGAGAGGGTTTCCACACAACTCCCTGTTGAACTTCCAACCAGTTCAAGACTGCCCAGTTCAGCTAGCTAGAGAGCCGACTATTCACCTTTCATTATACACGTCACGTCTAAAACATGACCACTTTGGCCTGAAGTTTCATCTGTTTACATATAAACAAAAGGCCTCTCAAAATCCTTTTCATCTCTGTACCAAACCAGACTGATCGAAATCCGGCCCGACTTGTTGCCCTTCTGAAAATAATCAAGGACAGAGTATCCTTGAGCCAAGGAAGAGCTTTTAGAAAAAAAAGTGACTAGCGTTATGACATCTTGTTGAATATTTTAATGGAAGAACAGGAAATAAATCACTAGATTTTTCCTGGGTGTGAAATCAATATTCAAAGATATATATTTAACTGTTATGAATTTAAAATCAGATTTTAGTAATTGCATTGTAATTTTATTTTGAGACACCATTTTTAAAATCATGTCCCTTAATCAGTTATGGCTGTCAGTTCTGAAGGCTTCCTTAGTAATTCTGAAGAACTTTGAATATTCTTGTCCAGTATGCCTCAAAGTATTTGTATGATATAGAAATTTCTTCATGTTTCTAAGTCAGAAAGCTCAATTTGGTCTTCCCCATAGTGTAAAATATGTTCATTGTGAATTCGCAAGCCACTTTATTCCACACCTTCCATTGACTTCAATGGAAAGGAAAATTAGGTTCAGTGTAAAATGAGCTAATGATTTACTATCACCTATCTTCTACTGATCGAAGCTGGTTTCTTCTTGTTCCCAAATGTGTAAAATAACAAATATTCACATGGATTTTTTTGTGATGCAAAAATTCCAGTGCTTGGTTGTTCTAAAAACATGCACAATTGGTGAAATATAGATGTAATATTTACCACCAGTTCCTGAGCACAGCATGTAATTTATTGTTGACAAAAAGCAATAAACACAACTAATATTTTGATTTTTCTAAGAAGACAATAAGAAATAGGAACAGGAGTAGACCGTTTGACCCCTCAAGCCTGCACCAGCATTTTTGAGATTCGTGGCTGATCGACATTCTTTGCATCCATTTTCCTGCTCTTTTCTCCATAACCCATGATTCCCCTAGTGACCAAGATTCTACCTCAGCCTTAAATACACACAAGGAGTCTACCCACGGTACTCTGTGGCAAGGAGTGCTGAAGACTATCAATCCTCTTAGAAAAGAAATTCTTTCTCATTGTAGTCTTAAATTGATGGCCTTTTAGTCTGAGACTGTGCTCACTGGCCCTTGACTCCCTGATGAAGAGAAACACCCTCTCGGCATTTACCCTGTCAAGTTCTTTCAGAATGTTATATGTTTCAATGAGATCACTTCTCATACTTTTAAACTGTAGTGAGTAGAGTCCCAACCTGTTTATTCTTTGCTCATAAGACAATACTTCATACCAGGGGTAAGATTAGTGAACTATCACTGAACTGCATCCAATGAAATGATATCTTTCCTTAAATAAAGGGACCAAAACTGCTTACAGTACTCCAGATGTGGCCTCACCAGCATCTTGTACGGTTGCAGTAAGACTTCCCTACTCTTATAGTCGAAACCTCTTGAAATAAAGACCAATGTTTCATTAGACTTCCTGATTTCCTGCTGCAAATGTATGCTAGCTTTCTGTGTTTCATGCACAAGTCCCTTTATGTTGAAGCTTTTTTTCAGATTTTCTCCATTAAAAGAATATTCTGTTTTGTTTTGTTTTGTTCTTCCTTCCAAAATGAACAACTTTGCATTTTCCCACATACTCTATTTACTAACTTTTGCCCACTTAATCTCTCTCTCTGTAAACTATTTGTGTCACTGTCACAACCTGCCTTTCCACCTAATTTACTATTGTTTGCAAATTTGGTTGCAGTACATTCATTTTCTTCCTCAAAGTGATTAATATATAATATAAGCAATCATGATTCCGGCACTGATCTCAGTGGAACCGGGGTGGTCATGTGTCACCAGCCTGAAAAAGAACCTCTCATCCACCGCCGTCTGTTTCTTACCCATTAGCTAATTTTCTATCCATGCCAATATACTACCTCCGACCCTGTGGGCTTAACCTTTTGTAAGATATCTTGTTGAATGCCTTCTGGAAGCCCAAATACAAAATATCTACTATTCTTCTCTATCTACTCTGGTTGAGATGTTCTTGAAAAACTCTAATAAATAAGTCATATGTGATTTGTATTTCATCAGTTCCCTCCCTCAGGGCATTGTGGGTCAACATACAGCATATGGACTGTAGTGGTTCAAGAAGGCAGTTCACTACCACCTTCTGAGGGCAACCAGGAACAGCAATAAAGTGCTAGCCAGCCAGCAATGCCTACGTTTCAGTGAATTTTAAAAAAAGCCGTACTGACTCTGCTTAATTAGTTTACGAATTTCCAAATGTTCTGATTCTTTTGTTAATTGCTTCTAATACTATTCCAACAAAAGATGGAATAGTAATTGGCCTATAGTTACCCACATTTTGCCTCCCTCTCTTTTTGAATAGGGATGTTACATTAGCAGTTTTCGAATCCTCTAGTACTTCTCCAGAATACATTGATTTTTGGAGAATTGCAGCCAATACATCCACTACCTCTGCAGCTACCTTTTTAATATCCAAGGATGAAAGCAATCAGGGTCAGGAGACTTATCTTCCATTAGTCCCATTTGTTTGTGTAATACTCCTTCTTTATTGATGGTAAAGTATTCTTTAATGTGATTCTCAACATATACTTCTGGACGCTGAGTTATATCAATCGACATTCATTGCACAAGTTACTTAAGAGTTCCTCCTGGATGTTCAAGAGCTATAATAAAATCAACAATTTAGTTGGATTTTGATTTCAATGTTATAATTTGTCAAAATTACAGCTGATACATGGTATCAATTTGGATAGATGTCAAACTTCAGTTTTATAATAGTTTGCTACATTTGTGTGAAAGCAAGTAGTTTTTTTTAATTAATAAGTTGCTGTTGGATTTTTTTTTAACTAGATATTTTTATTGAAAATTTAACATGTTTTTTCAAGTTTACAAATAAAAAAAACCCAAGTATAAACATTGATATACAATTAAATCTTAAATAAATAATAGCCAAAATTTGTCAAACAAAAGAAGGGATACCGAAAAGAAAAAAAGACAAAACTCAACTAACTACTAATCTAACCTACAACTAATCAGAGTGTATGATTAAATCTCTTACATTACTCAAGAAAAGAAAAAACAACGGATAACACAGAAATTGAGTATTAAAGTACATGCTCGGAATGTGTTAACATCAGATCGTAACAAAACCCGTATTCATGCGGGATTCCTCTCCCAAGGGGCCCCAGACCAGCCAGGGTCGTTGTCTCAATTAGATAAAAGCCCTTAATAGAATGGCCAAAATATGTGTATCTGTGTAATTCAAGAAGGGCTGCCATATTTTATAGAATAATTTGGTATTTTGGTGCACCATGTTTGTAAGGAAGTCAAGGGGAATATATTCCATGATTGCTCTGTGCCAATTCAAAAGTCCAGGAGGGCCCTCAGCCACCCAGTTTACCAAAATATTTTTCCTTGCACAGAAAGAGAGAATGGAAAATAATCTCTTCCCGGGCACATCCAGGGAAGGCAAGCTCGAAAAGCCTAAAAGGAGAGATACTGGATCCACTCTAATTTCCATTCCCAAGATTTCTGTCAGGGCATTTGCTACTTTAATCCAATATTTACGGATCTTATGACAAGTCCACAAGCAGTGTACAAGAGTGCCCACCTCTGTTTTACATTTGGGACACATCGGACATGCTCCTGCCTTAAATTTTGCCAATCAGTCCGGTGCTATATGGGCCCTGTGAAATATCTTCAACTGAATGGCCTGGGTTCTGTTTCAGATGGAGATTTTTCTGGCATTTTCCCAAATGTCATTCCACATTTCTATGGAGATTTCAAGCCCCAAATCCTGATCCCATGTTTTAAGCAGATTGTCCATATCTTCCGATACTTCATCATATAATAAATGATAGAGTGCTGACCGAAGGTACCCCCATTGGCCATAACATTCCACGTTCTCTGTCTGATTTATAAAGACTATCTAATAGCGTAGTTTTCTTCTGCATGTAATCTTGAATTTGGAAGTATTGAAAGAGATCACCATTAGGTAATCCAAATTTCTGATGCAGCTGTTCAAAAGACATCAGGGCCCCTTCCTTAAACAGATCTCCTCAGCAGGAGATACCCCTGGATCTCCAGAGTTTGAATGTTGCACCTGTAAGCTCTAGTTGAAACCCCCATTGCCCCCACTATCGGAGTATAAGGGGATGTTTTATGTGAATTGCCCTCATTTTGCTGCACTATATTCCAAGCTTTAATTGTATTTAGTATTATAGGGTTTTTAAGTGGTCCAAATGATATCACAGATAACCCAACCCAATCTAGTCCCACCTGCCAGCACCCGGCCGATATCCCTCCAAATCCTTCCTATTCATATACCCATCCAAATGCCTCTTAAATGTTGCAATTGTACCAGCCTCTACCACATCCTCTGGCAGCTCATTCCATACACTTACCACCCTCTGTGTGAAAATGTTGCCCCTTAGGTCTCTTTTTCTCTTTCCCCTCTCACCCTAAACCTATGCCTTCTAGTTCTGGACTCCCCAACCCCATGGAAAAGACTTTGCCTATTTATCCTATCCATGCCCCTCATAATTTTGTAAACCTCTATAAGGTCACCCCTCAGCCTCCGACGCCCCAGCCTGTTCAGCCTCTCCGTGTAGCTCAGATCCTCCAACCCTGCAACATCCTTGTAAATCTTTTCTGAACCCTTTCAAGTTTCACAACATCTTTCCAATAGGAAGGAGACCAGAATTGCATGCAATATTCCAACAGTGGCCTAACCAATGTCCTGTACAGCCGCAACATGACCTCCCAACTCCTGTACTCAATACTCTGACTAATAAAGGAAAGCATACCAAACGCCTTCTTCACTATCCTATCTACCTGCGACTCCACTTTCAAGGAGATATGAACCTGCACTCCAAGGTCTCTTTGTTCAGCAACACTCCCTAGGACCTTACCATTAAGTGTAAAAGTCCTGCTAAGATTTGCTTTCCCAAAATGCAGCACCTCGCATTTATCTGAATTAAACTCGATCTGCCACTTCTCAGCCCATTGGCCCATCTCGTTAAGATCCTGTTGTAATCTGAGGTAACCCTCTTCGCTGTCCACTACACCTCCAATTTTGGTGTCATCTGCAAACTTACTAACTGTACCTCTTATGCTCACATCCAAATCATTTATGTGAATGACAAAAAGTAGAGGGCCCAGCACCGATCCTTGTGGCACTCCACTGGTCACAGGCCTCCAGTCTGAAAACAACCCTCCACCACCACCCTCTGTCTTCTACCTTTGAGCCAGTTCTGTATCCAAATGGCTAGTTCTCCCTGTATTCCATGAGATCTAATCTTGCTAATCAGTCCCCCATGGGGAACCTTCTCGAACGCCTTACTGAAGTCCATATAGATCACATCTACTGCTCTGCCCTCATCAGTCTTCTTTGTTACTTCATCAAAAAACTCAATCAAGTTTATGAGACATGATTTCCCACGCACAAAGCCATGTTGACTATCCCGAATCAGTCCTTGCCTTTCCAAATACATATACATCCTGTCCCTCAGGATTCCCTCCAACAACTTGCCCACCACCGAGGTCAGGCTCACTGGTATATAGTTCCCTGGCTTGTCCTTACCACCCTTCTTAAACAGTGGCATCACGTTTGCCAATCTCCAGTTTTCCGGCACTTCACCTGTGACTATCGATGATACAAATATCTCAGCAAGAGGCCCAGCAATCACTTCTCTAGCTTCCCACAGAGTTCGCGGGTACACCTAATCAGGTCCTGGGGATTTATCCACCTTTAACCATTTCAAGACATCCAGCACTTCCTCCTCTGTAATCTGGACATTTTGCAAGATGTCACCATCTATTTCCCTACAGTCTATATCTTCCATATCCTTTTCCACAGTAAATACTGATGCAAAATATTCATTTAGTATCTCCCCCATTTTCTGTGGCTCCACACAAAGGCCGCCTTGCTGATCTTTGTGGGGCCCTATTCTCTCCCTAGTTACCCTTTTATCCTTAATATATTTGTAAAACCCCTTTGGATTCTCCTTAATTCTATTTGCCAAAGCTATCTCATGTCCCCTTTTTGCCCTCCTAATTTCCCTCTTAAGTATACTCCTACTTTCTTTATACTCTAAGGATTCACTCGATCTATCCTATCTGTACCTGACATATGCTTCCTTCTCTTTCTTAACCAAACCCTCAATTTCTTTAGTCATCCAGCATTCCTTATAGCTACCAGCCTTCCCTTTCACCCTGACAGGAATATACTTTCTCTGGATTCTTGCTATCTCATTTCGTTAATAAGTGGGCATTTTACTTGAGAAGCCTTGATGTCCAGCCAGATTGATTGCAGGTCAGACAAGACCCAAATGGGCTATGTAGCTTAATAGGGAAATTAACTGATATTTCCTAAAATCTGGATAATCCAGTCCTCCCCTTGCCTGTGGAAGCTGTAGCTTCCTCAGCTTAATGAGGGGCCGTCTACGATTCCAGATGAAAGAACCCAGCCAGCCATACAATTTGCATAGTGCCAACCTCGGCAGCATCACCGGGAGCATTCTCATAGGGTATAGAACACGGGGCAGGATATTCATTTTAATTAGTGCCATTCTGCCTAACCAGGAAATTGGAGGGTCTCCCTATCGCTGGAGGTCCTGCCTTATCCTCTCCAGTAAATGCACAAAGTTAGCCTTGTATAGCTGGCCAAATACTGAGGTGATTAAAAAATGCCTAAATATAAGATACCCTCCAGGGACCACCAAAAGGGAAAGTGGGATCCGTCCGATAGGTGGGATACTAGCGAGACCGTCCATTGGCATAGCCTTCTGATTTTGAAAAATTAATTTTATAGCCTGAAAATGCACTAAATATATTAATAACTTTGATTAAGCGAGGCACGGCCATTAGGGGATTACTGAGGAATAGGAGAACATCATCTGCATAAAGGGTAATTTTATGTTTACATGTACCGATCCTCGGGGCCGTTATATTAGGGTCATCCCGTATAGCTTCTGCTAGTGGCTCGATTATTAGCATAAATAGCAATAGTGAGAGAGGACATCCCTGACAGCAGCCCCTACTCATACTGAAGCTATCCGAGCCTAGTCCATTGGTAATCACAACTGCTTTGGGATCATTATACAGTGTTGAGACCCATTTGGCAAACACCTTTCCAACGCCAAACCTTTCCAATGTGTAAAACAGGTATGACCATTCAACCCTGTCGAATGCCTTTTCCGTGTCTAATGAGACTACTATTCCGAGTATTTTTCCCTGATGGCAGGTTTGAATCACGTTCAAAACCCTTCTAACATTATTGGATGTTCTATGGCCCTTAATAAACCCCGTCTAATCCTCCTTTGTGATGTATGGCAATACCCTTTCTAGCCTCAATGCTAACATTTTAGAAAGGATTTTAAAATCTACATTTAGCAAGGATAATGGTCTGTATGACGCGCAATCTTCTGGGTCCTTTCCTTTTTTGAGAATAAGGGAGATATTCGCCTCTTTCAGTGAAGGCAAGAGACAGCCCTGACTTTATCAGTAGTTATACATGTCCATAAGTGGGCCAGCCAGTATTCCTGTAAATTTTTTGTAGAATTCAGCTTGAAAGCCATCTGGCCCAGGTGCCTTACTGCTCTGAAGTTGCCTGATTACGTCAAGTATTTCTTGGATTGTTAGGGGAACATTCAGGACCGATACCTGTTCCGGGGTGAGGTCCAGAAAAGTCAAGTTTTTAAAGAATGACTGCATCCTCCTACTCTATCTTAGCAATCCTGCAATTCATATAAATCAGAATTACATTTTCTGAAGATTGCGTTAATCTTTTGCGATCCCTTGATCGATGTGATAGTTTGAGGGGCCTTTTTTTCCTTTGCGAGAAATGCTAAGAATCTACCAGATTTATCGCCGAATTCATATAACCTTTGTTTTGCAAATAATATTTCCCTCTTAACTGTTTGGGTAAACGTGGTATTCAGTGCTGTCCTAAGGGCCGTAATCCTTTGTAATTTGATAATAGAAGGTCTGTCAGCGTATGCTGTTTCAGCTGCTTTTAAGGGAGCTTCAAGCAGACGCTGTTGTTTTCCCTTTAATTTTTTCTGGGACGCAGAGTATGAAATGATCAAATCTCGCATGTAAACTTTGATGGTCTCCCACATCATTGATGGGTTGCTAGCCGTACCTGAATTCATTTCCAAAAAAGTTTTAAATTCTTGAGAGAAGTACTTTAGAAATTTACTATCCTTCATCAGGAAGGAATCCATTCGCCAATGCCAGGGGTGGGGGGAGGTGGGGGAGGGGTTAGTCTCATTGTTCCTCACTTTGATTTCCATATATACAGCAGCATGATCAGAAATTGTTATGCTACCTATTTTACAGGATGATATGGAATTTAAAAAAAATCGAGGGGGCAAAAATCAATTTATGTGGATTGGAGTAAAAAGAAAAATCTCTGCCTTGCGATGAAGGTATCTCCACGCATCTACTCGTCCTAATTCTTTGTTCAAATCCACCAATTGTCTGGATCTGGGGGATACTCCTGCAGTACTCTTGGGAACCCTATCTATTTCTGGGTCCATAATACAATTAAAGTCACCCCCTGTAGTTGTATGACGAGCACCGAGAGCCATCAATTTGGAGAAGGTTTCCGTTATAAATTTAAAAGGATGTGCCAGGGGACAATACAGATTTAAGATCTCATATTCCTCTACATTTTTAAGGGCTTTAATTAGAATATATCGTCCAGATTCGTCTTTTATCTGATTTAGGATTTTGAAAGGGAGATCCTTCCAAATAAGGATGACAACTCCTCTACCTTTTGAGCTGAAGGAAGAAAAGAAGGCCTGGTCAAATCCACCCTGTTGTAATTTCAAGCGTTCTTTATCCAATAAATGTGTCTCCTGTCGGAGAGCAATATCAACCCTTTTTTTCTTGAGGTTTGATAATATTTTCTTCCTTTTGATTCGTGAATTACTCCTCTTGACATTCCAGGTGCACCATTTAATCGAATGACTAACCATAATTGTCTGGGCAAGTCCGAGACCCCTCGGGAGAAGAAACCCCATCCAAAACATCTCGAGCATAGAACATATAAAATTCACAAAAATAGAGGTTCTTTAGTACACTCACACCAATATAATAAAAAACTATTTCTAAATAGGAAAAATATAAAACATATTTAAACGGAGATTTTCCCCCTTGTTCCCAGGGGGCATCACTTCCTTTCTAAAAGCCCATCATATCTAAAAGCCCATCGTAACCAGTGCCCCACCCTTGACCCAGGCACCCCACGATAGAATAAAGAAAATTCAAATATACTACAAAGCTAAAGTTAACAGTGAGTACCCCCCCCCCCCCCCCGCCAACAAATAATAATTAAATATAATAATACAAAGTAACAGGGGAAAACAGCCCCACTCTTAAAGACAGAGATAAAATAGGATAAGGTAACCTCCTCCCCCCACCTACATTAACTAGACTACACGGCCTATATATATATATATATATATATATATATATATTAAAAAAGGGATGAAAATCGCTAAGTAAAGAACAAATAACTAAACCCCTCTCCCCACCCCCTGGAGATAATATTAAACAGTAAGGTAATAAAAGGAAAAAAAGGGGATGAACCAGGGTGGGAGAAGGGCAGAATAACATCATTCACCACTTGAATTAACTCTTACAATTTATCTAAGAGAGTCCAGAAATTCCTTGGCCTTCTCTGGCGATCCGAAGTTGTGTACAGACCCTTCATGGCTAAAACGTAGCGTCGCTGGGTAGCGCAGGGGAGTAGTCGATTTTAAGTCCCTTAAACGCATCTTCGCTTCGTCAAACGCCTTCCTCTTTCGGACCAAAGCTGGGGAGAAATCCTGGAATAGCATAATCTTAGATCCTTTGTAAATCATGGCTTGGGGATCTTTCCCAAGATTTCTGGAAGGTTCTAAGAGCATCTGCCTCTCCTTGTAACTCTGCAACCGGAACAGGACCGGGCAGAGGTGCTGGTTCGAGCCGGGCCTGCGGATTGTAACCCAATCAGGCCCATTCCACCCTTACCTGGCCTGATCCAGCCTTTAGATTTAACAGCTGTGGAAGCCACTGCTTGAGGAACACTGTAAGTTGGCCTTCCTTGTCGATGTGATTTTCTAAGGTCCAGACTCGGTGTTCGATAGTCCGGACCTGACCCATGGCCAATTCTGCGGTAGTCTTGGAGGTCGCGGCCTTTAGCTCCGCCCCTCCGATTCCGCGCTCGATTTCCTCAATGTCTCGGTCGTGCTTTTGTAACACGACCGAGATTAAATTCCATCTGCCCTGGGACTCTTTGATGAAGGCGTCGATCTTCGTGTCAAGTTTGGAAATTACTTCCACGAGGCTCGCCACCGTAGGTAAGTCACCTGGGCAGCTGCGGACACCTCTGCTGCAGCTGGGGAGGGTGGGGGAGGGGTTCCTGTGTGCTGGGAACTGCGGGCACCTTTTCCTTTAGTAATTTTTGCAGGAGACTAGACTGTTTAAAGTTAGTACAGAGCAACTAATTATATTAAATAAAAACTATTTTAAATGATTTGGTAGGTGTGATGGAGGCGGACGGCCCACTTTGCCCAAGTCTTGGTAGGAGCACTTGCTGGACACTAGACTCAGACTTGCTGGGTCGCTGCCATCTTGGATCTCCCCACTGTTGGGTGTTTCATGACATTTTTATGTAAAAATGTGGTGTTCTCATACTCAGGATTTGCACAGGAGTTGAATTAAACCAGGCTTGAGAAAAGCTATTAGAGAAGAGGTGATTCTTTGTAAATGTCAGATCTCATACAGAAAACAAATTATCAACAGATTTTTCTATTTCTTCTAAACTGGCCATAATGGTTTGGGGCAAATACCAACAAGAATTATGGCGGGGGATCATTCCACTTCTTTCTCTACTACAGTTTTCATGATTGCACCTCACCAGTTACTTACAGGCAATAAGAAGTGGCTGTACATTACTACAAATATTGTTGGGAGGACTTAACCTTAAGTAATTTCCCTATGATATCCTACTTCAATTTTTTCACTGAGTGCCCATGATATCATCGTTTGTGGATCGTACTTATTGCACCCAATCAAATATAAATTCTTTCTGACCCTTTTAGACTGATTTGCAACATGCCCATCAAGGGTTTTTCTGATATTTTATATATAGCCTGACTCTTTGAGTAGGGTGTTCGAAATCAAGCCCCAATAATCCTGGAGTCATCACAATTGTAAAATTTGGATGAATCTACTAAATTGATTGATTTCTACCCAACTGGCTGATTCAAGTTAAAAGAATATGCACCCAAACAAGAAAGTAATTTTTTATTCTAATTAAGCTGTTTCTAACCAATGGCAAGAAAGAAATACATATTGCTAACTTATACATCTATATCTTAAATTCTAAACCTTTAAAAATCTTCATACATATACAAACAGACACACATTGAGACAAGGCAAGTCACAAATGCTATGGGTGAAGAAGGACTTTTTAAAAAAGGCTGAAAACCAGTACTGATCACAGAAACATGAATTGTTTTCTTTGACATACTTGCAATTCCTTCTAAATCTTTGCTAATGACACAGGGTTGTGATACATAATTCTCAATTTTCCCTTCATTGATTAAGGATTAGTTTTTTTCATTGTCCCTAAAAGTGATTATTCCTTTGTCCTTTCAGTGGTGGGGTTGGTTTGTAGAATTTGCAGAGATAGCTGTGGGCGGGTAGCAAGGGGCCAGGGATTTTCTTTTACTACTTGTTATTTAGGAAAGAAAGAAGAAGAGATAGATGATTTCTCTTTCCAAGCTACCTGTTTCTGCTGTATTGTCCGTCCACAAAGCTTTAACTTCCTGCACACGAACTGATCAAGTTGTTGTTACTATGCTGAGCACTCCTGAAGCCACAAAAATAGGCACTGATTGTAAAATTAATCAAAAGACTATTTCTGTGCAAAATTACACAGATAATCAGTTCTGATCAGTCTGGAATTCTTCATCTCACTGCTCCATAAGGCACAGTGTGTTCCTGGAACTTGTTTTTAAAATTTCTTACATTGTTTTCTTGGTTTAAAGCAGTCTCTTTTCCCATTTGTGGTCCACAGTCCAATAACAGTGATCTTTACATACCTTTGTTTTCATAATTAGGTTAATCACAATCCCATCTGCCCCCAAAGTTCTTTGACTTTACAAATTTGAGAGATCTAGAGGTTACACTGTTCCCTTAGGATTGAAAGAATGTTTTTTTTGTGTAGAAGGTCTTACATTGTCATTCTGACTATCTGAGGTTCCCTTCTGAAGTGGAGAAGTTTTAGTCTCTTGTATTTCTTTCAGAGGTTATTATCCCTGAAACGGTAGACACTTTTTTTTCTTTGCACCATGTTGAATATTGTTTGTCTGTCCTTAGTGGTGTCCTTCATGGAATTATACATGGCATCTTCAATTCGTAGTTATTTCGCCTATTCTCTGCACCAGCCTTTTTTTTTCGAAAGACTGTAATATTTGTCCAGTCTCTGTTCTTCTGGCACCACCTCCAATTCTAAGGAAGATTAAAAATTATAGCTAGTGCATCTGCATTTTCCAATCTTGCTTCCTTCAGTATCCTGGACTGTATCTCATACACTCCCAATGTGTAGCAAGTCTTTAGGTACTGAGTGACAGGTCATACAGTACCTCCGTCCTGTAAATTCTGGATCCTGCTAGTGACTGAATTTTCACCTGTGTTATTGTGGCCTTTGTAGCACATCTTTCTTTGGTAAAGAAGCAAAGTATTAATTTATTACTTCATCTGTGCCCCACAATTATGTGTGTAAATTCTGTTTTGGTCATTAATCACCCCTACTACTCCTTTTACAATCCTTTATTATTTTTATGCCATTGGACAAATTTATAACTGCACAATTATATTAGCTCCCAGTCTTTTTTTTAATTAATCCCTCTTATTTGCATTTTCATCTTGCTTCTGTACCTTCTGTATTCTGTTTGGTTCTCACTTGTGTTTGTCTCTGAGCACTGTCATAAGTACACTTCTTATTAATCATAATTTCTACTAGGGAACTCTGGATTTGTTTATACCAACATTTCTTTTTGAGGACATATACTTTAACTATGCCCAAAACATCTCTTTAAAGATAACCCTTAGTTCAGCTACAGTTTTGCCTTCTAACTTTTGCCTCCAGTCTATCCAGGATTGAGAAAGTGAGGACTGCAGATGCTGGAGATCAGAGTCAAAAGTGCTAAGTCATTCTCGACTCCAGCCTATCCAGCCCAGTTTCATTCTTGCCCCATTGAAGGCTGTTTTCCCAGTTTTGCTTGCTCTGGATTATTCATTGTTCTTTTCCATCATCAACATAGACCGAGATATAATGATCACCGTCCTGTCAATGATCCCCCCACTAATGCTGACTCTCTTCATTGCCAAGAACTAGGTCTAGAAATAATTATTTTCTTGTTAGACTAGACACATATGGCTGAAGAAAATGCTCCTGAGCACAATCAATGTAAGCTTGCCCTTTCTGCCTTTTAACCCACCACAATCCCAGACTACATTAGGACATTTAAAGTCCTGTCCTTGTAACTATTGCATAATATTTATATATAAAACCCTGTGTACTGCACTATCCTTCGAGCCATATATTCCTCCATCTTATCCTCCTATTCCTGTACTCACGTGTGCTTGGCACTGGAAGTAATCCAAAGATTGCTACTTTGAGGTCCTGCTGGATAGTTTTCTACCTAACTCCCTGAATCCTACCTGAATCCTAACTGGCAGAGCATATCCCTTTTCCTACTGGAGTCATTCAAACCATAATAGCATGACCTCAGGCTTATCATCAACAGACAAATGGCATGCAGTTGCTCCGTGACATTCCCGACCCTGATACTATGGACACAATATACCATTCTGGAGTCATATTCAGAGCACATTTAAAGAAACATTTGTCTGTTCCCCTGACTAATGCACCCACTATCACTGATGGCTCTTCCACTCTTCTTCCCTCCCTCCTGTACAACTGCACTCCTCTGAGGAATGCTTCCCCTCACAAAGGCCACAATAACACAGGTGAAATAGGGCATCCAGTTCTGGTCGCCCTTTTATAAGAAAGATGTGGATGCTTTGGAGTGGGTTCAGAGGAGGTTTACCAGGATGCTGCCTGGACTGGAGGGCTTATCTTATAAGGAGAGGTTGACTGAGCTCGGACTTTTTTGATTGGAGAAAAGGAGGAGAAGAGGGGACCTAATTGAGGTATACAAGGTAATGAGAGGCATAGATAGAGTCGATAGTCAGAGACTATTTCCCAGTGCAGAAATGACTAACATGAGGGGTCATAGTTTTAAGCTGGTTGGAGGAAAGTATAGAGCAGATGTCAGAGGCGGGTTCTTTACACAGAGAGTTGTGAAAGCATGGAATGCGTTGCCAGCAGCAGTTGTGGAGGCAGGGTCATTGGGGACATTTAAGAGACTCCTCGACATACATATGGTCACAGAAATTTGAGGGTGCATACATGAGGATTAGTGGTCGGTACAACATTGTGGGCTGAAGGGCCTGTTCTGTGCTGTACTGTTCTATGTTCTACCAGTATGCAGTATGGAAAATTAATGAGAACAGTACAGCACAGTAATTGATCCTTTGGCCCACACAAAACAATATTGTCAAGCAATTAGTGAGCAAAACTGTCACAGGGAGCTCCTACATTATCTTCTGATTTCCTTTGACAGTCTGGTGGTCTTCCATTCCCTGTCTGACCAAATGTTGCAATTCTGCACTGTGCCCATCTCTTTTACTGCGTTGTTCATGTATCCTTTACTTCATGAATACAGCACAGTGACTCCAGCTGTTGACAAGCTCTGAAACAGTGAGCTCAAGCATTTTCAGCCAGTGAAGTATTGCTGCACATGTACCCGTTTTGGTTACATGGAAATCCCCCTATGGTTCACAATTCCCCCATGACACCGGATGAGAATTCAATATGACAAAAGTTTACTTTTGAATTATTTATTATAAATTGAGGAATAAAGAGTGGAAAGTAGAATTACTCATCTTTACCAATCAGCTTCTTCTCCCAAACCTACAAATTCGATACTTAATGGTAAAAATAAGAAGCAATTTCCAGAGTATTCATAGAATCCCTACAATGTGGAAACAGCAGATTTGGCCCAACAAGTCCACACTGACCCTCTGAAGAGTAACCCACCCCAACCCATTCCCCTACCCTATTAGTCTACATTTACCACTGACTAATGCACCTAACCTACACATCCCTGCACACTATGCGCAATTTAGCATGGTCAATTCACTTAACCTGCACATCTTTGTATTGTGGGAGGAAGCCGAAGCACCTAGAGAAAACCCATGCAGACATGGGGAGAATGTACAACCTCCACACAGACAGTCTCCTGAAGCTGGAATCAAACCTGAGTCCCTCGCGTTGTAAGGCAGCAGTGCTAAAAACACAGAGCCACTATGCTGCCTAATGTAATAATGTAACAAAATAAACAGAGCTCCTCCATCCTCTCCTTATCTAACTCACTCCTCAAATTTCAATGTTAAAGTCTGTTTACTGAAAGTGGGTGGTGGGTGTTACCATGTATCTGCTACATTTGTCCTTCTAGATGGTAGTAGTTGTGTGTTTGTAAGGTGCTACAGAGCCTTGGGGAATTTCTGACATAACTAATGATTATGGATTCTGCTTTTCGCTGGGTTCTACCACGAGCTTACAGAGCCCTATAAAATCTTGTATCAGTTGTTTCTTGTCTTTTTTGTTACTTAGTCCATTCTAGCTTTTGAATAAAATTGAGGTCAATATTCCCCTTTGTTTTCAGAAATGTGAATTCCTGATTAGATTAGATTAGATTAGATTACAGTATGGAAACAGGCCCTTCGGCCCAACAAGTCCACACCGACCCGCCAAAGCGCAACCCACCCATACCCCTACACCTAACACCACGGGCGATTTAGCTCAGCCAATTCACCTGACCTGCACATCTTTGGACTGTGGGAGGAAACCGGAGCACCCGGAGGAAACCCACGCAGACACGAGGAGAACGTGCAAACTCCACACAGTCAGTCGTCTGAGGCGGGAATTGAACCCGGGTCTCTGGCGCTGCGAGGCAGCAGTGCTAACCACTGTGCCACCGTGCCACCGTGCTGATTGTGAGGTACAAATACATTTTCTACTACTAGGTGTCTCCTATGTTGGAGGGTTGTTTCTAGCATTCATTTAGTGTGAAAAGTGTCTTAGAATTTTTAGTTTAACTGTCAGCTGTAAACAATGTTTTGTCAGCCAAGACTTGCTTCATGAGATGTTCATTGACTTAAATGTCAGATTGTCAAAATGGTCTGGGACACCAATTTTCCCTGAGAAAACTTTGTCTGCCTTCTACTAGCCATTTTTGTTTAACTTCACTTATATCTTTATGCATGTAGTTCTTCAGTGTTTTGCTTTTCTGTGGATGTGCCTTGCTTCAATACATTTTTAAAGAACTGTCCTATTGATTTGATTTTAATAGCTAGGCATTGTTTGTATCTGGAAGATGTTCCTTTCTCCAAAGAATTGGCTGGGACATTTAGTGTCTGATTATAAATTGAGGAATAAAGAGTGGAAAGTAGAATTACTCATCTTTACCAATCAGCTTCTTCTCCCAAACCTACAAATTCGATACTTAATGGTAAAAATAAGAAGCAATTTCCACAGAGTATTCATAGAATCCCTACAATGTGGAAACAGCAGATTTGGCCCAACAAGTCCACACTGACCCTCTGAAGAGTAACCCACCCCAACCCATTCCTCTACCCTATTAGTCTACATTTACCACTGACTAATGCACCTAACCTACACATCCCTGCACACTATGCGCAATTTAGCATGGTCAATTCACTTAACCTGCACATCTTTGGATACTCACTGTTTTAGCTTATCAATTAAATCTACTTGTGATTGAGATTCTGCACCTTCACAATTCTGAAAATCTTCTGAATTAGGCGTGATCGTCTACCCTTAGGATTAGTATGTTTTACTTGTGGCTGTCTACTTCATGTACCATAGAACATAGAACAGTACAGCGCAGTACAGACCCTTCAGCCCACGATGTTGTGTCGAGCATTTATCTTATTTTAAAATCAACCTAACCTACACACCTTTCAATTTACTGCTGTCCATATGCTTATCCAGAAGTCGCTTAAATGTCCCTACTGTCTCTGACTCTAGCGTCTCTGATGCTGGCAGTGCATTCCACATACCCACCACTGTTTGAGTAAGGAACCTGCCTCTGATATCTCCCCCATACCTTCCTCCAATCACCTTAAAATTATGACCCCTTGTGACAGCCATTTCTGCCCTGGAGAAAAGTGTCTAGCTATCTACTTTATATATGCATCTCATTACCTTGTACAACTCTATCAAGTCACTTCTCTTTCTTCTTCTCTCCAGTGTTAAAAACCACTTAACCTCTATTCATTAGACAAACTCTCCAATTCAGGCAGTATTCTGGTAAATCTCCTCTGCACCCTCTCTAAAGCATATACATTCTTCCTATAATGAGGCAACCAGAACTGGACACAATATTCCAAGTGTGACCTAAGCAGCAAAACCTCGCAGCTCTTAAAGTCTATACCCCTGTTAATGAAAGCAAAAACACCATACGCCTTCTTAACAAGCCTGTTAACTTGGGTGGCAAGTTTGAGGGATCAGTGTACGTGGACCCCAAGATCCCGCTATTCCTCCACACTGCCAAGAATCCTGTCTTTCTGAATGGTTTGCTATAGACCTTGGTCGTCTTTGGGCTGTCATAAATCTGTCAGTCTTATTAGTGATGCCTAAAAGAAATTGATCTCATGAATTTTGATTTCAAGTCTCCATAATCACATTTCTCGTTTAGTCTCTAAAGATCATTCATGAAGTCAAAAGAGATTCACTGAGCTGATTTCTGAGATGAGGAGGGTTAATTATGCAGAAAACCTGAACAGGTAAGACCTTAATTCATCAGATTTTAGCAAAATGAGGGGTCTTCTTATCGAAACATACAAGATTCTGAGGCATCTTGATGGGCTAGATTTTGAGAACATGGTTAACAGAATGAGAGGACAGTCATTTAGAACTGAGATGAAAATGAATTTCTTCTCTCAGAAAGTAGAAAATGGCTGGAATTCTCTACTCAAGAATTGCAGAGGCTAGATCATTGAAAGTATTTAAAATGGAGGTAGATAGATGTTTGAAATATTAGAGGAGTTGAAGTCCAGGGCAGATCAGCCATGATCTGATAGAATAGGGACAGATTTGAGGGGATGAATGACTTACTTCTGCTCCTATGTATTATGTTTGTATGTTCTTGTTGTTTCCTAAATGCTGTATTCTCCTGTTAAATCTTAAATTTTTCAAGCATTTTATTAGTTCTAAGCTTGAAGTCTTTCAAGGCTTTCAGTTATTCTTTGTTTCTTTTTATACCTTTTTGGGCAATAATATCATCTGCTGTTCTGCCAATTGTATACAGATGTTACTTGTTCAGCTTTTGAGTTAGTATCCTGTTTAGAAATTAGTTTATTCCTCAAGAAGTGTTTCTCTAGGGTGTCCAATTTTGTGTTCTGTTTAGCCCATCTCTGAAATTAAATCTTCCTGGTGTTGTGGGTAAATCATCACAAGTTACCTTTAATTTGGCTACTTATTAAGGAATCACACAGGCAATCAAATACTGAGGGAACGGTCCTTGTGGAAGGCTGAGAGGGATAGGGTAGAGAAGATGTTCTTGGTGGTGGGGTCTATTTGGAGTTGGTGGAAGTGTTTGAGGATGATGTGTTGGCTGCAGAGACGGGTGGGGTGGTAAGTGAGGATAAGCGCGACTCCTTATTGCATTTTGGGAAGGTTTAGAGTGGTGGAATGGGGAATGCAGGTGGTGCGGTGGAAGGCTGTCTGTATGACGGATGGAAGAAAAGTACATTATTCAAAATCGGTGGACATCTGGGATGCTCATCGGGGTATAGCAGGATACTGGGTGGAAGGAGGTGTAGTCCAGGTAGTTCTGGGAGTCTGTATGTTTGTACTACAGAGGAATCTCAATTACCCGAAGGACACGGGTGGGGAGTATTTCGCTCAGTTAATCAAATGCCGGATACTTGAATGCCGGATAACATAGTTTAGCCGAGCATTGGGATCTTGCGATCTTGCCAGATAATCTGATATTCGGATAATTGAATGCCGGATAATCGAGGTTCCTCTGTAGATGTTCATCTGGAGATTGTTGCCAGCTATGGAAATGGTGAGGCCAAGAAAGGAGAAGAAGGTGTCCGAGATGGACCAAGTGAATTTGAGGGTGGGTTGGAATTTGTGGGCAAAGTCGATGAACTGCTCCAGTTCAGCTTGGGTGCAGGACGCTTCACCGATGCAGTCATCGATGTGACGGTGAAAGAGTTTGGGTACAGAGCCTGTGTAGGTGCTGAAGCTGGACTGTTTGATGTTACCAGCAAAGATGGATCAGCACCCGTACCACTGGGACCCCCGAGTACTCACCTGACTCTGTTCTGGACCTCTCCTGCAATGCTGCCCTGGATTCCGCCAACAACAGCACTCGGACCAGCCTGAACTCTGCTCCAGCTTCCACCTCTATCTCTGGCTCCACCCACTCTGCAAGGAAGTCCTGGACGACATTTCGCAGGGATACCCCGGATCCTACTGCCGACCTGCAGCCAGCCAGCACACCAGCTTTCCGTCCTCACTCACCCAACTCCACAATGCACCTTACCCCTCCACCTCTTCCTCTTCACCTCAACTCCCCCAACCACACCCAACCCTCACCCAGTACATACCATCACCCTTCCCTTCCCCTCCACCCCCCCCACCAACCACCCCGGGACTCTCCCCAAAACCCCACCCACAAGCCCTGCCACATATTCACTAACCCCCCAACCTTGAACTCTCTGAGACCGAATGATCTGTCCTCAGGAAAGGGCTCATTTTTGTATCCTTCCACTTCAATGAATTCACAATCCGCCACAATGTGGAGCTCTTCTCCTGCCACCTCCGTCTCTGTGCCTTCTTCTTTGACAAGAACTCCCAACCTCCCTCGGATGACCACTTACCCTGCCTCCAACTTTCCTCCTCCACTTGGTCGCCTCCTGAAGGCCTTGTACCTACTCTAGAACTCGGACAAGGACTGTCATTTGGGGTATTGTCAACCATGCAATTTTTCAGAGGACAATAAAGGACATTTTACAAGGTCTAAGCTCCAGTGTTGTATGAAGTTCACATAGGTGTGATGGTCCTGAACAAGCATGTGAACATTCTGAAGCTGCAAACTTGCAAACGGCATGGGAGCAAAACATGTCCAGCTCTTCCACAGTCTTTCTGAGCATTCCAGCACTCTTGGGTTCTCCCTCACTGACAAGCATTGAAGATACCTTGGAACCTGAGATTAACTCGATAGATGTTGCCGCCTCGACTCCTTTTGCCACCTGAAGAGGAGGATAAATTTCTTCCGAGATGCTTCAGGCACAAGAGGCGAGCTACTGTGTGTTACACACCGCCCATATCAGAGGCAGATTTGGAGGAACTTGACATGGTGCTAAAACATCCCAGGAGAAGCTACAAAAAAACGCCTACGTCCTCCGAATTGAATGGGGTGGGATGTAGTGATTGTAATAAGATCGGCCAGGTGGACCTCATGGAATATGAGTTCCCTGATTGGGGCTGTTAATCTGGTCCAATCAGGGAGCCTTGGCTGACAGATAAGAACAGAAGTGTCAGATAAGCTGTTCACTGTTAGAATGGCTCTGAGGAAACTGGATCAGGGTCAAGGACTCTCCACATTAAATAAAGTATGACTTGGTGATGGGATACTGACCTCTGTAGAGTTATTCACTCATATAATTGGGAAGACATAGAGGTTACAAACAAATGACACAATTTAACAAAAGAGGCCATCTGCAAGAAGGACAAGCTGGAGTGAATTTATGGTGTACATAGAGGTGCCAAATAAGGGACAGCCACCTCTATCTCTTAGGTGGATTGGCATGGAAAAGATATCTTCTGAAGGAACTCATAAAGCTTAAAGCAATGACAGTAGCACAAGGTTTCGAAGATAAACTGGAGACCATGGGAAGATTCCATGACAAGAAAAGCAGTTTTGAACATTTTCTTGGCAATATTAGCAACAAAACTTAGTAATATACATAATGGATTTTAAAGCTGCATTTTTTCAGGTGAATCATCTCAAAGCAGAAGTACTTATTTGACCTCCAAAAGAGGCACCACCCACTGTGGGAACCCCCTGGAAATTAAATAAATATATGGCCTAAAAGGTGCCTCTAATGTTTGGTGCTTCTCAGTGAAGGTCCACCTTATTAAAACTGGACTATCTCCAGTTGAAAGCAGACCCTCATGTTTTACTCAAGACAAGAGGAATAGCTTTCAGGCATTTTATGATGCATGTATATGTATTTTGTGGGGAGGCAGCATTGAATTTGACAAGATTGCCATAAATGGACTTAAAGCAAATTCAAAATTGGAAGTCAGTCTTCTTGGGCTGTTAAGTGCATTAGATTTAAAATCAGGCAGAGTGATTTCATCGTGTATCAACAACCTTATTTGGAAAATGTTAGATTGCATTGCATCTATTAGAAATAGAGCCTCAGAAAAAATCTGGTTTCCAAAACATAAATGGAAAAATTGTAAAATCGAATTGAACAGGTGAATTCAGCTTTCAAAAAAGGCAAATGTCAGTTTGAGGTCTTAAAAATGAGGAAAACTATGAAAATCCCCAAGGTTGGAGGTATTGTTTGGGAAAACAAAACATTGATAAAACTAAAAATAGTGCATTTTGTTTTCCGATTTCCATCAATGGGAGATGTCAGGAACATGAAATCTATTGTTTTTAGTGATACTTCCTATCAGATGTCTATTAAGTTTGGATTAGTGAAAATATTATAAATTTCCCTTTGGGAGAGGAAGGTAAATGTTGCTTTTGAGCTTGTGAAGCTAAAAAAGATCAGAATTAACTTAGCAGCAGGAAGTCTTACTCTTGTTGAGGTGGTAGATATGCAGGAGGCTGGAAGAACATAGCAAGCCAGGCAGCATTAAGGAGGTGGAAAAGTCAACATTTCAGGTATAACCCTTCTTCAGGACTGGGGTTGGGGGTGAAGGGAGCTGCAGATAAAGATGAGGGTTTTGGGTAGGGAGAGGGGCAGTGTGATGAGGTAGTGATAGGCGAACACAAATAGAGGGTACGGCCTAGTTGGAAGATGGAGGAATGAATCCATTTGGTGGCTGGAAGGAAGGGTCAGTAAGTGGAATGAAAGGGAGGAGAATGGGCTGGAAAGGGAATCAGGGGATGTGTGGGAAGGTTATTTGAAATTGGAGAACTCAATGTTGAGTCCTCCAGGCTGTAGGCTGCCCAGGCAGTCTGATTCACTGTGGCAATGGAAGAGGCCGAGGATGGTAATGGCAGAGAGGGAATGGGAAGGGGAATTGAAATGGGTGATGGCTGGGACTTTAGAGATCTGCTTGTCTGCTTTGGATTCCTGCATCTGCAGTTTTTTTTGCCTCTAACTGAGGTGGTAGATAAGGCATTTTTCTTAGCAAAATGTTTGGAAGGATTTCCATAAAAGGAACTCAGCAGTAATATGCATTGAATACATAGTAATTATAAGTCACAATGGGATAGAATACATTCGACAAAATATGTGAATGAAAAATGACCAAGATCAATATTGCAGTTTTAAAACTGATATTGGAAAATGAAGAAATTTTGAAACTTAAATGGTTATATGACAATTGAGGGTAATTAGCGGAAAACTTATCTGGGAAGCATAGTTAATGGTGTTTTATATGATTTGTCAACAATAAGAGTTTACCTGTACTGGTGTAGGAATTAAGATTTACAGTTGACCTTTCTTACTGCACCTTTATGGTCCAACATATTGGCACTCTCTTCGTATAAAATGGTGTCTCTTTTCTCAAGTCTGTTTCTTGTGTCCTAGTTCTGAGCAGTGCAAGACAAAATACTTCAACTTCTTGTTTCCTATTAACAATGTTTAAAGTCCTTTGCAAACATAGATTTTCGTATTTATGTAATGTGTGTCAATCTATAATTGTCAAATTTTAATTACAATATACCACTTGTTACTCTGCTGCATTATTGCAATTTTGATTTTTTGCAACATCTCACATCCTGCTAAGTTTCATGAACCTTTTTATACTGTATATTCATTTATGGGATATGGGCATCGCTGGCAAGGCAAAGTTAGCCTTTGTTGCCTATCATTAATTGCACTTGAGAAAGCGGTGGTAATTTTAAAATGGGGTTACATCAGAAAATTGTTTGCAAAGCAGTGCCATATTCCTTTGCTACACTTGGTATGCATATAATCCCAAGGTCATATTTGTTGTTAGTATGGACCTCATCTTGTATTACACACACTGTGTTGAAATGCTCAGACCGTTTTGCTGATTTTATGCAAATATATTGATCTACAGCCTTGACCATAATAGAAGATAACAATGGGGAAAACTAATGGTACTCCTCAGTTGAACTGTAATAATTCCACCCATTTGAAATAGTCTAGCGGCATTTGCATTCCACTATAGATCATTAAAATGCTATAGTTATATAACTCCTTGTTACTTTGAGACTTTTCTTCTGCCACTATAACTCATGATACAGCAATATTAGCTCACTCCAGGTGTTCCATTGAGGTGTAGTACAATTTCTGGAAGACCAGGGTAACACAGTAGTATCTTCCTGCTTTCTACATTTAACTACCCTGTATGTATGTGTGGTTATCAAAACAGTCTGATTTGGCTCTTTAATAATGGTGGGTAGTGGGCATTACTTTTTCTGCAAACGCCAGACCGAAATGTTTACTAGAGAAGTGGAATGGAGTTGATTCATTATTGAAATGCCACCCTTTCCATGTGATTGATATGTATATTTTATGTGTTGTTCGTAAATGTCTTGCATTGAGAATTGTGTCAATATTCGGGTCATTTGCTTGTTATTACAATATATCACTGTAAACATTTTAATCTTTAATTGAAACTCATTTAAGATATTTTAATTTTCTGAAACCAATGTACAAAATAACTTCCGCAAGTAAAATTTAGTATTTAATCTTAAAATATTTGAGGAAATTAATTATGAAGCTGTACTATATAATTCATACCAATTGCATTTAAAAATTACAGTTTTAATTGAAAAGTGCTGTATGTGAGTTAGAACATTCCTATTGAATATTACATCAATTTATTTTTATTTTCATTGAATAATTATGTGTTTTATCTGAGTTACAGTCTCTCCTGAAATCTCATTTTAAAATAAATCACATGCTTATACTGGACACTCATTAAATTAATTTTTTTCCAAACTAAGTTTAGTTTGAACTTTCAAAAGGGCTAATAAGTGTACGGCAGATGGTAAAGTGGACTCTTTGGACTTTTATGCATGTGTCTCTGTGAGTAAAAATAAACAATTGTGTAGCTTGAGCTTCAGGTATTTTGCTGAAACATCGTTCTTAACTTTGGCTCAGAGATCATTGTTATTTGTGCTCTAATTGGAACTAGATCTTCAGGGGCTCAAAATCATTTGAATGTTGAACTCATTCAAAAGTTGAACTCTGTTCAGTTAATGCACAATAAGTCAATTTTAAAAAATTGTTCTTTCAGATAAATTAATGGTGTTGTGATATTTGGTTTATATGTGAGGAATCAGTGAAAGTCATTGATTTCAATGGTGGCATCATGTAGCTACAGTAATGAGTTTAACTGTTTTTGCTGGTAGTAATAACAATACAGTACAAAAACAAGAAAATATAGAGCAGCAAAATTCATGTCACTTAATGAAAACTTCCTTTCTTTATATTTATTGGCATTAAATTTTAATTGCAATTGTTTGACAAATTCAGATACTGATAGTGGACAACTTAGAATATCCCTGCAGTGCTACTTCCTACCCCACTGCTGCCACTTTAAGCAGAGTCTTTTTTAATATCTTCAGCTAGTACCTTTATCTATTTCCAAATTTGATCCTAAATCCTTACACCCTTTGAGATTAGTTTATATCCTTTTGTTTGGAACTCTTAGGTGCCTTTGTACATCTAGCTTCACAATAATTTAGGACTAAATATGGTCCATTTTGGTAGCTATCCCTCAAAAAGATCCCTTAGTTTGAAATTTCCCTGATTAAATATGTGCCAACTGCTGTTTAATTTAATGTTCTATACATATTCCTCGAATTTACCCTACTATTTTTTCTTTATTTTCCATAGAATTGGCATAAGATTGAATAGATCTATAGATGCCGTGAGCTTTTTGAAGTTAGCAGCATAATGGCTTATCTCCAAACTGCTAGTTACCTCTACATTGCCATTTGGCTCAGAGGAAAGGTTTTTAATGCTGCATAAATAGAATGCAAAACAACACTTTTCACTGTATCTTGGGACATGTGACGATAATAAATCAAATCAAGTCTCCCTCTATCTCTCTCTCTCTCTCTCTCTGCCTCTCTTCCCACCTGCATCCCCTCCATCATAGAAGTCTCTGAGCACTTTGTATGAAATACTTTAATTCTTAGAATGAGTGACACAAGATGAGCAATAAAAATATGCAAGAAAATGTAGGGGAGGTACAGGTAACTATCAGAAGATGAGTTACAAACACAATCATACTCTTTTCAGCAGTGATATACAGCCGAGAATCACCCTTAGAAAGTGGGTATTTCTGGGCCGGGAGTGGGAGATATGAGCCCTCATGTTGGAATTCTCTGAGATGTTGTTGAGTAATGGACATAGAATCATCACAGACTTTTGAGTACATGAGCTAATCCATTGAGAGAACAATTAATCTCATGTAGTGCAATTAAATGTATACGGGAACAGAACGTTTACACACTGCATGAGATGTTTGGTGGCATTAACCATTCAGTGCTGTAATTATGCAAAGATGCTTGGATGCTGGTTGTGCTGCAGCTTCCCTTAGACACTCAACTCCTCTGTCAAATGCTAAAGGATTTAGTAATGATGATGAGGAGGTTCACCATCATCAGCATCCAATGCTTTGACTCCTCTGAATTGGAAACATCTCTACAGCAAGGTCCTGCATTGTTTCACTTGGAGCAAACAGTGAAATCGCACCTATTGGCTCCTCTAAAGCAACTATAACTGCCATGGACACACTCTGCTGCACAAGTAAACCAATTGCTCCTCCTTTATCCCAGCCACAGGAGGAGTACATATTGGTATCGTTTTGAGTAAAGACCACCGTGTTATCAATTTTATGTTGTCACTTAGCTTGTTCTTATGTGTGAGAAAAGTTGTGCCAAATTATGAGAACTCAATATGGCATTTGTGGTCTTGTTTGAAGAGAGGCCTATGAGTTTTCAGTCTTTGAAATTAATGTAAGAGGTGAGGATGACTGTGTTCATCATCTGAGGTATTTGGCCAAACTCAAATGGTACACATGTGAGTATTAGGACCAATTGTTTCTGGAAGGTTCAGTTGCAGCAGGTCAAAATACTACAGCTAATTGAGTTTGGATAAGATGCTGACTCAATATTTCTTCTTCCTGCATCTTCTCTCTGCCTCTAAGAGGCAATTGCTTTTGAAAGATTCTGCATTTTTTAAAATTGGATTGCTGCACTAGAACAGCCTAAACATTCTTCTCTCAGAATGAGCCACTCAAAGTAATATGTTCGGCCTCCTCGTAAGAGGTACCACCCCTCCAATGCACTCCTTTCACCCCAGTCAAAGAAGTAAGGCATAGAGGAATGTGCAAAGGTTATGCTTTGTGTAACTTCACGACCAGTAGTGACTTGTGCCTCGTTTGCTGTATGAAGCAATGGAAGACTTCTGTGTTGTGTGCATGATGGTTATCCAGTTTACAGGAGGTGCGTATCATCTCAGGATTTTCTAGGTGCATCAGAGAAATGTTCTGAATTAGAACTGCCCAAGTTTCTCTGCTCCTGTGCTTTGACCTTTATCTGATCATGTGGAAAGCCATGGAAATGATGTACTGTTTTCCATTGGCTCTTCAACCTCATTCTCCTTCTCTGCCTCTATAAGATCCACATTTCTTTTGAGAGCATATTAAGGGGAGCACAGTAGTTAACTACAATGCAAGTGAAACTTGATGGAATGTACTCAAGGCCCCTCCTGAGCAGTCAAGATTTTGAACCACATCTCCAGATGTTCAATGGCCTCCTTATTTGTTGGTTCTGGTGATGAGGTAGCAACAGCTGAAGGCCATCTGTCTCTGTTGCAGAGTCTTTGATCAGGATCAGTAGCCATTTCTCCAAGGGATATCCTTCATCCATTTAAAAGCCATCCATGGAATCCCTCATGTTCCACAATAATTTGCAGCACCTTTGAATGTGAGAATTTGCCTGAGAATGGCACTGGTCTGGATATCATGCAGGTACTTGTATGAAAATATTTTTGTAGTCACAGACCAGTTGGACCTTTAAGGAATTATATCCCTTCCTCTTGAGGATTCTCCATAGCTGTTCAGTCATTCCCTCAGTGGCAGCTAGGTGAAATTAACAATTCCTTTCACCTGAAAGAATCTAGCAATAGAGGTGTAGTCTGCTGTCCTGTGCTGCATTGTTTCATCCTTTTGTGTTTTGCATAACCAGTTTGCTTGCTGTGGATGCATCTGTCCTTAATGTTCTCAGTAGCAGTTCTCCACTGCACAGTCCTCACGGAGACAATTCCCACCTGCACGTTGGGAATACTATATATTGTGTTTTGTGTCACTATCACTTCGTGAAATGGAATAGACTTCAAACAGATCCAGCAACTCAAGACTGGGAGCAGGGACCATCAGCAGCAGAACTGTACTTCAACACAATCTGCAACCTCTTGGCCTGACATATTCCTCATTCTCCTATAACCATTAAGCCGAGAGATCGACTTTGGTTCAATGAAGCATGTGGGGAGAACATGCTAGGAACAGCACTATGCAGAGCTAAATATTCTGTGCCACAGCATTAGAAGCAGGTGATAGACAGAGCTAAGCAATTCCACACTCATGGATCAGATTTAAGCTCTGCAGTCCTGACACTCCAGTTGTGAACATTCTTCCAGATTTCCCCAGCAAAACAGATGCCAGTCTTCGGCCAAATCAATTTGCTCCACATTATAATCAGGAAATGTTTTGGAGCACTGGATATCATGGAATGATAGAGTATAGAAGAAACCCTTCGAGTCTGTGCTCCCAAAAATGAACTACTAACTACACTAGTCCCACTTTACTGCTCTTGGCCCATAGCCTTGGATGTAATAACACATATGTTCATCCAAGTAATTTGTAAATGTTACAAAGTTACTTACCTCAACCACCCGCTGAGACAGTGCATTCCAGACTTAGCCTATTCAACCTCTCCCTATGGCTCAAATCCTCCAACCCTGGCAACATCCTTGTAAATCTTTTCTGAACCCTTTCACATTTCACAACATCTTTCCAATAGGAAGGAGACCAGAACTGCACACACTATTCCAAAAGTGGCCTAACCAATGTCCTATACAGCTGCAACATGACCTCCCAACTCCTGTATTCAATACTCTGACCAATAAAGGAAAGCATACCAAACACCTTCTTCACTGTCTATCTACCTGCAACTCCACTTTCAAGGAGCTATGAACCTGCACTCCAAGATCTCTTTGTTCAGGAGTATAGGAGTTGGAGGTCATATTGCGGTTGTACAGGACATTAGTTAGACCACTTTTGGTATACTGTGCGCAATTTGGCCTCCCTGCTACAAAAAAGATGTTGTGAAACTTGAAAGGATTCAGAAAAGATTTACGAGGAGGGCTTGAGTTATAGGGAGAGACTGGAGCTGTTTTCTCTGGAGTGTTGAAGGCTAAGAGGTGACCTTACCAAGATATGTAAAATCATGAGGGGCATGGATAGGGTAATTAGACAAGATCTTTTCTCTGGGTGGTTTATGAATAGGACGGGTTTAGAGGGATTTGTGCCAACTGATGGAAATAGGATTAGATTAATTTAGGCTATATGATTGGCATGAACGTGTTGAACTGAAGGGTCTGTTTCTGTGTTGTACATCTCTATGACTCAATAACTATACTCAGCTGCTTTATCAATGACTTTCCCTCTACCATTCACTCAGGGGTGTGGCTGTTTGCTGCTGATTGTGAAATGTTAAGCACCATTTGCAACTCCTTAGATTCTGAAGTGGTCCGTGTTGAAATGCAGTAAGACCTTGACAGTATTCAAGTTTGAGCTGACAAGTAGCAAGTAACTGTTGCACCACACAAGTGCCAAGCAATGAACAAATTCAACAAGAGGGAATCTAACACTGTCCCCTGACATTCAGTGGCATTTAATGGCATTACCACCTCTGAATCTTCCACTATAACCATCCTGTGGGTTACTATTGACCAAAAACTGAACTGGGACTAACCATATAAGTATAATGACTATTAAAGCACGTGAAGTCCTGCAGTGAATGACTCATCTCCCGACTCCCCAAAGCCTATCCATCTGTCCACAAGGCATAAGTGAGATAGCATACTCCCCACTTACCTGAAGGAATGTAGATCCAACAACATTCAAGAGGTTTGACACCATCCAAGACGAAACAGCCCATTTGATTGGCACTACATGTACAAACATTCACTCCCATCACCTCTGACATTCAGTAGCAGCAGTGAATGCCATTTACAAGGTGGACTGCAGAAATTTACCAAACCTCCTTAGCCAGCACTTTCCTAAAACACAACCACTTCCAACTAGGAGAAGGGCAGCAGACATATGGATAAATGGGAACACCATTAGTTGAAAGTTTACCTCCAAGTCAGTCACCATTCTGATTTGGAAATACATTGCCATTCCTTCAGTGTAACTGGGTTAAAGTCCTGGAATTCCCTCCATCACAGCACTGTGCGTCTACATATACCGAATAGATTTACAGCCCTTCAAGAAGGTAACTCACCACCACCTTCTTGAGGGCAGCTAGATATAGACAATAAATGCTGGCCCAGTCTGCAACACCCACATCCCATGAATGAGTTAAAATAAAGAATTACAATCCTCTCAAACAGTGGAATAATGAATTGTGACATGCAATAATGGAGATGTAGATGAAAACTGCTACCTAGCCAAGCAGCTGATGCTGGGGATGACCCAAATGTGAAGAAGCTGATGCTTGTGATGACCCAAATTTGAAGAAATTAGGAACCACTGTGTCTTTTGTAAGATGGGATGTGTTTCTTTGATGTTCTTTCACAGGACATGAGTGTCGCTGGCTGGACCAGCATTTACGTCTCAATCCTATGTCATTGAGAATGTGATTTTGGTATGTGTTTTTCAATCGATCATTACTTGGCCTGGCGGTAGTTCTCATCTAGATACCCATCATTGCATGAGACAATTCATGATTCTGCTGCTTGAGAGGACTGTAGTTCTTTATTTTAATTTATTTGTTAGATATTGGGATAGGTAAACTCATGGTGCTGAGAGGAAGGATCTTGGTCGAGCAACAGTGAAGGAATAGTGGTATATTTCCAAATTAGGATAATGCATGGTTTAGAGAGGAGCTTAAAGCTGGTGATGTTCCCATGTATCTATTCCTCTCTCCTGCTGGAGGATGTAGCTACCAAAGGAGTTCTGCATTGCAGCTTGTGAATTGTACACATTGCTTCCACAAAATGCAATGATGGTGGAAAGAATGAATGTTAAGGTTAATGGTTAAGATGTCAATCATCTTTGTCCTATGTGATGTTCACCTTCTTGAGTATTGTTGGAGCTTCACTATCCAGGCACAAGACAACGTTACATTCTCGATTTCTGCCTTCTAGATGATGGACAGGCCCTGGGGAGACAAGTGGTCAGCTTTGTGCCACAAAACGATCAGTGAAAGACAATGGCCAAGTGGTATTATTGCTGGTCTATTAATTCAGTGACCCAGATAATGTTTTAGGGACTCGGGTTCAAATCCCACCATGGCAGATCACAGAGTTGTACAGCATGGAAACAGACCTTTCAGTCCAACTCATCCATGCCGTCTAGATATCAATCAGTCTAGTCCCATTTGCCAGCATTTGGCCCATGTCTCTTTAAACCTTTCCTCTTCAAGTACCCCATCCAGATGCTTTTTAAATGTTACAATCGTACCAGCCTCCACTTCATACTCTGACAACTCATTCCACCATGCATCACCCTCTGCATGAAAGAGTTGCCCATTAGGTCCCTTTTAAATCTTTCCTCTTTTACCTTAAATTGTGCCCTCTAGTCTTGGAATCCCCTACCCTGCAAAAAGACCTTAGCTTTTCACCATTTCCATGCCCCTCATGATTTTGTAAACCGCTATAAAGTCACCCATCAGCCTCCGATGCTCCAGGGAAAATAGCCCCAGCTAATCAGTCTCTCCTTATAACTCAATCTGTCCAACCCCATCAACACCCTTGTAAATCTTTTCTGAACCCTTTCAAATGAACAATTTCTTTGCTATAGCAGGGAGATCAGAATTGAACACTGTATTCCAGAAGTGGCCTAATTAATGTCTAGTACTGTCGTAACATGATGGGAGAAAGTGAGAACTGCAGATGTTGGAGGTCAGAGTCAAAAAGTATGGCGCTGAAAAAGCACAGCAGGCCAGGCGAACCCGAGGAGCAGGAGAGTTGAGATGAAGAAAAGCTGGAATTAAGAGTCTAATGATGACCATGAATCCATTGCTGATTGTCAGGAAAAACCCATCTGGTTCACTAATGTCCTTTTCGGGAAGGAAATGTGTCTAGTCTACATGTGACTCCAGACACACAGCAATGTGGTTGACCCTGAACTGCCCTCTGTGCAATGAAGAATGGGCAATAAATGCTTTGTGACCAGCAACACCATCATCCTGTGAATGAATAAAGGAGAAAAAAAGAAAGAATTCTGAGCCTCTGACCTACTCTTGTAGCCACAGTACTTAAATAGGCTAGTCTACTTCTGTTCCTGACCCCCAGAATGTTGATAGAGGAAGATGTAGCAATTTTAATTCTGTTACATGTCCAGGGAAGATAGTTTGATTCTTTTTTATTGGATTTGATAATTGCCTGGCACTTAGGTGGCAAGTAACATTCATACCACATATCAGCCCAATACTGGATGCTGCCCATGTCTTGCTGCATATGGATATAGATTGTTTCAATAGTTAAGGCATCATGAATGGGTCTGAACATTCCACAATCACCAGTGAATATTCCCATTCTGATCTTATGATGGAAAGAAGATCATCAATGAAGCCGCATTAAATTCTGGTCTTCTTGCAGTCGGAAAGATGTTAGTAAACTTGAAAGGGTTCAGAAAAGATTTCCAAGGATGTTGCCAGGTTTGAAGGGTTTAAGCTACAGGGAGAGGCTGAATAGGCTGGGGCTATTTTCCCTGGAGCATTAGAGGTTGAGGGGTGACATTATAAAATCATGAGGGGCATGGATAGGGTGAATAGTCAAGCTCTTTTTCCCAGAGTAGAGGAGTCCAAAACTAGAGGGCATAGATTTAAGGTGAGAGGGGAAAGATTTGAAAGGGACCTAAAGGGTATTTTTTTCATGCAGAGGGTGATGTGTGTGTGTACAGAATGAGCTTCCAGAAGAAATGGTGGAGTATAGGTGCAACATTTGAAAGGCATCTGGATGTGTACATTTAATAGGAAGGGATTAGCAGGATATGGACCAAGTGCTAGTGAATGGGACTAAATTAATTTACTTAAGAAGGAAATCAAGAGGGCAAAAAGGGGACATGAGATAGCTTTGGCAGATAGGGTTAAGGAGAATCCAAAGGGTTTTTACAAATACATTAAAGACAAAAGGGTAACTAGGGAGAGAATAGGGTCCCTCAAAGATTAGCAAAGAGGCCTTTGTGTGCAGCTGCAGGAGATGAGGGAGATACCAAACGAGTATTTTGCATCAGTGTTTGCTGTGGAGAAGGACATGGAAGATACAGAATGTAGGGAAATAGATGGTGACATCTTGGAAAATGCCCATACTATAGAGAAGGAAGTGCTGGATGTCTTGAAACACATAATGGATCGGAGGTGGTCCCTAGAACTCTGTGGGAAGTGAGGGAAGTGATTGCTGAGCTTCTTGCTGAGATGTTTGTATCATCGATAGTCACAGGTGAGGTGCCGGATGACTGGAGGCTGGCTAACGTGGTTCCACTATTTAAGAAAAGTAGTAAGGACAAGCCAGAGAACTATCGACCAGTGAGCCTGACATTGGTGGTGTGCAAGTTGTTGGAGGGAATCCTGAGGACAGGATTTACATGTATTTGGAAAGGCAAGGACTGATTAGGGCTAGTCAACATGGCTTTGTACGTGGGAAGGCATCTGGATGGGTATATGAATAGGATGGGTTTGGAGGGATATGGGCCAGACGCTAGCAAGTGGGACTAGATTACGTTGTGATATCTGGTCGGCATGGACGAGTTGGACCGAGAAGTCTGTTTCCGTGCTATATATCTCTATGACTCTATGATATCTGGTTGGCATGGATGAGTTGGACCAAAGGGTCTGTTACTGTGCTGTGCAACTGTATGACTCCGTCACGCTATGCTGAAGAAGGTTGGACCTAGGACACTATTGTGTAAGGTTATTAGGATAATAGAGCAACCTTACAATGATATGATGGAGCTGTTCCTCACCGGGCATAAATAGCACAATGTGCATGAAGTTAAAAAAAAACAAAAGAGACACAGGGAGGACTAGCCAGAAACAAAATCTAGCCATTTGAATTTTAGAAATGCTTGAAGAGAAGCATGAGTAGCAGATCAACCAGCTTCAGGCAATAGAATTTACAGAACCGTCTTTCAATAATGTAAAAGATCAGAGCCTGGTATACCTCTGAATATCACGTATTGTAGTATTTATCTTTAGTATGTAATAATGCTCAGGAAACTGAAGTCTTAAAACTGTTCTTCACCTTACCATTTCCTCACCCAGTACGTCTTGAGCACAAACACATGGGTGTGGACATAAAACCACACAATAAAACATGGTGGCAGCAATGAGATTCACTGCCAAGAAAATGTGGTGAGGATCAAGATGTCATCGTGAAATCTTCAGAGAAAAGACCATAAGACCATAAGACATAGGAGTTGAAGCAAGGCTAATCGGCTCATCAAGTCCACTCTGCCATTTAATCATGGCTGATGGGTGTTTCAAATGCCACTTACTCACACTCTCCCCGTAGCTTTTAATTCCTTGTGAGATCAAGAATTTATTGATCTCTGCCTTGAAGACACCTAACGTCTCGGCTTCCGTTGTGTTCCATGGCAATGAATTCCACAGGCCCACTACTCTCTGGCTGGAGAAATGTCTCTTCATTTCCATTCTAAATAGACCCCCTCTAATTTTAAGGCTATGCCCACGGGTCCTAGTCTCCCCACCTAATGGAAACAACTTCCCGGCGTCCACCCTTTCTAAGCCATGCATTATCTTGTAAGTTTCTATTAGATCTCCCCTCAACCTTCTAAACTCTAGTGAATACAATCCCAGGATCCTCAGCCGTTCATCACATGCTAGGCCTACCATTCCAGGGATCATCTGTGTAAATCTCTGTTGGACACGCTCCAGTGCCATTATGTCCTTCCTGAGGGTTGTGACCCAAAATTGGACACAGTATTCTAAAGTCTAGATAGATGACATCCACTGGGTCTTCCTGGTCTAACCTACTGGTGGCCTCTTCAAAGAATTCTAACAGGTTTGTCAGGCATGACCTCCCCTTACTAAATCCATGCTGACTTGTTCTAATCTGACCCTGCACTTCCAAGAATTTAGAAATTTCATCCTTGACGATGGATTCTAGAATTTTACCTACATCTGAGGCTAATCGGCCTATCCATCTTTTGTCTTGATCCCTTCTTGAACAAGGGGGTTACAACAGCGATTTTCCAAACATCTGGGTCTTTCCCTGACTCCAGTGATTTTTGAAAGATCACAGTCAGCGCCTCCGCTATTTCCTCAGCCACCTATCTCTGAACTCTCGGGTGTAGCCCATCCGGGTCAGGAGATTTATCAATTTTTAGACCTTTTAGCTTTTCTAGCACTTTTTCTTTTGTAATGGCTACCATACTCAACTCTGCCCCTGACTCTCCTTAATTGTTGGGATATTACTCATGGCTTCCACTATGAGGACTGACACAAAATACTTATCAAGTACTTTGCTATTATCAGCTATTATCTCCCATAACTAGCCTTCCAGCATCAATTTGGAACGGCCCAATTTCTACTTTTGCCTCTCGTTTCTTTCTTACGCATTGAAAGAAACTTTTACTACCATTTCTAATATTACTAGCTAGCTTACCTTCATATTTGATTCTCTCCTTCCTTATTTCTTTCTTTGTTATCCTCTGTTTGTTTTTGTAGTCTTTCCAATCTTCTGATTTCACACTGCTCTTGGCCACTTCATAGGCTCTCTCTTTTTCTTTGATGCATTTCCTGACTTCCTTTGTCAGCCATGGCTGTCTAACCCCTCCCTGGATAATCTTTCTTTTCTTTGGGATGAATCTCTACTGTGTCCTTAATTACATCCAGAAACTCCTGCCATTGTTGCTCTACTGTCTTCCCCCCTAGGCTTTGCTTCCAGTCGATTTTCGTCAGTTCCTCTCTCAAAGCCCTGTAGTTACCTTTATTTAACTGTAACACAATTATATCCAATTTTGCCTTCTCTTTTTCAAACTGCAGACTGAACTCTACCATAAAATGAATGCTGCCTCCTAAGTGTTCCCTTACTTTAAGATCTTTTATAAAGTCTGGCTCATTACATTGAACTAAGTCCAGAATAGCCTGATTCCTTGTGGGCTCCATCACACACTGTTTCAAAAAGCCATCCTGTGAGCTTTCCATGAATTCCCTTTCTTTGGATCCACCAGCAACATTATTCACCCAGTGAATCTGCATATTGAAGTCCTCTATGATCACCGTGACCTTGCTTTTCTGACATGCCTGATCTATTTCCTCGTACATCTTGCATCCTTGATCCTGACCACTGCTGGGAGGTCTGTGCATAACTCACATAATGGTTTTTCTGCCTTTGTGGTTCCTCAACTCCACCCACACAGACTCCATATCCTCTGACAATATGTCATTCAGTGCCATAGATTTAATCTCATTCTTAACTAACAAGGTAAGCTCACCCCCTCTGCCCTTGTCCCTGTCTTTTTGATAAGTTGTAAATCCTTGAATATTTAACTGCCAGTCCTAAACACCTTGCATCCACATCTCTGTGATGCCTACCACATCATAATCATTCACGATGATTTGTATCGTTAATTCATCTGCTTTGTTACGAATAGTACAAGCATTTAGGTAAAGCGTGTTAATGCTAATTTTCTTATCCTCACAATTTCCAACATCGCTAGTATAATGTCCTAATTATCATTCCTTTTTGCTTCATTCCTAGCCTGCCTTGAAATTAAACCCTGCACACATGCTAACCTTTTGCTTATCTTTATACTTGATTCCATACTCCCTTTTGCTTTCACTTTCCCTTCCCCCGACTCACATTTTAAAGTCCTGCTGACCACCCTATTTATTCTTTTCGCCAGAACACTAGTTCCAGATCGGGTTCAGCTGGAGACTGTCCCATCAGTACAGATCCCTCCAGTTCCAAAACTGATGCCAATGTCCCATGAAATGGAATCCCTCTTTCCCACACCAATCTCTTAGCCACGTGTTTACTTCTCTAATTTTCTTATCCATATGCCAATTAGCATGTGACTGGGACAGTAATCCAGAGATTATGAACCTTGAGGACATGTTCTTCAATTTCCTTCCTAGTGGACTTGATAATTCCCAAACAGGTCCTCCTTCCTAGCCTTGCCTATGTTGTTAGTGCCAACATGGACCACAACAACTGGATCCACCCCTTCCTGCTCCAATATCCTTTCAACCCAATTGGAGATGTCCTGCACCCTGGCACCGGGCAGGCAACACACCATGCGGGACTCCTGATCCAGGGAAAGGATACTATCTGTCCCCCTAATTATAGAATCCCCTATAACAACTTTTTTTTTGCTCCCCCCTCATGAATGGCCTTCTGCACCATGGTGCCATGGTCAGCTGGCTCATCCTGTCCACAGCCCTTTTCCTCATCCATACAGGGACCAAAAATCTTATATATGTTGGACAAGCTGAGGCTCCTCCACTCCTGAACTCAGAATCCCCCTACCTGCTTCACTTGCAGTCACACTCTGTTGTCCCTGATCATAAACTGAGCTAGAATTACTAAATCTACTGGGTGTGACTGCCTCCTGAAACAAAGCATCCAGGTAACTCTCCCCCTGCCGGTGGATGTACCACAGTGTTTGAAGCTCAGATTCCAGATCATCGATTCTGATCCAGAGCTCTTCCAGCAACCAACACTTCCTGCAGATGTGGTCACTGCTGTTTACAATGGGATCAGCCAGCTCCCACATCATACTGCTACAGCACATCACCTGTCCAGCCATCTCTACTTATTTAATTAATTTATACAAATTTGAGTTAAATAATTTCTAGTATTTCTCTCTGGTCTTATTCGACTAACCAACTAATAGTAAACTCTTAATTTGTCACACAATACACAAGAAATATTAATTGAAACGCCTTGTAGCGTCTCTTGTAGTTACACTTGAAACAAGTGTAGTCTCTCGGGATTCAGCTGCTGCCCAAATATATACCCAGTAGTCCTCTGCTCCTCGTTGTGGCCTCTCCCTCTGCTGCTCTTTTAAAAAGAGAGTGCTGCTCTCTCTCTCACCTCTTGAAATAGAGGCCTGAAGCCTGAGATAAGTTTTTAAAATGGATTTATTCACCTTCCCAGCAGTCCTCTGCTCCTCCCTCTCACCTCTTGACAAATGGAGAAGACAAAAGAAGACAGAAAAAAAATACACTCTTTGTGTTTTTGGCAAAGCTCTAAGACCAGCTAACATCCAGAAAATCTACAAGCTGAGCAGTTGCTGTGGAGAAAATATCTCTGAACATTAAACTTCTGTAGAGATACCACTAAGAACCACTGTAAGTCAATATTAAGGAAAACAAGCTTTTAGAAAATGAACAGTGAGATCTCACAGGCATCCAAGGGGATTGATCCAATCAAAAGAAGTAAATTACTAGTATCTACAACAAAGGAAAGAAACAACAGTTTCATTTTCACCTGAGAAACTAGGCTGAGAAACAAGGTCAGACTTCTAACAGTGATTTAACAATTTCTAAACTACCTCCTTGACAACAAAACAAAATTAATAAGGACATTCAAAAATGTCTGAATTAAAAGATTGAAAACAAACAATTAAAATTACTTATTAAAATTTGAAATTTCAGTGCCCCAACAGTAATGGTAGTTACATTGTTATTATTTTTGTCAGTTTACGTGACAAATACTAGATTTATTTAACAGCTATGAAGTTTTATTAACTTAAGTCCAGTTATAAGGGGTTGACATTGCTTTTGCAACTATTTCTATATGACAGGTTTTCTGAGAACTGTAATATGTAAACATCAAAATATTTCTCGGCACCAAACAGTAGTTAGAGCACATTTTGAGACAACGCCTACTGTGTTATTCAAAATATTGTTCTTTTTAAATGAGTAATTCAGTTAAGACCATTTAAACTGAGCCAAGTTTAAGCCAAATATAATATTTCTGTTTGGTGTTTCAATTTGCCATGGTACTTTAACAAAGAATGTAAGTCTAATATTTGAAGAATTAGACATTGAGATCTTGAAATACATGTCAACAGTTAAGTAATGGAATGACAATGACCAAGGATAAAGCTTACTTTGGCACAAACAACAAACTATAAATATACTGTAGATGGCAACATACCAATGCACCTGCAAACAACCATTAAGTTTGCAGTCTATAGATATCCCGGCACATGACTTTTGTAGTCATTGCTGCAATTGTTCATACAAATAAAGAATGCATAGAATTCTATAATATGTATATAAAGGTTAAGAGTCATCTGTTTCATTTAACATATCCATCAAATTCTTCAATGAAAGGTCACAATTGCATTTTAAACTATAATAATAGTGTTGTTATTGAATAATTGGTTAAAAAAAACAAGTAAATGTGATGTGGTAGATGAAGCTTTAAAATTTGAATTGCCACTCATCTATAATACATAATGTCTTGTGACAAATATATACTGCATATCTGTCACATTTCCCAAATGTGATCAACAATTTGCAGTCACATTTGCACCTTCAGCACTTGCATTGTCACAATTTATTGATTGTGTGGAAGTAGAATAGCACTGAAGTTGTTGAAAAATTCAGATTGTTTATCTGGCAATGGAATGCTTGTGAACATTTGAAAATAAATCAATTTGTTACTAAGGAATACAAAACACTTATTACATTTGAAAATTAATTACAGCATAATTAAACAGATAAGTTGCAAAGAATTGATTCCTTTGTAATATAAAAAGAGGCGATCTAAAGTTTTTAACCTATCTAACGACTTTCCATTTGTCCACATTAAATGACATTTACTGCATCAACCAAGCTCACAATTTATTTGTGTTCTTCTGTAATTCATCTTTTTAATTTTTATTATAATTCTTATTAGTTCAGTATCAACTGCAAACTTACAGAATTTTCTTTCTGTCCAGGTTTTCAAGGAGAGAGGAATAGCTTCTAGAGTCATGCATATAATGAATAGAATAAATTTGGCTTGTTAAGGTACTTCAACAATAGAATATGAGTTTTCCTATACTTGCTTGAAATGGAAGTACTTCACTTTTTATTTGGTGATTACTGATTTGTAAGGTTAAACTATTCATTTACAGATTTGTTGAGTAAATGAAGACCCTGCCATTTGAACTTTAAACTTGAAGTTCAATTGTCAATTTTTCTGACGTTTTAATTGCTGCCATTATATTGTTGGACTTTGGCTGATAATTATATAATCATTTTAAGAATCCAGTTGACTTTCTGTAGCATTGATCTTGAGTAACATGGAATAAAAATCGAACTTGCTGGGGAAAAAGAAACAGAATTAACTTCTGAAATGTAAACAAAAAAGAAATCCAGGATGCAGAAATACTTTGTTCTCAACTTTACCTTTTTATGGCTTAAGTACAATTGTGTCAAGTTTTTTGAAGGGAATTCGGCATCAAGGTCTAGTGGGTTTTTGAACCATTTAACAAACTTGCCTGATTAACTATCTATTCTGCCCCTGTAACATCCGTAATGTTCAATTCCAGCCCCACTCACCAGATATCGTTCCCAGAGCAACTTGCTATTGTGCCTTGTGCCATCTTTTAAATTCCACTGTGTAATCAGACAAGTAATTGCATTGCAAAGTTGTCCTGCTTGTTCATGGAAAGAATCTGAACATAAGAAGTAAATATGGCATAGTAGGTCTCTGACAGGAGCCAGGAGATCCTTGTGGAATGGTGGTGCAGAGGACTGGCAGAGAAGGCCGCAACAGACCTTGGCAGCCTGGTCTGCGGTCACCACCTAGGTGTGGAGGAATGGCTAGAAGTGCATGAAGAAGGTCTTGTCTCTGTTTCCTCACATTCATTCTACCTCTACTACTTCACCCACCTCTCACTAAAGCTCATGCTGTGCCCATCTTACATTGCCTGCAGCATCTCCCCCCCCCTCCCCCCACATCATTAACCCTACATGGCCTCTGCACTGACGACCTGCTCCTTTTGACCACCTCACCTCCTTTTGACTCCATGGTCCAGCACCCACTTTCAACTTACTCAATAAAACCAAAAGAACTGTGTATGCTATAAATCAGAGTCCAAAATAGAGATTGCTGGAAAGGCTCAGCAGGTCTGGCAGCATCTGTGGAAAGAAATCAGAATTAATGTTTTAAGTTAAGTGACCCTTCCTTAGAACACATTCTGAGGAATGGTCAGTCAACTTAATATGTTAAGCCTAACTTCTCTCCACAAATGTTGCCAGACCTGCTGAGGTTTCCAGCGATTTCTATTTTTGTCTTCAACTTACTCAATACCTCCCATTCTCTTGTTACAAGAGAACACAGAGGTTCTGGAGGTTCTGGAAATTATGCTCCTTACTCCATCTGGCCCATGCAGAAGAAGATCTGATTTTGATCATATGAAGATGCTGAGACATCCATGACTGGCCAATCTACTAAGTTCCTTTATTCATTCCACTGCAAATCTTAAATGAATCTTAATTAAGTGGGCACACCATTTCTAACATTTCAGTCATGGACCACAATACCTTCTCTCTCTGTCTTGGAGATACTGCCAGCATCCTGCCACCAGCCATGAAATGGATGACTGCCCAGAAGCTAGATCCTCCACCTCTGAGGACAAAGAGTATCGAAGCCTCAGAGAAAGCATGGCCTAGACTGCATCCTGCCTCCCCACCAGCACAGTTAGACATATTCATGGGAGTATTAGACTTAGAAAAATGGGCCATAGTCTGGCAGGTCCCTCAGGAACGATTCTGCAGCTGACTGAAGAAGAAATGTCCTAGGCTGCAGGCATTTGCTCAGTGCCAGGTTGGAGAGACCCTTGTGCTTTCAGCAATCAGGAACTTTGCCCACGTGCCTAGTCCTGGCTGTTATCCTGCACCCATGCTGCCCCATCAGGCTTCTAGAGGGTCATGCCAAGGAAGGTCAACTTGCATCTGACGAGAAGATCTTTGACCTATGTGATCCATTCAAACATAAGCCTCCCTGGAGCCAACCTGACTAAACCTTCAGGGCCAAGGAATTCCACTGAAAGTAGGCTGTCTCAGCCTACAGCGACCAAGCTAAAGAGTACACTCACACATAGTGTGGGGGAGAGGTAGAAGAAAACTTACTGAGGGCACTCTTTTGGCATTACATATTATTTTGTACATCTAATTGTCATTTTCCAGCATGAGGCATAATTTGTTGACCACATATGATGCGTCATGGATGGGTGGATAGATGTCTGTAGTGAAAGCTTGCTGCAGCATCTGGAAGTAGGGAAAATGATGTACACAAAGGGCAATGAGTACTGCTGGCATCTTCGATCAGTATCCCACAATATCACTATTCTTTCCTGGCTTCTGTGTCCAAACGTGTCAGTATGAATGATTTTGGTCAGCGATGTCTGAGTCAGGAAGTGCAAAGCAAATAGGAGGGAAATGCATTAGGATGGTCAGAGATTAGGGACTCTGCAGTAATGTTCTTTCTCTTTAAAAGCACTAACATTGGTGGGTTCTGCAGTTCCGTCCCTCCCTCTCTCACTTACCCTGCCTACTCTGATAGTGGTTACAGCCATTTTCTTCCCTATTGTACATTTTTTATTTTCAGCATGATAGCAGGTGACAGTTAATGTTCCTCAGCTGGTGGCTTGATGAGATCACACATGTCTGTCTCAACATGTCAGTGTGTACCGAAATATCCAAGTTCCCCTCCTGGTAACCCTTCTTCAAAGGTACGACCCCAGTTCTCAACCCATCTGAACGAAGCCTGCATCTACCCACCTTTCCTTCCTAACCTCTATTATAAATGAGATGACCATGCCAGGTGAAGTCATACAATGTCACCCATTTCAAGTCAGCGTGCTCCTGTTGATGGCTAGCCCACCTTCCATATGACCCACTTCCCATCCATGCTATTGTAACATTGTTGTCCCTCTCTTCATAATTCTTATACCTCCTTCTTCTCAGCCTACAGTCCCAAGAAGTAACTTGCTGAGTCTCCTTCCCATGACAGTGCCCTCCACTGACTTTATTTCTCTCCAAAACCCATTTCCCATTTTTTGTGTGCAGTTGAATCATGTACTAACCGTAGATTGACGTCTAACAGCCAGGCTGGGCAGGAAGTGCCCCGTCCAGACTCATTGCATTAGCCCCCCAATCCCCTAGACTAGCTGCTACGGAGCCACAGGACTGACTGTGTCCCAATCTCGGTTTGCAGAGGCATGGACCCCCTTCATTGAGATCACCCCAAATAGACCTGACTGAACAGTGCCACCATCGACTTCAGGTTCATCAGGTTAGTCTGACATGATTTGCCTTCAACAAATTTGTGCAGTCTGTCCCTTAATAACCCATAGTTCTCCAAGTTAAAATTAATTTTGTCCTTGACAGTGGTCTCTAACAAATTTTCCACCACTGACATTAGACTGCCTGTACTGATTTATCACTTTTTTTTGGATTTGAATATAATATTTGTAATTCTCCCATCCTCTGGCAGCGCTCCCATGACCTTGAAGGATTGAAAGATTGTTGTCAGAGCTTCCGGTTTCTCTGTCTTTGCTTCCCTCAGCACTCTCGGATGCAACATATCTGGACCAGACGATTTAGTAATTTTGAGTGATGTCTATAGTGCAGATTAAAGTATCACCTCAACACGTTCTGTTTGAACAAATACATTGGACTCATTTTACATGCACATGGGAGATACAAGTATTCTAATCAGCTCCCGCTGACCTCTCTGTCTTTGTTCTTCCCAACTTACAATTTTGCATAGCTTTTATGTAGTTACTTAGCCCATTCTGGCTGAATATTTCTTACATCATGCAGCTACACAACCTATCGTGGCTGAACACACAACATCCACAGCCCTGGCTACAGATCAAATGCATACACTTATCAATCATGGTCTCCTAACTGCTGAGCACTGCGATTTCTAGAAGCAGTATTGCCATGTTCCACTGAGATTGCTTCTATGAGGTTAATTCTAACTCCAGCCTTCAAAATGTGAGTTTTAATGTTTACTCTAGCAAACAAGCAGTCACACAATGCTTTCTTGGCACAAACATACTAAAGCTATCTTTTAGCCCTTATGTTACCAACTTGTACTGTGGCACATCTGCTTCAGTTCAACATCAACCTATTCATCAAATCTTTTCTACTATTTAAAAAAATCATATTCAATATCACTTCCTTCACTATGGCAGCATTGCTTTGGTTTTCAGATGAGAAAGTAAATATGTTAAAATACTCATTTTGTAATATGGTTTTGTCCACTGCTGCCTAATGAAGATTTCCTTTTTTGCGTCCAATCAGCCTCATCGTTCCCTTAACTATACTTTTAATACATTTACAAAAGAAAAAAAAATCAGTTTCCTTTCTTTGTGCTTATATCCTTTTTCAATAAGTTTTCTACATTAATCTGTACCTGCTATTTAGCATAAACCTACTATTTTTTGTTTTGTGTTCACCTTTGTATCTTTTGTTATCTAGGGAACTCCAGCTTTGAATGCTTTATCTTTTTCCCTTATCCAAACTACTTCAGCCTTGAAGGCCTGATATTGTTTAATTTGTGTTTTCTTGACCAATCTTTGTCCACATTCAGTCCACATGTGATAATTCTCAAATCACTGACAGTGTCTCTTTTCCAGCTGAATATTTTTCACTGTTGCTTTTCCACTGTAGTTTTTCCTGTGTTGTGGATAAAATATAGAGAACCACCAGGAGATGCAGAGAGTTCTTCAAGAAGTAGGTCTTTTATCTGCAAACAAAAAACCGTGACACTGAGAAAGCAGATTCTCAAATGCCCACGAACCTCAAGGTCCGTGGATTTTTTTTTTTTGTCATGTTCCTGTTAGCTTATTAGCATGCCCAACTATATTAATCAAAGTACCTCACTCTAGCTACACAATAAACCAGTGATGTTAGTTCCCATTATCTCTTTAATTATACATTTTACTTAATGTTATTCTAATGTCACGGTTATATATTTATTGCTAACTCTGCTAACCTGTCCTGATAGATATTTAGCTATTCCATCTAATACAATAGTCTCCTGTCTCAAGTGGACTTTACTAACTACTAATTAGATATTTTAATGTCATATCCCAAATATTTATGGTCCCAATCCTGTCATAATAACACTCAACAGAGAAACTTGCTTTATTACTTGTGTTATCTCATCTCGCCATAGTGACCTTTCAGCCTTAACCTGACTCTGCTAATTGGTGTAAGAGCGTTCCACTATGGTTAACTCATCATGCCTTCCACAGACCACAGGTTGCCAGTGGTCTTCATGCTTTAACCCTTCCCATGCTTTCATGTTCTTTATTTTCCATAATCCCCCCCTTTGAAACCTACTGATCTCACCTAGAGAAAGAAGACAATAAGCTGAGCCCCTCTTGTGCCCAATACAAACAATGTAGGTCCCAACACGGATTAAATAATTTTTGGAGTCTGCGACTTAAAGGGTTCTTCCTCCATTCCTGGGGTCCTTTGGGCCAAAAACCTGTCCTCCAATAACCAGAACAGGAAAAAAGACCCAAGATCCCTCATATTCTAGGACCAGCGCGTTCTTCAGAAGTATCATCGACGCCTCCATGTAGACATGTCCCTTGCACCGTGGTGGTTGTCAGATCATAATAATAGAGTGGTGGGGTTCCATCAGAGGAGTAAGTAGTTCCTGGGGTAGCTGAAATGACCACAAGTTGCCGTATAGTGACGCGAACAAAATAGGACTTAATAACAATTAAAGCACAACAAAAGATGCAGGCAACAACAAGCAAAACTGCACCTACAATAAGACCAATCTTGACAAACCATGCTCCCCAAGACCCTAATATATTATTCAGTCAATCAAAAGCCAGATGACCAAACCCCACATTGTCTTTTAGCTCCCGTCTTATATTCTTTAGTTTTTCCATTGCTTTAGTAAAAGATCCTCCGAGGCTAGTGTTGTTAGGTATAAAGGTACAGCAATGTTTCCCAAGCATCACACAAACCACGCCTTTTTCTGCCAGTATCCAATCTAAGGGCTGTCTGTTTTGCCATGTCATTTTAGTAGTAGCATCCAATTGTTCTCCCAAGGCCACAAGGGCATCGTCAGTATAATTGATAAATCCCTGCTGGTTGTAATAAATGTAATTAATCCATTCAGCATTCTTGCTAACTCCTATCACTGGGATGAGAGCTTCCAAGCCCGTGGCAATCTCATTGCGAGCCTTAAACTCATTAGGAATACCTCTTGGCTGTCCTATGCGATCAATCCGAATCGTCGGATCAGGGACACACTGTCGCTTAGTTCGGCGCAAAGCTGACTGTGACATCGCATCAAACTGCGCGTGTGCTGATAGAACTACCTCGTGTAGGAGCATTGTATGGGCACAGCTGCCACTCCAGTCAATGGGCAGCATCAGGCACAACCCTCCTTTCCTACCACACAGCCACCAAGTATTTGCCAGTGGCATGCGTTGAGAATTTAAAACAGTCCCAAATGTGGTGTCCACCTCTAATTCAATCATATTCCTGCAAAGACCCTTAAAATAGCCTACTGGTGTGGAGCCATTTCGCTGAAAGCATTCAAAACTCAACCCTTCCCATATCCTGAAAGCAACCACGGGGAACGTGTAATTAGTCTTACTGGTCACCACACCATCATTGGAGTTGCTGCCAGCCCACATAATCCTGCTGATGGAACGCAAAGGCCTGAAGTAGGAGACACCAAAACGGGCAATGGGATTGCCTGTAAGTTGATGAATCATCCGGACTAAGAGGTCGATTGGAGTGCTGCAAATGCTATTGAGTACAGGTGGTCGAGTTATAGGGCATTGAGACAACATAGTATGAGGGGGTTGCCTTAATACACAAGAAACAATCCTGTCTAGCCATCATTACGGCCGTATAGTTTGCCCATTGATACCAGTGATTGTCACAGGCCCGTACCCATGTTAGGGCAGTGAAGTCTGCACTTCTAATACGTCTTTGTCTCCCAGCCTGAATGACCCTGGCATTACCATTCCAAGTCTGCCAAATTAATAGTCTCCAAGTCTGCATATGCAGGCCTGGCATCAGCGAGGGGGGTATCAGGGACATTCCCCATGTCTTCCCCATCCCCACTGCCAGGAGAACTATGCTCCACATCTTCATCACAATCATTTCTAGAGTGATCAGTATCCCCAAGAACTTCAACTGTACCTTGTTTGGAACCCTGCTGAGGGGTACTAGCCTTCTATGTGCCCTGCCTGTGTCCAAGTTCCTCGGCCTCAGCTCCACTTACCTCAGTGTTAGAGTTAGTTTGTGCTGGTGGGAGAGCTTTAGTACAATGATTAAGGTGGTACCATATGTGTCATCCTTCCACTTAGATGTAAGTGATGCCGTAGTCACTGCAAAAGGTCCCTCCTGGCTCGTTCCAGCATCTTTGAAAAACTTGCACATACACCCAATCCCCAGGTGTAAAAGGTCCTTCCTTGTTTACAGGTGTCAGTTCCCTTTGTGTTTCCTGCAGATGGATCATCTGATGTATCATAGTTAGCTGCTGCATATATTGCTTAAGTTCTAAGCTTAACCGCTCCAAGCTAGGCCCTTTGTATGGGCCTCTCGACCTGGGCATTGGCATAGATCTACGTGTGAGCATCTCATGCGGTGTTAGATTGGTCACGCGATGACTCATTAGCGCCAGCGACAGCGCATCAACCCAATTAAGGTTGGTGCTTGCGCAGATCTTGTTTAACTTGGCTTTCAATGTCCCTTTAATCCTTTCCACCATACCCCTGTGACTGGGGATGATACACGCACCCAAACCTCTATTTGATTCTCAAAGACTGCAGCACCAACTTAACTACTTTCTGAATGAATATAGACCCATTGTCTGAACTAATTTCTGACGGTATACCAAACTTTGGGATAACTTAGTTCATCAGAAATTTCACTACTCTCCCAGCTCCTGGTTTCAACTTTATTTCCACTGGGCTAGCTGATTTCACTCTCCCCACATCTGTATCATGCTGTGACCACAAAGTAGCTGGTAATGCATCCAATTGCTCATTACCATATTGATCACTTTCCTTCACTGTCACTGGCATGCTCCGTGGGGCGTTACCTTGATTTCCTTCTGATTCCCTGTCAAGTTGCAGCATGCTAGGATTTTAATGTAGCTGCCATCTCTGGATTCCCAAACCCCTGTCGTAAGGATATGCCAATTCCTGATGCCTGGCCATAGATCCTAAGTCTTTAGATTGATATCCCTTATTTACCAGGAAGGTTACATGTGGTGCAGCACCTGGTACTCTATACCACTTTTCCAGGAACGCATTTCTCTCTATTTTCAGGATCACCCCCTGCTCCCCTAATACTATTGCTTCACTTCTCAAATGTTGTGGAGCAGTGACTTCCTGCTGCCACTGTCTCTCTAACACCTCATCCTGAGACTCATCAAATATCACTGTACAGTGCATCTCAGACTTAGGTGGTCTTGCTTTAGTCAACATCGTCAACACTTCTGCTTCCCACATCCCCCAAACTTCTTGAATATCACTTGCTATATCCCCTATCCAATAAACATTAACATCTTTAACTTCTTACATCACTAATTGTGTATTGGCCTTTTCTATGACCAAGCCCTGCTGTGTGCACTCCAAACTTACCTCTAACTAGAGTAAAGCATCCCTACCTAACAAGTTAATTGGCATCTCTTTAGACACTAATATTTGCAGAACTATCTCCCTACCTTTCATTTCTAATCTCACTGGAGCTGTAAATCGGGTTAACTGTGAATTCCCTGAGAACCCTACAGTTTTAACAAATTTACTTGACGTGGGAAGGTGTTTTAAAAAATTCTCAAGGTCAGGTTCGTAGGAGAGTAGTCTGACACAGAACAAACGACCAAGAGGCGAGTCTGCTAGAATATGGGCATTTTATTCCCCGCAGCGTCGCCACAACCAACGGGTCTGGCTTATACTCACTCTACATGTTACCGGAACTGGGAGCCGTCAGTTCTCGTAGAGCGGTTGCCAACAACCCACGCTCGGCGGTTAAACGTAACCCCGGAGCAGACTCACCGAACTGGAGACTTTTCCAGCTGATATACTCTTTTCCAGATATAAACATTCATGTGAACAGCAGAGCAAGGCTAAAAAACACATTCCATTCTGGTTACATACAGATAAGAAGATTCACACGGGGAGGTGTGTAATAAGATTCACACGGGACTAAGCAACACCTCCATTCCGGTTAGATTCACACATGTATTGGGACATAATTTTTAACCGTTTCACCACAGAAGGTGAGAGGCATACCACGGCTGTACACAAGTGTATGTAGCTCCAGTATCTATCATCGCCGGTGTCTGCCGCCCTTCTATATTAACTTGTATTACTGGTTCTTGATCAGCCTCCCATGCTACAACAGGGTAGTGCCCCTTCCCACCCAGGTTCTCAGGGCACCCCTAACACATCCCATACGGGTTAACAGGTCCTGCTAGGCCTGTAGGTATCTGCGAAGTGGCCACTGGGGATTCCCGCCAACTAGGCCCACTATAGAGCAGAGAGGGCACGGTCCAATAAGGGCAGTTCCTCCTAAAGTGGCCTGGTTGATGGCATCCCCAGCACATAATTTCTGCCCTCCCCCCTCCCTTGAGCCTGATTATTTATCATGTACCTTAGTCCCCCATTCCTACGTCCCTGTCCTTGGGGACTCCAGTTCTGTTTAGGCTGTTGTTTAAATCTGCCCTGCTCCGGATACATCACCGGGAAACTTCTGTAAAAGCCTCCATTGCTGGCATGGGACTTTATGGCCCCTGTCTGGCTACCTGATAGGACCCCCCTTGCACCGGCTCTTGGTTCACGCCAATGTTGATTATGTCGGTTCTTACTGGCAATACCTTTTAAGCCTTCTCTTTTTCTTTCTTTTTAAGCTCTTCGAGCTGCATTTGTGCCAGCTAACTTTGCACCTCCTCCTGCTGTTCAGACAGTTTCTCTTTGTCTTTTCAAAACCTTTCAACTGCATGAGCTACATGATCTTGAAATTCCTGGTGGTTCATTGATGATGTCAGACCCACCGCCTCCTCCAGTCTTGACCTGACTTGGGAGGGCATTGCCTCAATTATGAAATTTCACAACATTGTGGTCAGCAACTGATTAGTCTCTATGTCTTGCTCTGTTTCCAGCCTCCACTTCTTTAACTGTTTCTGCAAGTAAGCAGCCGAGTTTTCACTTTCTCCCAATGGATCCCCTCTCAGAGCCTGGGGGTCCATTTTGGGTGGATAACAGTCTCTTAAGGCCTGTCATACATTCTGTCTCACTCGATCAAACCCGACCCCATCAATCATTGGATTGTCTACCGCATTTTTCAAATGGGCTCGGATCATTATTTCCTTTAACTTCGGGAGCCTTACCAACCTCACCAGCAGTGCCTTCAAGTCTCCTATAGCCAGCAATCGCCTGGTGGTTTCATCTTCAAAAGCCCTGATCCACTTGCTCGCTCCCTCACATAAATTGGGCAGTGCATTCTTCAGGGAGAAAGTGAGGTCTGCAGACGCTGGAGATCAAAGCTGAAACTTTATTGCTGGAACAGCACAGCAGGTCAGGCAGCATCTAGGGAACAGAAGATTCGACGTTTCGGGCACATGCCCTTCCAGATCCTGAATTCCCCAAGGAATATATTGTGGGTTGCTCCCCTCTTTTATAAGGAGTGGTAGCATCCCTCCCTGTTGGCCCTTTTTCCCTTTATTGACACTACATCTTAATAAATCCCCCTCGGGCTCTGAGTCCAATGCTATTTCTAATTTCTCCCATTCTTTAGGTACTGGGGCCTTTTTCTTTCCTGGTCTCTCATCATCCCTTTCTGCTTGTTTTGTGTCACTTTCACAGCTTTTCTCTTCAGCCCTCCTTTCGTATCACAATGAGTATTCCTCAATTGCTTTTTGTTCCCTTAGCCTACGCAGCACACTAATCTCATGTTTCAGCTCTTCCTGCTCTCGTTGTATAGCTTCTATTTGCTCTTGCCTGTTCCTTTTCTCTCTCTTCTTTCCTCCAGTTCATTTTTATCTTCTGCATTTCTATCCCATTCTAACTGTCCCTCTATTTCTACTGTTCCCTTTATTACTGGACTCAGCTTCAATGCCTCTTCATTCGAGTAGGGAGGAAGTCTATTCAACTCCTCCACATCTGGGTATAGAGAGGGTGGGGGTTGGGGGAGCTGATTCCTGCTTTCCTGTTTCCCATAACTGCTCAGCTTGTTCTTTTGCAGCTTTCCTAGTCACCACAGGTGCCTGACAAGCTACCTTCAGTTCCTCACCCTCTTTCCTGAAAAGTTTCAGTAATTCTATTTCCTGATCCCTTTTTGGTTTCTATTTTTAGATTTATCTTTCGGCTTATAGTTCTTAATTAATCCTTCCATCTCATTGCACATATGTATATTAAAGGTACCTTCTTTTGGCCATTTAGTCAATAAATCCTTAGTTTTTTTTCCCATTTCTCAGAAATTTTTACAATATCATTTCTTGCCACTGGAAATTTCTTACTCTGTATCTCAACTGCAGTCCCTTTATCCATCCTACGATATTTTTCAGTCCAACTAATGTATTATCTTTGCTCTCATAAATCACTTCCTTGTACCATTCAAGTCCGGGAGTGCTTTGTTTAATGGTATAAGCAGTTCCTAACTGTGTAACTTGCAATTGTCCCTTACCAATCTATTAATTTCTAAACGTCTTCAATTGCAGTTAGTTAATACAAACAACCTATTCTCATTCATTCAACCTAAACCAATCTAACACTGCACCTTCAAAATGCATCAATCACTAACGGTTTCTTGAGACATTTCTCTCTCAAAAAAAACTATCTTAAATTCTTACAGTGCAAAATAAAATCAAAATACCCCTGGATCTCGAGCTCCAGGGAAAAAAACACAAACATTTAACCACCACAAATAATTATGCATACAAATCAGACCGCAATGATTAAACTATAAACTTTCTATATCACACACACACACACACACACCTACAGCCAAGAACTCTGCTGTAAATCAATTGCTGTCAGCCAGATTCTTACTTAAACAGACCCTTTGTTCATTTCCAAAAATCGTATTATCCTACAGGCCTTATCTAAAACATTTAACAGTCTTATAACACTATACTATTGTCTGCTATTTTACTTTTAATCATCCACTACCAATCTGATGACTTTCTAAAAAGGTCTATCAGCGATTCCAGTAAAACAATTTCCCTTATTTATTCTGCCCTCTCTATCTATTGGGTCTTACACAACAATTTCCCCTTCTTTATTCTGCCCTATCTATCTACAGAGTCTTATAAAACAATTTCCCCTTCATTATTCTGCCCTATCTATCAATAGGGTCTTATACAACAATTTCCCCTTCGTTATTCTGCCCTATCTATTTATAGGGTCTTATATTTCTGGCCTGTCTATTTATAGGGTCTTATATTTCTGCCCTATCTATAGGGTCTTATTTACACCACGAGGAATTTTTATTCAACAATTGCTACTTTCTATTCTTATTCACCCCTTACCCAACTGGGCAGTTTTCTTGACCAATTCTTCATATCTCCTTAAGCAGCAATTTACCCCTCGCCTTTGGAGCTTGGATTGGAGAGACCCTCCGGCAGGTTCCCATACCTCCGAGTTCCCAAGGACCACTCCAAGCCAACAGAATATAGTCCAAATTCACAGCAAAAATGCTAACTTTTTTTTGTTGGGTACCCTTATTCTGTCAGTCTTGGGAGTGCCCATGGTGGACCAACAAGCACCCTGTTACTGCCACCCTCTGTCCAGGTGGGTCTCTGCTCTGCCCTGCTCGCAGTGCCAAATTTGTTGTGGAGAAAATATGGAGAACCACCAGGAGACGCAGAGAGTTCTTCAAGAAGTAGGTCTTTTATTTGCAAACAAAAAACCATGACACTGAGAAAGCAGATTCTCAAATGCCCATGAACCTCAGGGTCTGTGGATTTTTATAATTTTTTTTATCATGTTTTGTTAGCTTATTAGCATGTCCAACTATATTAATCAAAGTACCTCACTCTAGCTACACAATAAACCAGTGATGTTAATTCCCATTATCTCTTTAGTTGTACATTCTACTTAATGTTATTCTAATGTCACGGTTATATATTTATTGCTAACTCTGCTACAGTGATCTTTCCATTCCAGACTAACCTGTCCTGATAGATATTTAGCTATTCCATCTAATACAATAGTCTCCTGTCTCAAGTGGATTCTACTAACTACTAATTAGATATTTTAATGTCATGTCCCAAATAATTATGGTCCCAATCCTGTCATAATAACACTTAACAGAGAAATTTCCTTTATTACTTGTGTTATCTCATCTTGCCATAGTGACCTTTCAGCCTTAACCTTACTCTGCTAATTGGTGTAAGAGCGTTCCACTATGGTTATCCCATCATGCCTTCCACAGACCACAGATTGCCAGTGGTCTTCATGCTTTAACCCTTCCCATGCTTTCATGTTCTTTATTTTCCATACCTGTCTGTAGCTACTTTATACCAAATTATATTCTGATCACAATTACAGAAAAGTTATTTCATTGCTTTGAACAAGATCCAATCTGCTTTTTTTCCCATGGAGCTAGAATCTTTTTGGTTAAGAAAGTTCTTCTTTGTCAATCTTTCTCTGACATTTAATTTTATAACTATATAGATAAATTTTAGATAGCCTCAGTCTTAGAATGAAGTGTTCTCAAAATAAACTTTTCAAAATCAAGTTTTCTCAGCCGTATTGTAACTCACTGAGAAAATTAACTCATTTTGCCTACTGCAGAACAAATATTGCAGTCTGATTTTACAATACCTTGCATGTGTTATTTTGCAGTTTTTGCAATGAAGGCATATTATTGTATTCAGAACATGTATTTACCATCTTATTGTTGTAAAATTCTGAAGATTAAATTCTTCTTTTTTCTGGAGATATTACTTTTCCTCTCAGGCTTTCATAACTGGTGATAATATCATTATTTGCTAAAATGTTTGGACTATAAAATACTTTGATTCAATAAAAGCTGTAATTATGTTGGTATGCAGGTTTTATTAAAAACAGTGGGTTCAATTTTATCAGGTCCAAGGAGAGCTGGATGGCATTATAGAAAGGAGGAGGAACCAAAAAAATCTTGAGGAACCATGCCAGATTGACACCAGGAGTTTACCCTTCTGGTGAATTTTACTGCAAGGACCACCATAAATTAATTGTGCAATTGGTGTGTGATCTCATCAAGACATTCATATCACTGAATTCCTGCTCTCCTGAAGCAGCCATGATGCTTTCATCCTTCAATGGGCTGCAATTTCTTTTTGCCTCGAAGAGAGAAAACATGATTGCGTACTTGTGCAAGGCTTACCCTCTGCTTTATATTGCACTTGGCTTATGGTCACACTCTGCAGTTGCATCACTCTGAATCAAAGAGCTTTCAATACAACCATGGACTGACATGTAAAACCAGGCCCCAGAGGTCTCAATGTTTGTGGTATTGTGGGCCTTGTCACTTTTATAGATCTGAAAATTACCTCATAAGGTGGAGGAAGAAGGGAGGAAATTGCATACAACACCTGAAAGTAGACAATGTGAGAGGAACTACATGGTGAAGCTGTATTTTAGATGAATGTAACTTCCCCACTCCAAATTTAGAATACAATAATTTCATACTGTATCAAAGTTCCTTTGGCCCACATCACCAAGCTTTTGCACAATGTTTATCAATAAACATATCCATAATATGAAAAGAAAATCCCCATTGTGGATTTCCTTAATGCCAGTTATGTGAGTACCCTTGTCTGGTCTAATGTTTTTTATGCAGGGCACTAGTGGCTCCAGCATGATTGGTGGAAGTTTGTTTACATTTTCCAGAGGAATTTGCAGACGATCTTGAAGAATGCCTTAAATGCTGACGAGCGACAAGGGTCCAGAATCCGGACTGTACCATTTTGGTGTGCGTAGTAGTCCTTGGAGTGACTGGCCAGCTGAGAGGCAACAGCATGGACATTAGTCAAGTGGCTGTGGTGAAAACATGAATGTTGTCATAATGAGAGAAGACAGCAATTTTGTGTTTCATGGCCTCACTGACACTTCTCCTGGCAGCACCTCAGCTCATATGGTGGAACATAAGTTGTTCAATTGCTGTGAAAGCCCGTAAGCACTTTAAGTACTGAGATCTGCATCCAAAATTAATGCTGTCTGTGACTGAATAGCAGTAGTCACACACTGAGGGCTGAATCTGAGCCTGAAGAACAATGAGATTAATTCCAGAACCGCACATGATGATGATGATACACTGATTATGCCAATTATGTAATCCCAATGCTGCCACATGCGTTGTTAGCTTGTCTCGCTGTATCTTTCTGCAAACAAGCAAACATTAAGGCTGTATCTAGGACACAATGGGTCAGTGCGTTTAGCTGTAAACTGGAAAGTTGGTGGTTTGATACCACCCAGGGAAAAGGACCTCCTTGCTTTAGGGGGCGCAGAGTTAGTACCCCAACCCCTGGACCAGGAGGGCCAGGTTCAGCTTTGACCTGCTCCAGAGGTGGAGAAAGTGAGGACTGCAGATGCTGGAGATCAGAGCTGAAATGTGTGTTGCTGGAAAAGCGCAGCAGGTCAGGCAGCATCCAAGGAGCAGGAGAATCGACGTTTCGGGCATGAGCCCTTCTTCAGGAATGAGGACACTTTCCTCATTCCTGAAGAAGGGCTCATGCCCGAAACGTCGATTCTCCTGCTCCTTGGATGCTGCCTGACCTGCTGCGCTTTTCCAGCAACACATTTTCAGCTCTGCTCCAGAGGTGAGTAACATCTCTAATAAGGTCACTTAGAAAAATAGGTTACATTTATATATATGCTGTGTGATTAACTACTGACTGCTGGAAGTGAGCAGAAGCTCAACCAACCTCGAAGATATGGATATATGTATCAAGCTGTAAACAAAGTTCATGAAGTTGGGTTAATGGATTTGCGCAATGTTAATTCAGAAAAATAAACAGGTTTAGACCTCAAACACACAGCAAAACATGGTGCCAGTGGAAAAGGCAAACATAAGCAACAAAGTCAGCAACTAAATGAATTCTATAGTCAAATAGGACAGAGATTTATTTCTTCTTGTATATTCACCAAGATGTCAGGGATATCACAAGACCACAAGCAAGCTGGAAAATAGGCCTGGAGACTGGACAGCAGTGAGCAATGTTCCAAAGCCATGAGCATCACGATGGACTAAGCAGCAGATTCAGGAACTACTCCAGGACTCAAGAGATGCAAGAAAGCCAACCTACTACTGCTAGAAACATTCTAGGCAATTGAGGAACTACACCAAGTCAAGGAATGGAGAAATTGGAAGAAAAGGTTCACAAGATAAAGATTGCTTCAGAATTCGTTAATAGCTCAGTATATTTCTTTATGTGGGAACCATAACCAATGACATTTTAGCAAGACAAGACATTGATGAAAATCAGCATTGTTTGGAGATATATTACTATACTGAATGCATATTTTAGCATTGATCAAACTTCAATAATTACACATATGAGTTTAATAGGAATAATTAATGGTCAGGGCAAGCATGGATTTATTCATTAATAATCTTTATATGATGGCAGAGAACTGTGCTTATGAAAGGTTGAAGATAGAAATAATTTACAACTGGTTCGTAGTCAAGGTGGCACATGAGACTGTGTCAAACGTTTTACAAGCCGGGGAAGATTAAATGTTAAAGAAAGTAAATTGAAAACAAAAAAATGGTACACCGAATCCCTACCATGTGGAAACAGACCATTTGGTCCAATGTGTCCATGCAGCCCCATTGCTCTACCTTATCCCTATATTTCCCATGACTAATACACCTAACCTACACTTGCCAGGGTAACTTAGCATGGCCAATCCATCTAACTTGCACATTTTTGGACTATGAGAGGAAACCCATGCAGACATGGGTGAAATCAAACTCAGGTCCCTAGTGCTGTCAGGCAGCAGTGCTGATTGAGCCACCATGCCACTCACAACAGGTCAGGCAGTATCCATTGAGAGAAAGAAAGTAAATTGGAAACAAAAAAATGGTGCAGATCATCACCGAATTCCTACCATGTGGAAACAGACCATTCGGTCCAGATGACTCTTCATCAGAGCTGACGTGAAGTGTGGAGGGGACAGCAGGTGACCACTTTGCAGGACACATCCAGTCCATGCGCAAGCTTGACCCTGACTTCAATCCTTTCCTTTTTTTCAGCTTTGCTTGTTACATTCTCTGTTACCATATTGTCTCTCTGTACCCACCCCACACACACCCATTCCAGTGGCATTGTCTCTTCTTTCCAGTCTGGCAGTTAGACACACCATTGTTCTGCCATTCTCACATGCCAATCACTTAATCTGAACGGTCAACATCCTTTCTCCTCCAGCACTCCAAACCACATCCCATCCCTGCCACTATTGCATAAATGCTGCCCCCTCCACACTTCAAGTCAGCTTTGATGAAGAGTCATTGAGACTCAACATTAGTTTGCTCTCCCTCCGTGGATGTTGCTTGGCCTGCTATGATCTTCAGCATTTTTTGTTTTCAGTACAGATTCCAGTATCTGCAGTTATTTGCTCCTCAAGAAAGTAAATTGTTTGGCAGAGGGAACTTTGGAAACAATTGGGTATATGAGGGGAAACTGATGTGCCATACAAAAAAAGGCCAGACAGTTCAGCACACAGAATGCAAAGGAGAGAGCACAAAAACCACAGTCCATCAAAACAGAAGAAATGTACACTAACTGCTATTTTGATTATTCTCTGATGTGGCTAGTACAAGCCAGCCAAATGCAAAGAATGTCCAGCAAGAGGAGCTTAATCCCACAACTATGGAAAAATAGGTCATGTAAAAGCAACCTGTCATTTTAAAATGCATATAAATTGCAAACAAATGGAGAAATTAACACCACATTCAGAAGAAATCAATGGTGCAGAAAATAAATATTGAAAATCAGACTAGAAGGAAATGGCCACCCCACAGAGTTTAAACTAGATTCTGATTTTGTGTTTCAGAATTAACAGATAACCTAAATGGCTTAAATAAATTAAATTACAAACATCATCCATGAAACTGCAAGTATCTGAAGGAACACTATTAAATGTAAAAGGTCAACTTATGTTGAGGTGCAGATATAAGAAAAGAGAAATCCTGGAATATCTGTTATTCTGAATCAAGAATGTTCTCTACAGAGCAGAAAGCTAGATTTAAAGCAGAGATTAATCTGCAAGGTCATTGAGATTGCTGATGGTGAGCAAACAAATGAATTTCAAAGTAAGTTTCTGAAATTGTTTTCATTTTAAAGATTGACTATCACATCACACTACAAATTGATGTTCTACCAGTTTGTGTATACTGTACATGCAGAGAAAGATCCCTGAATCAATTTAGGGAAAAGTTAAAGGGTAAATAAAGAATATGCTAGAAGGAATTATTTCACTCATCTTTTTAACTAGATGGTGTTTGATTATAGTTACACTTGCAAAACCAAACGATCTGATAAAAAGTTTCCATGGATTTAATTCAGTTGAATAAAGCAATGGAATATGAAATATTCAGTGGTGTCCAGCAAAAATTCACCATGGCTTATCAAAAACATCCTATTCACTAAATCATATGCTGATTTTGACAATTACATCTATATGAAGTAGCATAAAGTTGACATAAAGGGAGTAAATGTGACATCACAGGTTGGTCAAGTGGAACGTGTAGCCTGCAATATTTAGGAAATCATAGACCATTGGTGTCTTAGATGATCACGTATTTAGGAAGTGCTATCAGCTGAAGATAATTGAGCGGAGGGTTTTGGAACTTGAGCAGTGACTGGAGTCACTGTGACACATCTGTGAAGCTGAGAATTATGTGGATAGCTCATTGAGGAAGGTGGTCAGATCTAGTTTAATGACTTTGAGGCAGAAAGGGAATTTCTGCACCACATTGTCAACCAGGAGCATGGTTGGAGTGAGTTGAATGTCGAATAAGTATATAGGTGGAAATTTGGTTCAAACTGGGAATTCAGTATAAAGGGAGACAGAGTGCTTTAGCTAAGGATAATTGCAAGAAGTAAACTTTCGAGAGTGAGAGAAAAGTCAGAGAGCATAAAAGGCATGGATTGAGAAGTCTACCTGCAGAAAGACCAGCAGCAGAGACACTACACAAAATACAAAGTGACATGAGTGCAGGGAAAGAAGCTGATTTATGAATAGGATTGATGAATATTTCTCGTCTTTAATGGTAATGACTTCAATTTGTGTTTAGGTTTCCATTTTTTCTTTCTTTCTGATCCTAAAAATGGCTGCGTAAGTATAAGATTGATACTTTTTTTTACTTGATACAAACAATATAGTACAGTAAAGTATAAAAGCAGAGAATCTAAAGTCATTCATTTACAAATTAAATTAAATCCAGTAATAATGGCAGGATGGGTGATGTGTTACTGCTGCACATTGTGGAAGCTATTGGATACCTATGTGATCCAGAGCGAACCATCTGTAGGAAATGGTTTTTTTGCTGGAGCAACTTGGGATTCAAGTTCTGGAGCTGGAATCTAAGCTTCAGACATTACAACAGAAAAGGAAAAGGTTATCTGGACACTTTGCTCCAAAGGATGGTCACACCCTTCAGACTAGATAATTCAAAAATGGACTATGATTGGTTATAGACAGGTGTGATGGCAGCTAAGGCAAGTATAATGACTGGAAGTTGCAATTGAGGGGCCTCAATCCCTGCAATTCTCTAACAGTTACGGTTCTTGTAAGCTATGAGAATGAGAGTGGGGACTTCAGGATGAATAAGTGAACTCATTAACACCATCTCCCTACAGGGAGCAATTCAAATGGGAGAAGAGAGAAGGAATGTGATTGCAGTAGGGGCAGTATAAAAATTAGCTTGAAGATTGGTTTGGGTCTCGGTTCATGAGAAGCTGGCACTAGTACTGGGGTGGAAGGGAGCTGCTCCAGTGGGATGAACAACGCGTTTGGGACCAGTGTCCTGGCAAATTGAATAACTAAGCTGTAGAGGGGACTTCAAACTAATTAGTGGGGTGGAGTGCTTGGGAGAGGGAAAATATCGACTTAAAAAGCAAGAGTATATCGCAGCATTACTGGGCAACTACTTGTTTAACAATAAAGGGACGGGAAGGGACAGAGTGTAAAAACATAGAAAAAACAGTCGTAAAGAGGATCAAAGAAGGAAAAAATGTTTTAAAAGGCAACATTTATGGCTCTTTACCTGAATACACATAGTATTCAAAACAAAATAGATCAATTAATGGCACAAATACAGCAAAATAAGTCTGAATTTGTTACCATTATGGGGAGCATTTGATGGTTTGCTTTGCTTGTAATGGGTTTTGCATGTAGATATTTAATTGGCTACACAGGTACTTTATTGGTGGAGGTAGTTTTAAAAGAAAAGTCAAGGTGATTTGGTGGTGGGAAAATTCATTGAGTTGTGCATGACTGCACTTCCTGGGAGACATATATATTTATAATATAAATATAAAGCAGACCAGTTCCTCTTTCCCTATGCCAACCTTCCCTCTCCCTGGCCCAAACTTCTGATGGTTTGCATTGCCCGTAATGAGCTTTGCTTGTAAATATTGAATTGGCTGCAAGGATGTATTTTCTGTGGGTGATATTAGTTAAAATAAAAGGCAAAGAAACCGTTGTGGTGATTTTGGAGATGGGAAGGTCACTCAATTGTGTGACATGACAATTATGTGTAGAAAGAAAAGAAATAAAGCAGGCGGTAGCAGAGTGGCACAGTGGGAGTGTGCTAGACCTATTCCCGGAGGTCAGCGAGTTGAAACCATCCTCTGCTTTTCTTGTATTCCCATTACTGCTGTGAGTATGCATGTGTCGCATCCGGGAATGTCATTCTAATCCCTACACTCCATTTTGTTTGCATTGCCCAAAACGGGCTTTGCATGCAAACTTCTAATAGGCTGCATGAGTGATTAGTGGTGGTTAAAAGTTGAAAACAAAACAAAAGTCACAGATTTTGTAGTAGGAAAGTCATTTGATTGTGTGTATTAATACTTTCAGATATAAAACAGGAAAAAAAGACAAAGCAGACCCAAGGATAGGTCCGCAAAGCTATCTGTCCCAGGCTGGGACTAGCCTATGTATGCCATGAGTGGTAGCTCTACTTTAGTTCAACAATAAAGGATGTTCCTTTCCAGTCAGGCATCCTGAGTTATTACAGGGTCCAAATCCTAGAAACTACCTTCCCAACAGCATTAGTGTCCATGCTCCATCCATCCCCCCTCAATTGCAGTAGATTAAGAAGACAATTCACCACCACTTGTCAAAAGGCAATTAGGAATGAAAAATAAATCCTGTGTAGCTAGCAATTCGCAATTCCAGTAAATAATTTCTTCTTTCTTGGAAAAATGGCTCAGCCTTTTCACCTACCACTAACCTTCATGGTATTATATGTTTTTTCCTTTAATTTGATACTATTTTTAACTTCCTTAGTTAATGATGGGGATGATGCATCCTTCTCGTAGAATATTGAAATATATTTTTGCTGAGAGTTATGGAATATCTCCTCATATGTTTGCCACTGGAGCTTTACTGTTTTACCTTTCTTCCAGTATTCACTAAGTTTTCTCTATGTAGCAGAGAGCTATTTATTAGTGTAAAGAATAAACTTCAGTGTTACTTAACATTCAACTTATTACATATTTTAACAACTGTATTAATATATTTAGCAATTGGTAATATACAATGAAATGAATTATTTATTTACTATCTTAAAATAGCTAATTTCATGACATATTTACTTAAATATCCTAGAAATTTTCTCTCATGTACGATAGGGTTAACATCAAGTGTAGTCTCATTTATCTCATTTTTCGTTTGAGATGTTGATGTTGAAATCAGATTCAATGCTCAGGAATGGTGTTTTCAGTGCTTTCAAGAATGCTAAGTAATGACGTAAATTACACTTATCGCTGATCATTTATTATTTTGTGTTGGATTCAACACATGGCTGAATGTCACACGAGACTGTTAGCTTTTCAATATGAACGCCACGTTTCACAAACACATTAGTGGTACAACTCTAAATTTCATGTTTCATTTTGCATCTTCTTCATTTGATCACCTGATCCCAGTTAGGTTTGTGTTCTTGTTGATCATTAGCTGTGTGGGATAACTCAGGCAGATGTGTGCACACAGCTTGATCAATGTTGAGAGGCTTTCAGGAAATTGAGTAACAGTTTCCTGAATATGTGCAAAGAAAGTTTTGCAGCTCTTACTTCCATTGCTGCTTTCAGATGTACATATATTTATCATTTCTTTCAAGGAGTGCATAAATCTTTTGACTTCTCCTCTTAACTCTTGGCCGACAGAGTATCATTTTTCCAATGACTGAAACCCAGGTAGTTTACAAATTTTCTAGACTCAGTGTTGAATGGGGTCCATTTTTCCTATTTGTGGAATTCAAAGTAAGATGGAAATCTGGTTAAGCTTTAGGATAACTACTTCTATTGATATTGACATAATTATGCAAGGTTTGTGAAGGTGTATAGCTCAGGTTGAGGTTTAGGGTGTAGGTTTGCTCGCTGAGCTGTAGGTTTGATATCCAGACGTTTCATTACCTGGCTAGGTAACATCATCAGTTGCGACCTCCAAGTGAAGCGAAGCTGTTGTCTCTTGCTTTCTATTTATATCTTTCTCCTGGATGGGGTTCCTGGGGTTTGTGGTGATGTCATTTCCTATTCATTTTCTCAGAGGTTGATAGATGGCATCTAGATCTATGTGTTTGTTTATGGCGTTGTGGTTGGAGTGCCAGGTGTCTAGGAATTCTCTGGCATGTCTTTGCTTAGCCTGTCCCAGGATAAATGTGTTATCCCTGTCGAAATGGTAGTTTTTTTCATCTGTGTGTAGGGCTACGAGGTAGAGAGGGTCGTGTCCTCTTGTGGCTAGCTGGTGTTCATGTATCCTGGTGGCTAACTTTCTTCCTGTTTGTCCTACATAGTGTTTGTGGCAGTTCTTGCATGGAATTTTGTAGATGACGTTGGGTTGTACTGGGTCTTTTAAATTTGTTAGTTTCTGCGTATACAGAAAACCAACAAACACTGACCAAATACTTAACTACACCAGCAACCATCCCAACACACGCAAACAAAGCTGTATCAGAACTCTATTCCAATGAGCCACTACATACTGCAGCACAGACGAACTTCGGAAATTAGAGGAGAACCACCTATACAACATATTCAAGGAGAACGGATACTCAAAAAATACAGTGCGCAGATTCCTCAAGAACAAACCACGACACGCAGACCAAACACAGCCAGAAACCTAACCACCTTACCATACATCAAAGAAGTCTCAGAAATGACAGCCAGACTGCTAAGACCCCTCGGAATCCTAGTAGCACACAAACCCACCAACACTCTCAAACAAAAACTAACAAACCTTGGGAATTCCAGAATTGGATCCCAGCTATCATTTTCACTCCTCCACGGATGTCCTTAATTCCACCAAGCCTCAGAATTAGAATTATATCAGTGAGCTGTTAAAAACAGATCCTTTCTAAAACTCTCATTCTAGTCCACTCACTCTGCTGGTACTTTGTGTATGTAGAGGCATTAAGTGCTTAAATGTTCAATATAATATTCCAAATAAACCTTTTGGTCTACAATTTGGTGTGATTTTTAAACTTTGTCCACCCAGTCCAACACCAGCCCCTCCAAATCATGAATATAATATTCAGTACACTGCAGGCAAGCCACCACTATGTAACACTAACATTTCTGGGAATGTCTAGGTCTGAGAAATCCAGGAACTCAGCTCAACACTTCTAAAGGAGAAAGTGAGGTCTGCAGATGCTGGAGATCAGAGCTGGAAATGTGTTGCTGGAAAAGCGCAGCAGGTCAGGCAGCATCCAGGGAACAGGAGAATCGACGTTTCGGGTAAGAAGGGCTTATGCCCGAAATGTCGATTCTCCTGTTCCCTGAATGCTGCCTGACCTGCTGCGCTTTTCCAGCAACACATTTCCAGCTCAACACTTCTAAAACCTTCCAAACCTGACAACACCAGAGGTTCTTGATGATTATCTTATTTTCCCTTCTGCAGAGCAACTTAATGAATTTTGCACCCTTTATCAATAAAACCAACTGATCCTGAGATTACAAAAACCTCCACTAAAGGGCAGCAAAGGACATGACAAAGTATAGAATATTGTATGAAGAATCCAGTGCTGTTTATATTATAACCAACCAGCACCTTTTTTTATATGAAATACAAATGTGAGGAAAGACTTGATAAGTTGTCTCTTTGGTAGGCTAATGCTGGTTATAATTTCATAGACTACCGGTATTTTAAATGATTAAATAGAAGCAGCCTGTTTCTAGTAGTTGATGTGCCAAGAATGAAAGATTATTGATTCAAGAGTATGTGTAATCCATTGTTACGTATGTAACACAGAACGAAAGAAATCTTGCTGCTCAGAGTTAGGAGGCTGTGGAATTCAACTTGTGTGATAGTTCTTGTGGTAGAATTTACATCAAGACTGGATAGAAGAAGAGGAGAATGTGAGGACTGCAGAAGCTGGAGATCAGAGTCGAGAGTGTGGTGCTGGAAAAGCACAGCAGGTCGAGGAGCAGAAGAATCGATGTTTCGGGCAGGAACCCTTTATCAGGACTTCAGAAGGTAGTTAAGGGTCAACCACAATATGTAGATTCTTGCATAATAGGTTCTTGCATGATAGTTTTTGGCGTCTTTCCCAGCTAGTGATATTCAGAAAATTACATTTACTTCATATGTTATTTCTTCAGAATTTCTTCTTCAGAACTGTATTCCATGTTTTCTGAAGGGTCACCGGACCCAAAATGTTAATTTTGATTTCTGTCCACAGATGATGCCAGATCTGCTGAGCTTTTTCAGTAATTTCTGTTTTTGTTTCTGATTTCCAGTATCTGCAGTTCTTTTAATTTTTTTTATTTAATGCTGTGGGGATTTGTGTTCAAAACCTACCATGGCAGTCAGTGGGATTTAACATCAATGCATAATCCTGGAATTAAAAACAAGTTTCCATAAACATCACCATGAGACTATCATCAGTTATCATAAAACTATGCTGTTTCACTAATGTCCTTTAGGGAAGGAAATCTATCATCCTTACCTGCTCTCACCTACAGATCACACTAGATCTACATTTTGTGGTTGAAATTTAAACTCAAGTTGGTAGATCTGAAACCGAAAGCTAATCTGAGTAATGGTGACAATGAAGGTATAATTTGTTGTGAAAAAAAACAGTTGGTTCAGTGATTCCCACATCATGTGAAAAAACAAAGAACAAAAATGTGCAATTTATATTTACTCTGTTCTCTATACTGCAACTAAGTACATTAGTATTGTTAGACTCAGAGTCATAAAGCATGGAAGTAGACCCTTTGGTCCAACCAGCTCATGCTGAACATAATCCCAAACTACACTAATCCCACCTGCCTGCTCCTGGCCCATATCCCTCCAAATCTTTCCTATTCACATATATATTTGATTGACCCTGCATCCACCACTTATTCAGAAAATTTATTCCGCATGCAAGCCACCCTTTGTAAAAAAATTGACTCTTATGTCTTTTTTCAATCTCTCTCGTCACCTTAAAAATGTGTCCCCTAATCTTGAAATTTCCCATTTTAGGGAAAAGACAACTACCATCAACTCTATCTACACCTCTCATTATCTTATAAACTTCTATCAGGTCACCTCTCAACCTTCTTTGCTCCAGTGAAAAAAGTCCCAACCTATCTTTAGAACTCAAACCTTGAATACCTGGCAACATCCTGGTAAATGTCTTCTGAATCTTCTCCAATTTGACAATATCTTTCCTATAACTGGATGACCAAAACTGCACACAGTACAGAGGAACCTCGATTATCCACATATCAATTATCCAAAATTTGGATTATCCGAAGGAGATTTCAAGGTCTCGATAGAAACATTAAATCAAAGCAGGATTTCCAACACTGATCGTGTCTTTTATTTATAATGATTAAAACTGAACTCGGCTTACTGAAATGCTGCCGAGAACAATCCTGGACATCGATGGGTCTCCAAGCACCATCTTCAAATGACTGACTGCCTGCCCTCCCCTTCTCTCTGTCTCTCTCCCCACACTTTCCCTGGAGCTCTAAGCAGGTGTGTTCCCTGCACCCCGCTTCCCCAGATAATCTCTCCAACATTGTCCTGTACACCCTGCTTACCCAGATAATCTCTCCAACATTGTCCTGTACAGGGCAAAGATGGAACTTGGTAAAACAGGATGTGTGGTGGTGGTGGGTGTGTGGGGTGAGTGTGGGGTACACTGGCAGCAGCAGTCTTACTCTTGGTGTCCAGTCCGGCTCCCCCAGAGGGCGGGGAGGACAGGGACAGGGGCACAGTAGTGCAGAGCGGACGACGGAGATGGAGCGGCGGGGGCGCTGACTGGTGGGCAGAATGTGGGTTTGGGTGGGTGGAGGCAGGGGCAGGGCCGGACAGGGTGCGTGCTTGGACGGGTTTGGGGGCGGCCTGGGCGACGTGGTTGGATGGGATTGAGGGTGGGTGGGTGGCGGAGTGGGTGTGGGGTGGACTGGGGGTGGGGTTGAATGGGGTTGTGAGGTCTTTTGTTCAGGGTTGGACGGGGTTGGAGGGTCGGAAGGGGCAGGGTTGGGGGGGTTGGACATGGGGGGTTGAGGGTGGCACAGGGTGGAAGGGGTGCGGGGTTCGGGGGTTTGGACAGGGGGTGGATTGGATACCATTGCGTGAGTGGATGGGGATAGGGGTGGGAGTGGGAGTGGGAGTGGGGGTGCGAGGGCTCGTGCACAGTGTGCTTCTGCCGAGTCTCCTGAATGGGAAGTAAACGTAGCAAGTGTCGCTGTGTCAATCCCATTGAACTGATTGGGGCATGGGGAGGCTTCAGCAATGCTGCAGGTCCCTTTTATGCAAGTGTGTGTCTGCTCAGAAACAAACCCTGAGGCAGAGAGAGGGAGCAAGGCAGTTGGAGTGAAGAAAAAGGAAACTTCAGAAAACTCTGATTCCTAGAGGAGAGGCATTGAATCAATTAACTGAATAATCAATTATCCGGATGAAATAGTGCCCAGCCATCTCATTCGAATAATTGAGGTTCCTCTGTATTCCAGAAGAGGCATCACCTATGTCCTGTACAACCTCAACATTTGAAGGCAAGTGTGCCAAATGCCTTTTTAACCATCCTGTCAATAAGTGACACAAACTTTAAAGAATTAAGTACCTGCACCCCTAAGTCGTTAAGATCTACAACATTACCCAAGGCCCTACCATTAATTGTATAAGCCTTATCCTTGTTTGTTGTACCAAAATGCAATACGTTGCATTTGATCAAGATCCCTTTGCAATCTTAGAAAAGCCTCTTTGCTGTCTAAAGTGCCACCAATTTTGGTGTCACCTGCAAACTTACTAACCATGCCTTCCATATTCTTATCCAAAATATTTATATAAATTGTAAAAGACCCACAACTGATCCCTGTGGACACTGCTAGTCACAGGCCTCCAGTTCAAAAAGCACCATTACTCTCTGTCTCCAGCCATTAAGCCAATTATGTATCCAGTTGGCAAGCTCACCCTGAATCCCATGTGACCTAACTTTACTAATTAGTTTGACCATGCAGAACTTTGTCAAATGCTCTACTAAAATCCAAATAAATAACACCTACTGCTTGGCCATCATCAATGTTTTTGGTAACCCCCTCAAAAAACTCAATCAGGTCTGTGAGACATGATTTGCCTCATACAAAACCATGCTGACTATCCCTAATCAATTTGTGCTTCTGTAAATGTCTATAAATCCTATCTTTTATAATCACCTCCAAACATTTACCCACAACAGAAATCAGACTCTCAATTCTACAGTTCCCCAGTTTCTTCTGACAACCTTTCTTAAACAAAGGTACAACATTAGCCACCCTCCAGTCATCAGGCACCTCACCCCCCGTTATAGATGATGCAAATATTTCTGCAAAGGGTCTCGTAATTTCTTCCCTTACTTCCCACCATGTTCGGGGATACATTAGGTCAGTTCCTGGAGATTTATCTACCTTTATATTCTCTGAGACCTCCTGAACGTCCTCTTCTGTAATGTGAACTGGTTTTAAAACATCAAAGTTTATTTCTCTGCATTCTCTAGACTTTTTCTCCACAGTAAAAACTGACGCAAAGTATTAGTATCTCTCCCATCTCCACAGATTCAACACAAAGATGACCTCCTTGATCTTGAAAAGGCTCTACCCTCTCTCTCTAGTTACCCGCTTGCTCTTAAATGTATTTGTAGAGTCTCTTTGGATTATCCTTAACTTTATCTACCAGTGCTATCTCATATCCTCTCTTTGCCTTCCTGATTTCTTTCTTAAGAATGCCCCAACAATCTATATTGATTAAGAGATTGAATGGAACCAAGTTGTCTATATCTAAAATAAGATGCTCTTTTATTCTTTACTAGAACCTCAATATCTTTATGCATCCATTGTTCCTTAATCTTATCAGCCTTACCCTTCACTCCAACAGGAACAAAAATGCCTCTAAAATCTCATCTTCACAAATTTGAATGCCTCTCACTTTCAGACATAATTTTACCTGTGAACAGTCAACTCCAATCAACTTTTGAAAGTTCTTGTCTCATACCATTAAAATTTACCTGACTCCAATTAAAAAAAAACTTTAACATTTATGGAAGGCTTATCCATTTCCATAGAATTATGATCGCTGGACCCCAAGTGTTCTCCCACTTTTATTTCAATCACCTGCCCTGCCTTATTGCCCAAAAGGAAGTCTGGTTTTGCTCCTTCTCTAGTAGGAGCATCCACATATTGATAAAAAACATTGAAAGTAGAACATTACATTGTAGTTCAGGCCCTTTGGCCCACAATGTTGCGCTGACCTGTGGAACCACTCTGAAGCCCATCTATCTTACACTATTCCATTTTTATCCATATGTTTATCCAATGACCACTTAAATGCCCTTGAAGTTGGCGAGTCTACTAGTGTTGCAGGCAGTGTGCTCCATGTCCTTTCTACTCCCTCAGTAAAGAAATTACCCCGACATCTGTCCTATATCTATCACCCCTCAATTCAAAGCTCCCTTGGGCTAACCATCACCATCCGAGGACAAAGGCTCTCACGGTCCACTCTATCCAACCGGCTGATAATCTTATATGTCTCAATTAAGTCAACTCTCAACCTTCTCTCAAACAAAACAGCCTCAAGTCTGTCAGCCTTTCCTCATAAGATCTTCCCTCCATACCAGGCAACATCCTGGTAAATCTCCTCTGAACCCCTTGCAAAGCTTCCACATCCTTCCTATAATGTGGTAACCAGAACTGTGCACAATATTCCAAGTGTGGCTGCACCAGAGCGTTGTATAGCTGCAGCATGACCTCATGGCTCTGAAACTCAATCCCTATATCAATAAAAGCTAACACACCGTTTGCCTTCTTAATAACCTTATCAACCTGGATGGCAACTTTCAGGGATCTATGCACATGGACACCAAGATCACTCTGCTCATCTACATTACCAAGAATCTTACCATTAGCCCAGTACTCTTTATTCCTGTTGTTCCTTCCGAAGTGAATGACTTCACAATTTTCCGCATTAAACTCCATTTGCTGCCTCCCAGCCCAGCTCTGAGGCCTATCTATGTCTCTCTGTAACCTGCAACATCTTTCAGCTCTATCAACAACTCTACTGACTTTAGTGTCATCTGCAAATTTATGAACCCATCCTTCTAAACCTTCATCCAGGTCATTTATAAAAATTACAAACAGCAGTGGTCCCAAAACAGACCCTTGTGGTACACCAATAATAACTGAACTCCAGGATGAACATTTCCCATCAACCACCATCCTCTGTCTTCTTTCAGCTAGCCAATTTCTGATCCAAGTTGTTACATCATCCTCAATCCCATGCCTCTGTATTTTGTACAATAGCATACAGTGGGGAACCTTATCAAATGCCTAACTGAAATCCATATACACCACATCAACCGCTTTACCCTCATCCACATGTTTGGTCACCTTCTCAAAGAACTCAATAAGGTTTGTGAGGTATGACCGACCCTTCACAAAACCGTGTTGACTATCCCTAATCAACTTATTCCTCTCAAGATGATTATAAATCCTATCTCTTATAACCTTTTCCAACACTTTACCCACAACTGAAGTAAAGCTCACTAGTCTATAATTACTAGGGTTGTCTCTACTCCCCTTCTTAAACAAGGGGACAACATTTGCTATCCTCCAGTCTTCTGGCACTTTTCCTATCGACAAAGACGACATAACGATCAAAGCCAACGGCTCTGCAATCTCCTTCCTGGCTTCCCAGAGAATCCGAGGATAAATCCCATCCAGCCCAGGGGTCTTTTCTATTTTTACACTTTCCATAAAGAAAATTTTCTTGAACACATTTGAGAAATTCTTCACCATCCAAACCTTTAACACAATGGTAGTTCCAGTCAATATTAGGAAAATTAAAATCCACATTATTGCCACCTTATTATGCTTACATATATCTAAGATCTCCATGCATACTTTTTGCTCAATTTCTCTTTTACCACTGGGGGGCCTACAGTGCAATCCCATCAAAGTGATATTTCCTTTCTTATTTGTAATTTCTACTCACTTATCGTCATTGGATGATTTTTCAGAAATATCTTCCCTCATTACAGCATTAATGTATACCTTAATCAAAAACACCACCTCCTCTTCTTTCTTGCTTCCTTTTCTATCCTTCCTAAAGCATCTAAAACCCAGAACATTGAGCTGCCAGTCTTGTCTAAGTTTCTGAAATAGCTATGACATGCCAATCCCATGTTCTTAACTATGCCCTGAGTTCATCAGCTTTACCTGTAAGGCCCCTTGACTTGAAATAAATGCAACTACATTAGCAAGTTTTGAGAAGATTTGTAGCTCGGGTTGAGGTTCTGGATGTACGTTTGCTCGCTGAGCTGGAAGGTTTATTTCCAGACCATTCGTCACCCTATTAGGTAACATCTTCAGTGGGCCTACAGGCGCACCACTGCTGATAATTCCTGCTTTCTATTTATATGTTTGGGTTTCTTTGGGTTGTGATGTCATTTCCTGTGGTGATGAAATTTCCTGTTTTTCTCAGGGGGTGGTGGATGGGGTCTAACTCTATGTGTTTATTGATAGATTTCTGGTTGGAAAGTCATACTTTTAGGAATTTTCATGCTTGACTCTGTTTGGCTTGTTCTAGGATGAATGTGTTGTCCCAGTCAAAGTGGTGTCCTCCCTTATCTGTATGTAATCTATCCTGGTGGCTGGTTTTCTGTCTGTTTGTCCAATGTAGTGTTTGTTACAATTCTTGCACGGTATTTTGTAAATGACATTTGTTTTGCTTGTTGTCTGTATAGGGTCTTTCAAGTTCATTAGCTGCTGTTTTAGTGTGTTGATGGTTTGTGGGCTACCATGATGCCAAGGAGTCTGAGTAGTCTGGCAGTCATTTCCGAGATGTCTTTGATGTAGGGGAGAGTGGCTAGGGTTTCTGGATGTGTTTTGTCTGCTTGTTTAGGTTTGTTGCTGAGAAATCGGTGGACTGTGTTCATTGGGTACCCTTTCTTTTTGAATACATGGCATAGGTGATTTTCCTCTGCTCTGCGTAGTTCCTTTGTGCTGCAGTATGTGTTGGCTCATTGAAATAATGTTCTGATGCAGCTTTGTTTGTGGATGTTGGGATGATTGCTTCTGTAGTTCAATATTTGGTCCATATGTGTTGTTTTCCTATAGACGCTGGTTTGAAGTTCCCTATTGGCTGTTCCCTCTACTGTGACATCTAGGAATGGCAGTTTGTTGTTGTTTTCCTCCTCTTTAGTGAATTTTATGCCAGTAAGGGAATTATTGATGGTCTTGAAGGTTTCATCTTAGGAAAAGCCAAACAGAGACACACATGAGAATTCCTAGAAGCATGGCATTCCAACTGGAACTCTATCAACAAACACATTGAGTTAGACCTCATCTACCACCCCCTGAGAAAAAGATAAGGAATTATCAGCAGTGCTTTGCCCGGAGGCCCACTGAAGATGTTACCTAGTATGGTGACGAAAGGTATGGAAATGAACCTTCCAGCTCAGCGAGCAAACCTACATCCAGAATGCAATTATGTTCTTCAGAGTTACTACATATTCTGATTCTCTCTTGTCTTTATTTTCTAATTGATGTGCTTTCCTCATATTTAGAACCTTCCCCATCAATCCTTCCATTTATACTGGTATTTAGAATTCCTCCACTCGCCTTCTCTCTGTGTAAAGTTTCCCTTAATAGAATGAGCAAATCTCCCTGCTAAGTAATTGGGTCCCTTTCCAGTTTGCCTTATACCCAACTCTTTTGAACAGTTTTTTTCTTTCCCAAAAGACATTCCAATTGTCCAAAAACCTAAATCCCTGAACAATACACCAGTTCAGCCTTTGATTTATCTCCTCTAACTTTTTGTTCCTTCCCTTATTTGAGTTTGGCATTGGGAGTAAACCAGAAATTACTACTTTTAAGGTTTTATTTTTTAATCTTCTATCTAACCTCCTAAATTCACTCGGTACTGTTTTAATCTTTTCCTTAAAAATGCCATTTCTATCAATGTGTACAATAATTTCTGGCTTCTTGATCTCATCTTTAACAATATGCTTGAAACTAGCAGAGACATTCTTACTCCTAGCATCGGGAAACCACCTTAAATTTACAGTCACTGCCACAGAATGTCCTGTCTCTGACCCTGACAGGAGAGTCCCCTATAACAATAATTCTATTAAATCTTATCAAATAGTGCCTAACGTAAGAATCGTTTGAAACGTTTATTAACTGACTGACCCATTTTCCTTGGAGAGACTATCCTCTTCAACAGTTCCAAAAATGGAATATCTTTGATAGCCACCAGAGACTTTTGAAATATCATCTTAACTTTCCTGACAGTCATCCATCTATGTGACTGATTCTGATGGTAATAACTTTTCTAAATCTACGAGCCATCTCACTCTATACCTTATCTATGGCCTTAATAACATTAAGGATGTTTCAATAGCACCTTATATATAAAATAAACTAGCTTTCATTACCTACAGAAAATAATATTAAAATGGAAAATTCATTTACGTTTAGTTTAGTGATGGAAAGGATCAAGAGTTATCAATAGGGCAAGGTCAATTATAATGCGATTAGGCAAGAATTAGGATGCATAGAATGGGGTAGCAAAATGCAGGGGATGCAGACCAGTGGAGCTGGTTTAAGGAACAGATATTGCGTGTCCTTGATAGGTATGTCCCTGTCAGGCAGAGAGGAAGTGATAAGGTAAGGGAACCTGATTTATGACAGAAATTGCATCTCTTATTAAGCAAAAGGAGGAGGCTTTTGTGTTGATGAGACAAGATAATTCAGATGAGGTGATGGAGAGTTACAGATCAGCTAGGAAAGATTTAAAGAGAGAGTTAAGAAGAGCAAAGAGAGGACACAAGCAGTCTTTAGCAAATAGAATAAAGGAGAACCCTAAAGCTTTCTATAGGTATGTGAGGAATAAAAGGATGACTAGGGTAGGAATAGGGCCAGTCAAAGACAGAAGTGGGAAGTTGAGTGTGGATCCTGTGGAGATCAGAAAGGTGCTAAACGAACATTTGTCATCTGTTTTCACTCAGAAAAAGGAGAATATTGTAGAGGAGAAAAATGAGGTACGTGATGTTAGACTAGAAAGGATCAAAGTTTGTTATGAACAAGTGTTATCAATTCTAGAAGGAGTGAAAGTAGACAAGTCCTCTGGGCTGGATAGGATTTATCCGAGGATTCTCTGGGAAGCTAGGGAGGAGATAGCAGAGCCTTTGGCTTTGATATTTGAGTTGTCATTGTCTACAGGGTTAGTACCAGAGGACTGGAGGATTGCAAATGTTGTGCCCTTGTTCAAGAAGGGCAGTAGAGATGACCCAGGTAATTATAGACCAGTGAGCCTTACTTCTGTTGTAGGAATATTTTGGAAAGGATTATAAGAGCTAAGATTAATAATCATCCAGCAAGCAACAATTTGATTTCATTTAGTCAACATGGTTTCATCAAGGGCAGAACATGTCTCACAAACCTCATTCAGTTTTTTGAGAAGGTGACCAAGCATGTGGATGAGGATAGGGCAGTTGACATGGTATATATAGACTTCAGTAAAGCCTTTGATAAGGTTCCACATGGTAGGCTATTGGAGGAAATGCAGAGACATGGGATTGTGGGTGATTTAGCAGTTTGGATTAGAAACTGGCTTTCTGAAAGAAGGCAGCGAGTGGTGGTCGATGGAAAATATTCAGCCTGGAGTCCAGTTACTAGTGGTGTGCCACAAAGATCTGTTTTGGGACCACTGCTGTTTGTTATTTTTATAAATGACTTAGACGTAGGCATAGGTGGATGGATTAGTAAATTTGCAGATGACACTAAAGTCGATGGAGTAGTGGACATTTCCGAAGAATGTTACAGGTTGCAGGGGGACTTGGATAAACTTCAGAATTGGGCTGAGAGGTGGCAAATGGAGTTCAATGCAGCTAAATGTGAGGTGATGCACTTTGTGAAGAATAACAGGAAGGCAGAGTACTGGGTCAATGGAAAGATTCTTGGTAGTGTGGATGTGCAGAGAGATCTTGGAGTCCATGTACATAGATCCCTGAAAGTTGCCACCCAGGTTGATAGTGCTGTTAAGAAGGCATATGGTGTGTTAGGTTTCATTGGTAGAGGGATTGAGTTCCAGAGCTGCAATATCATGCTGCAACTATACAAAATGCTAGTGCGGCCACACTTGGAATATTGTGTACAGTTCTGGTCACCATATTTCGGGAAGGATGTGGAAGTATTGGAAAAGGTGCAGAGGAGATTCACCAGAATGTTGCCTGATTTGGAGGGAAGGTCTTATGAGGAAAGGCTGAGAGACTTGGGTCTGTTCTCATTGGAAAGAAGAAGGCTAAGACGGGATTTGTTAGAAACATACAAGATGATCAGAGGACTGGATAAGGTAGACAGTGAGTCTTTTTCCTAGGATGATGACATTAGCTTCTTTGAGGGGACATAACTACAAACTGAGGGGTGATAGATTTAAGGCAGATGTCAGAGGCAGGTTCTTTACTCAGAGTGGTAAGGGCATGGAATGCCCTACCTGCCAATGTAGTTAACTCAACATTAGGGAGATTTAAACAATCCTTGGATAAGCACATGGTTGATGATGGGATAGTGTAGGGGGTCGAGCTGAGAATAGTTCACAGGTAGGTGCAACATCGAGTGACAAAGGGCCTGTTTTGCGCTGTATTGTTCTATGTTCTAAAATAATTTTTAAAAATCTATATATCAAACAATTCCTGTCTGCCACGATTAACGGTGTTGCTCCACTGGTCAGCCCAGCAGGATATCATTATAATTCATGATCTAACTGTGTTCCCAAACTTTCATATGTGGGGGTTTACTAGGATGTTTTGAAACTGTCAAGACCCTTAAACAATGTTCAGTTGACCTTAAGTAACACTCCAATAATTTATCAATAAAATTTCCATGTATATATATTCAATGTCTGAGAGATAAGCAGGTAAGTATTAATGCAGGTCTTTCTTTTATTTCTGTTGAAAGGGAAATAATAGGCTTTTATGTTGCAGAGTATGCATCAACATTGTCACATAATCGCAAAGAACAGTGCATATTTCTAATACTAACTACCTAAAGCTGCTGAACAATAGTAACGTTTCAGCCTCAAGTCTGTTCAGTGAGACTGAAGCTCATCTCCATACTGATGTTTTGTGTGATGGCACTGCTAATTGACATGTCAGTCAATTTATGCAACAACATGATTTCATCCAAAAAAGCTATATAGTTCAGATTAGGGTGATGACAGCTACTCAGTCAGAGGACAATTCCAGCTGGTGCAGTTGGGAGTAACAAAGATCAGAACCTGTGAAAGAAGTATCAGAAGCAGAAACAATAGAATAAAATGATGAAAAGGTGGTTGATGGCTTCAAGCTTCAATCTGCAATTTGAGAGGGAGAGGGTACAATCGGAAGTGAAGATATTTCTGTTGAATAAAGGGAACTATGGAGCTATGAGGGAGGAGCTGGCCAAAGTTCAATAATGCAATACCTTAGCAGGGATGACAGTAGAGGAACAATGGCGGATATTTCTGTGTATAATGCAGAAGTTGCAGGATCAGTTCATTCCAAAAAGGAAGAAAGATCCTAGGAGGAGGTATGGGTGGCCGTGGCTGACAAGGGAAGTTAAGAAACATATAAAGTTAAAAGAGAAAAAGTATAACATAGCAAAGATAATTGGGAAAATGGAGGACTGGGAAGCTTTTAAAGAACAACAGAGGATTACTAAGAAGGAAATATGCAGACAAAAAATGAGGTACGAAGGTAAACTGGCCAATAATATAAAGGAGGATAGTAAAAGTTTTTTTAGGTATGTGAAAGGCAAAAAAATGGTTAAGACTAAAATTGGGCCCTTGAAGACAGAAACAGGGGAATATATTACGGGGAACAAAGAAATGGCAGAAGAATTGAATTGGTACTTCAGATCTGTTTTCACTGGGGAGGACACAAGCAATCTCCCTGAGGTAACAGTGGCTGAAGGACCTGAACTGAAGGGAATTTACATTTGCCAGGAAATGGTGTTGGAGAGACTGTTAGGTCTGAAGGTTGATAAGTCCCCGGGGCCTGATGGTCTACATCCCAGGGTACTGAAGATGGCAGCTCAAGAAATTGTGGATGCGTTGGTGATTATTTTCCAGAGTTCGATAGATTCAGGATCAGTTCTTGCAGATTGGAGGGTGGCTAAAGTTGTACCACTTTTTAAGAAAGGTGGGAGAGAGAAAACAGGAAATTATAGACCAGTTAATCTGATCTCAGTGGTGGGAAAGATGCTGGAGTCTATTATAAAGGATGAAATTACGACACATCTGGATAGTAGTAACAGGATAGGTCAGAGTCAGCATGGATTTATGAAGGGGAAATCATGCTTGACTAATCTTCTGGAATTTTTTGAGGATGTAACTCTGAAGATGGACGAGGGAAATCCAGTAGATGTAGTGTACCTGGACTTTCAGAAAGCTTTTGATAAAGTCCCACATACAAGGTTAGTGAGCAAACTTAGGGTGCATGGTATTGGGGGCAAAGTACTAACTTGGATTGAAAGTTGGTTGGCTGATAGGAAATAAGGAGTAGTGATAAACGGCTCCATTTCGGAATGGCAGGCAGTGACCAGTGAGGTACCGCAGGGATCAGTACTGGGAACGCAGCTTTTTACAATATATGTTAATGATATAGAAGATGGTATTAGCAATAACATTAGCAAATTTGCTGATGATACTAAGCTGGGTGGCAGGGTGAAATGTGATGAGGATGTTAAGAGGTTACAGGGTGACCTGGACAAGTTAGGTGAGTGGTCAGATGCATGGCAGATGCAGTTTAATATGGATAAATGTATGGTTATCCACTTTGGTGGCAAGAACAGGAAGGCAGATTACTACCTGAATGGAATCAATTTAGGTAAAGGGGCAGTATAGAGAGATCTGAGTGTTCTTGTACACCAGTCAATGAAGGTAAACATGCAGGTACAGCAGGTAGTGAAGAAGGCTAATAGCATGCTGGCCTTCATAACAAGAGAGATTGAGTATAGAAGCAAAGAGGTTCTTCTGCCGCTGTACAGGGCCCTGGTGAGACCACACCTGGAGTACTGTGTGCAGTTCTGGTCTCCAAATTTGAGGAAAGACATTCTGGCTATTGAGGGAGTGCAGCGTAGGTTCACGAGGTCAATTCCTGGAATGGCGGGATTACCTTACGTTGAAAGACTGAAGCGACTGAGCTTGTATAACCTTGAGTTTAGAAGACTGAGAGAGGATCTGATTGAGACATATAAGATTATTAAAGGAATGGACACTCTGGAGGCAGGAAACATGTTTCCGCTGATGGGTGAGTGCCGAACCAGAGGACAGCTTAAAAATACGGGGTAGACCATTTAGGACAGAGATGAGTAGAAACTTCTTCATCCAGAGAGTGGTGGCTGTGTGGAATACTCTGCCCCAGGGGGCAGTAGAGTCCCAGTCTCTGGATTCATTTAAGAAAGAGTTAGATAGAGCTCTCAAGGATAGTGGAATCAAGGGTTATGGAGATAAGGCAGGAACAGGATACTGATTAAGGATGATCAGCCATGATCATATTGAATGGTGGTGCAGGCTCAAAGGGCAGAATGACCTACTCCTGCACCTATTGTCTATTGTTAAATTTAAGACACCATAAGGAGCATATGAAAGATAACAAAATATTTACAACAACATGAAATTAGTGAAATTAATAATAGAAATGTTTAAAGGAGAAGGAAAAGAAGTAAAAACATAGAATATTGGAGCATGAGTAGGCCATTCATCCCTTTGAGCCTTCTCCCATCATTCAATATGATCATGACTGATCATCTAACTCAGGACTCTGTTCCTACTTTTCCCCATATCCTTTGATTAATTTAGTCTTAAGAGTTATATCTATTTTTTTCTTCAAAGTCTTCAGTAGTTTCCTGAGGCAGAGAATTCTATGGACTTACCATTGACCGTGTGAAGAATTTCCTCATCTGTTCTAAATGGTGTAACCCTTATCTAATACTGTGACCCCTGGTTCTAGACTCCCTGATCATTGATAACAACCTTCTTGAATCTATGCTATCTAATTGTGTTGAAATTTTATAGGTTTATAGGAGTTCTCCCCTCATTTTTCTGAACTCCAGTGAATATAGACTGAACCAATCTCATCTTTCTTCATACATCAGTCTTGTCATCCCAGTCATCCCAGTCTTGTCATCAGTCTTGTCATCTTGTCAACTTGCTTTACACTTCCTGAATACTTAGAGCATCCTTCCTCCGATAGAGAGACAAAAACTGGTCTCACCAATGTCCTGTACAATTACAGCAGGCCATCCCTGCTCCTTTATGCAAATTCTTTCACAATGAAATAGGGGCCAACAAGCCATTAGAGAAATGAATGTAGAATCATTTAATTAGTATTCTGAAAAATAGTAACTCAATTCATTGTTATATTCTGATACTTTTTTCAAATATTTTCACTTGAATTCTCTTTAACAACTTGTCCTTAGAACTGAATTGTTGGTACATCATCAATCAATGCGTAATAACTTGTCTTTCAAACATAAAATGCAAGTAAATTCTTGTTTTGGTGTATCTGTCTTCTGATAGGTAGTGGTCACATTCTCCCATCATAATATCATTGATGAGGCAACCTCTGATTACTCTTTTGTATCTGTATCCACACATGGAGCTCTTAATTGTTGTATTAGGATGTCCCAAGCTTCATTCACCTATTTTTGGATGAAATAGTGGAAGAGGCAGTGCAGGGTAGTTTACTAGACCATTTGTAGAGAGGAGAATCTTTATCTTCCTGGATAATCTTTGAAGAGTGGATAGTTTTATTGATGGAGTGTGGGACCCATTAGTGCTGCAGTACATGTGAACCAGTCATATGTAGCAATGGATGATTAAACTTGCTCTTCATCAAGCTATCATATCTTCATCCCTTCAACTTAAGGTATATACCAGAGGAATGATTCAGGTGAGTGAGTGGGAATAAGGGCAATGAAGTTAATGGAGGTCTTGTAATTTAGAAAATTAGGACTGCAGGAATGTCATGGTGGATCTATGTTATGATCTTGATAGAGATAATCCAAAATTCTGCTATTTATATATTTACATGTAGAAAGGTTCTTTCATTCAGTATTGTAGTACTTGCTGACTGACGTTGGCTTTAGGTCAAGCAATATGTTGATTTTAAAATTCTCAGTATTTTTTCAAATGCCTGCATGGCCTCACCCCTTCTTCTCTCTAATTTCCTCCAGCTTTATAATGCTCCAAGATATCTTTAATCTAATTCAGAAATTTTGGAAATCAAATTGGTCCATCATGGGCAAATCTGACTGTCATTATCCTGTATAATGGCCTGTCTAAACTTCTCCAACATTTTTCCCTCCTTTATAACACTCCTTAAACCTATATTTTTGACTAAGTTTTTGGCTACCTGTCTTAATACAACCTAATGTGTTTGTTAAAAATTACACAACTCCAGGTTATAGTCCAACAGGTTTATTTGGAGGGTAGAATGAAAGAGGATAGTTTAAAAATATGATTTATGGAGAGGAGAAGCCAAGTTCTTCACCTTTCTGGATAACCTTTGAACAGTGGGCTATTTTATTGATAGAGAGTAGAACCCATTCATGCTAAAAGTGATCCAGCTGTATATGGATTTTTCAGGAATATTATAACACAAAGAATTAATATGCAAAAACATAATTTGGAGGTGCCAGTGTTGGACTGGGGTGTACAAAGTTAAAAATCACACAATACCTGGTTATAGACCAACAGGTTTATTTGGAAGCACTAGCTTTCGGAACATTGCTCCTTCTTCAGGTGGTTATGGCGTATAAGATTATAAGACACAGAAGTTATAGCAAAAGTTTACAGTGTGATGTAACTGAAATTATACATTGAAAAAGACCTGGCTTGTTTGCTAAGTCTCTCAACTTTTAAAATGACCATGTTGGTTTCAGTTCTTTTATATGTAAATCGCAGAACTTTAAGTTCCACAATAAGTGGAAGAAGTTGGGGACTTCTTTAATACAATGAGGAGCTTCAATTTAATTGTCTCTACTGCTTCTTTCCATTCCATAATCCACTGGAGCTGCTTCTTCTTAGATGCACCCCTCTGTCCTAACCCTGTACTTATGTCTTTCTCTACTTTCTCTCCCCCCTACCGTGATGCCTTGGTAAGCGTATTTTATCAATGAGTTTTGTCTCTTGTCCTCTAGGCCGTATTTCCTCAAAACCACTGACCATAAAATATTCCATCTTGACATCTGTATTGGTTGCTATTAACTGTTCTGTCTTCAAGAATTTTTTTCCTCACCTTCAAATTTAGTGGCATGATATGTGTTGTTTTTTTTAAAAGTCTCACCCTGATGTTCTTGAAAACTGCTGCCTTCTCCATCTGTCTTTTTTTTCCCAAAGACCTTGAACATATCACTCCCAGATCCATGCTCGTCTTTCATGAAACTTTGAGTTTCCCTCCAAGCAGGCTTTCTGTCCCATCTTATACGAATATGGTTTTTATTAGATCAATTACTAATTGATATCCTAGTTTAACTGTGACAAAGAAACTATCACTCTGCCATTCTAGACATGGCTAGGACCTTTTTTTGGCATGGTTAATTACAAAGGTTGCTCCAGCACCTTTCTATGTCATCCATTTGTACGAGACTGCCTGTCTGATCAGAGTATTTGAATCATCTGCAGTGGTGTTCTTACAACTATGCTGTTACATCTGGTATCCCCTAAGGATCAATTCTTGGCCTTTTCCTATGCCTCAACTACATGCTGTTCCTCAGCCTGATCATTCAAAAACACTACACCTACAACTAAGTGGTAGGAAGACTGGAATCATTATTTTCCTTCCCCATCATGAATTCAGTTCCCTTGTCATCAATTTAAGTACACTCTCTGCCAACTGTCAGAGGTTTAACCAGAACCTTCATATCCATCGTGTCTTAGTTGACCACAAGATAAGCTTCCAACAATATATCCTTACTTTCACGGACTGCTAATTTTCATCTCATTACATTGTCCAACTTTGCCCTTGCCTCAGCTTAAATGGAGTTTTGTTATCGATCAGCTATTACCTCATCAAAAGGGGGCTAATACCTGTTCTTCTTCTTGTGTTTCCACCTACTGCAGGACAAATCATTCATTCTTTTCTTTGGTCTAGGCTTTGCTGTTCCAATGCATACTTGGCTGGCCTCAGTTCTGTTGTCTACAAACATGATGCCATTCAAATCCTATTCCCAGACATGCAATTTGTCCTATGTACCTATCCCTCTGCCTCTCCCCAACTCCATGCTTGCTTACCTACATTGGCTGCTGTTTAAAAAAATCTTAAGTATTAAAATTCCTTATCCTTGTTTTCAAATCCATCCATGGCTTTGTCCCTCATCATTCCCTATGATCTCCAGTCTTACGGAGTACAAAGTATTTGGCCAGCTATCAGTTCTAGCCATTTAAGCATTTCCAAATTTAATTGCTCCACCAGAGATGTCTTTAGCAGCGAATCTTAAAAATTTCTTGCTCAAACATTAACTTTTGTTTCATAATGCTTGTAAATTTCTCAGGACATTATTTGCACATTAAAGGTGCACTGTTAATGCAAGTCATTGGCCTGAACTTTCATTTTCAAGTAGGGTAGTTCAAGTCAGAACATTTCCTGGCTTGGTGAACGTGTTTTGGAAAACAATGCTGTGAGTGATGGGATCCTCATTCTTGGAGTTTGTTGTAGTGGTGGGAGTGGGAGTACGAAGAATCAGGCGTCAAAAGAGTTACCAATTACTGAGACACCACATTTATAAAGGCCTACTGCAGCTATCTGGCACTTTGTTCCACTTGTTTTCTTAAACGTTAGACTGTCTAGTCCTTACCTGCCATGCCTGCTTATCAATATCCACACATGTTCAATCATGTCAACACATGTGCCAACACCATTGCTCCTCATATTTTCCAAACTAATTAGTGAAACCACACCAACGTTCATACCCTTCACAGCTCCCATTATTTAGCTTAATGCTAAATCATGCTGCTGCAGGTTTTGTCATTACACCCTTTGTACCACTCACCCAGTGTCCAACATTGTTAGGCATACTTCCCAAGTTCTCTCTCTGCCCTATAGTCACCACTTTTTTTTTTTAAAACATTCTTCTTGCAAATCCAACATACCATTTACCTTTTTTACTGCCTACTAAATCTCCAGGCTTAGTGTCAGTGACAGATATTGTTGCACATTACCTCTCAATTTATAACTATTTGCCATTCTGAAGAAGGGTCACTGGACTGAAACATTAAGATGTTTCTCTTCACAGATGTGGAGTCAATAAAATGTGGAGCTGGAAAAAGCATAGTAAGTCAAGCAGCATCAGAGGAGCAGGGGAATCGACGTTTCAGGTCTGAATCTTTCATCATGGAGTCCTGATGAAAGGTTCAGACTTGAAATGTCGACTCCCCTGCTGCTCTGATGCTGCTTGATTTGCTGTGCTTTTTCCAGCTCCACACTTTATCCACTCTGACTTTCCAACATTTGCAGTCCTCGCTATTTCCACAGATGCTGCCAGACCTGCTGAGTTTCTCCAGAAATTTCCATTCTTGTTTCAGATAATCTGCCTTTCTGTTTTTGCTCTAAAGTGGATAACCTTACATTTATCCACATTGTACTGCATCTGTCATGTATTTTTTTCACTCACTTAAATTTGTTCAAATCACACTGAAGCATCTCTACATCCTCCTCTCCGCTCACCCTCCCTCCCAGCTTTGCGTCATCTGCAAATTTGAAGATATTACATTTAGTTCCCTCATCTAATCATTAACATGCATTGTGAGTAGCTATTTGGAATAAGTATTTACCTCAAAGTTGGTTGGAATTTATACATTATTTGAGGCTGGAAGCTGCATGAAAATTTAGATTAAAAGTATTTTACATTTATGTTTTCCATTAATGGAAAAGTTTTTGACACATAATAAATTACTAGGCAAATTTCAATTTGTATATGAACTTCAATGAATGATAGTCACTGAAAAGGGAAGTGTGTTCAAATAAATGACCTATTTCTGGCACATAAGATGCTATTAAAATGCATAGTGAGAAATCAGGCAGTAGTTTGCAGCTACACTGTTGATGTCAGCAGGCATTACTTAACAAGAAAAATAACAAGATTTTGTTTATAGAACAGATTATTACATTGATCAATTAAAGAAAACTTAGTGTATATAATCCCAGGATCTCTAATCCACTACTTGATGAGTAAATGGACCACACATACAATTGATTTATTGTAAAAACATAATAAATTTACAGCTTATTTTTTGCACTGTGATTCAAGGGACAAGAAATTGCCTCACAATTTGTTTTTATTAAAATAGAATGCAGCCTGCGGTAGGGTTGATAGCTGAGTAGTAAGGTTAGAAATCCAGTTGTAATGGCAGGGAAGACAGAGTTAATATTACCATTTTAACTATCAGATATAGAGAATGTGTGACAACTGACAAATAGTAAAGTATGGCAGGCTATAATGTTTCATGTGACACCAAGCTGTTGGATGAAGTATTGTATTCAAAAAAGACTTGTAGTGACCAGCTGGCATGAGCATTATGTTTTGTTGTACATGTCTGACTGTGTTAGACTCATCAAAATAGAAAATCAGGGGAAGAAACATTGGTTCCTAAACTGAATGTGGATTAAAAACTCTTCTCGTGAACCACAGAGATAAACTGATCATTATTGTTAGGGCCATTTATGGTGATAGGCCTCAAACATATTCAGTAAATTTATTATCTTTGATTGTAAAGATCACAACGGTTATTTAAATAAATGTACATTATTGCAAGAGTTTTCAAATCTGCAGAATCAATGTCATGTGTGTCTTCAGGGGTTTTCTTTTAAAACAAAGAATACAAGGTATAGAAAGCCATATGGCTTGTTGAGCCAAAGCGGTCATTAAATACGATTATAGTTGATCTTGGACTTCAGCTCTACTGTCCTGTCTGCTCCCATATCTCAATTTCCTGACAGATTAAATATCTGGCCATAAGCAGCTTTAAACATAATCAATAGTGCAGCATCCACAAGCCTCTAGGGTAAAAAATTCACAACCTTTGAGTAAAGTAATTCATCTTTGTCCTAATGAATCATCTTTTGCCCTGAGACTGCGCTTCCACATATTGGATTACTTGACCAACAGAAACAATCTCTCAATATTCAGTATATCAAGTTTCTTCAAAACGTCATACATTTGATTGACATCACCTCCAATTTTTCTAAACTTCAGAAAATAGAGACTAAATTTATTCAACCTTATCATAAGACACCTCCCAAAAACCAATATAGTGAATTTAATTATACCAAATCCAGAACAAATACATCCTTCCTAAAATATAACAATCAAAACTACATATCGTATTCCAAATGTGGTCTCACTGATGCATACTGTTTCCAAGAAAGATTGTGGTGAATGCAACTTTTTAATATTGTGGCATTATATGTTTAAGCATCATGCCAGATTACCTTTCTTCATGAATTTGGCAGATCAGATAAGCAAGGAGAAAATGGGAAGATATGGACTGGATCTTTTTGCAGGGTAGCGGCCCTGCCCCTCAGATAAAAACAGCAGGAGACTCCTCTTGTCCTGGAGACAATGATCAGGTTTTATAATTAACAGACAACTAGCTGCCTACAGTTAAGGCTTCTGCACCCATGTCTGTAAAAGCTGCTGGCTAATCAGTGTTCATTGGTGTGACTTCAGTCAGTTCCAAGTAAGCAACATGGAGATAACCAGGAAGTAGATGGCTTTACAAGGGCTAGTCAGGCAAGTCTGTTCGCCGGTTGGGCAGAATTGTGTCCAAATTGTGAAGACACCTATTCCCCATCTTATTCTTGGCCAGGTGGCAGTCGAAGTTGATAGCTGATTGGCATGGTACCCCCTGCTGTGCCCATGACAGACAGGGCTGTGCTCCTCTGTCTGTCATATTACTCTTGGGGGAGCGTTACAGATTTGCAACTATGTGTTTTAAAAATCAGTAACCATCTGGCCAAAAGTGCTGCAAACTGGTTCCAAAAGATCAAGTCAGCAAAATGGCAAATATTGTGCATAGCTAAGGTCATCTAAAGGTCTATCCAATGCCTCTTGAAAGAAAGTGCATTATGACAGCAAGAAGTTCTTTGTGAACTAAATCTGTGCTGTAATATATTAAAGTATGGCTGAATATAAGAAAGTGAATCTGAGCCAGAATTTTCTGATAATACCCTGATGTATGGGTGCAAAAGTTGAAAGAGAGAATGTATATCCAATATCTATGGAGTAGGAGATCCTTGAGTCACAAGCTCAGAAGGCAGTGGTAGTTCCTGGTCTAGCAATCTAATAAGAATTATCAAGGTGGGTGAGTTCCATATTCCAATGACACATACAACTAATTGAATTACAAAGATCGTTTACCAACCAACTAATTTTATTGATACTCAACTTTTCAATTCAGAAAGGAATCAGGTGAAAACTCTCCATAAGTTAGAGTCAGACATTTCCTCTATTTAAGAAATTTTTCATATCAACCTGTTCAGATGTGTTATTACATATCTCAAGTAGGTGGGACTTGAACCCTGGTTTTTCACTCCTAGGGTAGGAATGCTACCACTGTGCCACAAGAGGGCCCTTTAGAGTCAGAGTCATGCTGTAAGCCCAAGCATTTTCAGCTTCTTCATTAGTAACCTTTGCAGGTCAGAAGTAGGATTTTCAGTACCATTGACTCCCTAGATATTGAAGCAGTCTTATCCTTATGTAATAAGACCTGGATAGCATTCAAGCTTGGGCTGATAAGAGAAAAACTAACATTCATGCTGGACAAGTACTAGGATATTATTGTTTCCAACAAGAGGGAATTTAGCTATCTGTCCTTGACATTTAATGGCATTACCACTACTGAATCTCTCTCTGTCAACATCTTGGCAGGTAACATTGACCAGAAACTGAATTGAAGTGACTCTATAAATAAATACTGTGGCGACAAGACTGGGTCACAGACTATAAATTCTAAGGCAAATAGCTTATTTTTGATGCCCCAAAATCTACATACCATCTACAAAGGCACAGATTAATAGTGTAATAGAATAATTTTCACTTGCATGAATGGGTGCAGCTCCAACAACATGGAAGCAGCTCATCACCATCTAGGAGAAAGTATTCTCCTTGATTAGCATCCCATCAATCAACTTCGATATTCACTTCCTCCACTGGCAGTTCAATGACAGCAATGAATACAAGGTACAATAGTAGGAGCTCACCAAAAGTCCTCCGATAGCATCAGTTGGGGAGGGTTTAAACTAATGTGGCAGGGGGATGGGAACAAAATGAGGAGACCAGTGGACAGCAAGGAGGAAGTAACTAAAGCAGAGATAATGAAGTCAGTGTGGTTAAAGGGAATAGTAGGCAGGGAACAGATAGAGTCATAGAGATGTACAGCATGAAAACAGACACTTCAGTCCAACCTCTCCACCCCGACCAGATATCCCAACCCAATCTAGTCCCACCTACCAGCACCCGGCCCATATCCCTCCAAACCCTTCCTATTCATATACCCATCCAAATGCCTCTTAAATGTTGCAATTGTACCAGCCTCCACCACATCCTCTGGCAGCTCATTCCACACATGTACCACACTCTGCGTGAAAAAGTTGCCTCTTAGGTATCTTTCCCCCCTCACCCTAAACCTATGCCCTCTAGTTCTGGACTCCCCGATCCCAGGGAAAAGACTTTGTCTATTTATCCTATCCATGCCCTTCAATTTTGTAAACCTCTGTAAGGTCACCCCTCAGCCTCCGATGCTCCAGGGAGAACAGCCCCAGCCTATTCAGCCTCTCCCTATAGCTCAAATCCTTCAACCCTGGCCTCATCCTTGTAAATCTTTTCTGAACCCTTTCAAGTTTCACAGCGTCTTTCCGATGGGAAGGAGACCAGAATTGCACACAGTATTCCAACAGTGGCCTAACCAATGTCCTGTACAGCCGCAACATGACCTCCCAACTCCTGTACTCAATACTCTGACCAATAAAGGAAAGCATATCAAACGCCTTCTTTACTATCCTATCTACCTGCGACTCCACTTTCAAGGAGCTATGAACATGCACTCCAGGTCTCTTTGTTCAGCAACACTCCCTAGGACCTTACCATTAAGTGTAAAAGTCTTGCTAAGATTTGCTTTCCCAAAAAGCAGCACCTCGCATTTATCTGAATTAAACTCCATCTGCCACTTCTCAGCCCATTGGCCCATCTGGTCCAGATCCTGTTGTAATCTGAGATAACCCTCTTCGCTGTCCATTACATCTCCAATTTTGGTGTCATCTGCAAACTTACTAACTGTACCTCTTATACTTGCATCCAAATCATTTATGTAAATGACAAAAAGTGAGCACCCAGCACCAATCCTTGTGGCACTCCACTGGTCACAGGCTTCCAGTCTGAAAAACAACCCTCCACCACCACTCTCTGTCTTCTACCTTTGAGCCAGTTCTGTATTCATATGGCTAGTTCTCCCTGTATTCCATGAGATCTAACCTTGCTAATCAGTCTCCCATGGGGAACCTTGTCGATCGCCTTACTGAAGTCCATATAGATCACATCTACTGCTCTGCCCTCAATCTTCTTTGTTACTTCTTCAAAAAACTCAATCAAGTTTGTGAGACATGATTTCCCACGCACATGTTGACTATCCCGAATCAGTCCTTGCCTTTCCAAATACATGTACATCCTGTCCCTCAGGACTCCCTCCAACAACTTGCCCACCACTGAAGTCAGGCTCACCGGTCTATAGTTCCCTGGCTTGTCTTTACCGCCCTTCTTAAACAGTGGCACCACATTAGTCAACCTCCAGTCTTCTGGCACCTCACCTGGGACTATCGATGATACAAATATCTCAGCAAGAGGCCCAGCAATTACTTCTCTAGCTTCCCACAGAGTTCTCAGGTACACCTGATCAGGTCCTGGGGATTTATCCACCTTTAACCATTTCAAGACATTCAGCACTTCCTCCTCTGTAATCTGGACATGTTGCAAGATGTCACCATCTATTTTCCTACAGTCTATATCTTCCATATCCTTTTCCACAGTAAATACTGATGTAAAATATTCATTTAGTATCTAAGATTTGCTTTCCCAAAAAGCAGCACCTCGCATTTATCTGAATTAAACTCCATCTGCCACTTCTCAGCCCATTGGCCCATCTGGTCCAGATCCTGTTGTAATCTGAGATAACCCTCTTCGCTGTCCATTACATCTCCAATTTTGGTGTCATCTGCAAACTTACTAACTGTACCTCTTATACTTGCATCCAAATCATTTATGTAAATGACAAAAAGTGAGCACCCAGCACCAATCCTTGTGGCACTCCACTGGTCACAGGCTTCCACTCTGAAAAACAACCCTCCACCACCACCCATTCATTTAGTATTGGTGGGCGGCACGGTGGCACAGTGGTTAGCACTGCTGCCTCGCAGCGCCAGAGACCCGGGTTCAATTCCCGCCTCAGGCGACTGACTGTGTGGAGTTTGCACATTCTCCCCGTGTCTGCGTGGGTTTTCTCCGGGTGCTCTGGTTTCCTCCCACAGTCCAAAGATGTGCAGGTAAGGTGAATTGGCCATATTAAATTGTCTGTAGTGTTAGGTAAGGGTATGGGTGGTTTGCGCTTCGGCGGGTCGGTGTGGACTTGTTGGGCCGAAGTACCTGTTTCCACACTGTAAAGTAATCTAAAAAAAAAAAAAATCTCCCCTGTTTTCTGTGGCTCCACACAAAGGCCACCTGTGGCCCCACTATTCGGGGGTCTATAATAAAATTCCAATCAGGTGATCATCCTTTTCTTATTTCTCAGTTCCACCCAAATAACTTCCTTGTACGTATTTCCGGGAATATCCTCCCTCAGCACAGCTGTAATGCCATCCCTTATCAAAAATGCCACTCCCCCTTCTGTCTTGCCTCCCTTTCTATCCTTCCTGTAGCATTTGTATCCTGGAACATTAAGCTGCCAGTCCTGCCCATCCCTGAGCCATGTTTCTGTAATTGCTATGATATCACAGTCCCATGTTCCTAATCATGACCGGAGTTCATCTGCCTTCCCTGTTAGGCCCTTTGCATTGAAATAAATGCAGTTTAATTTATTAGTCCTACCTTGTCCCTGCCTGCCTGACTGTTTGATTCACTTCTGTTCTCAACTGTACCAGTTTCAGATTGATCTCTTTCTTCACTATCTCCCTGGGTCCCACCTTATTAGTTTAAATCCTCCCAAGCAGTTCTAGCAAATTTCCCTGCCAGTTTATTAGTCCCCTTCCAATTTAGGTGCAATCCATCCTTCTTGTACAGGTCACTTCTACCCCAAAAGAGATTCCAATGATCCAAAAATGTGAATCCTTCTCCCATACACCAGCTCCTCAGCCATGCATTCATCTGCTCTGTCCTCCTATTCCTGTCCTCACTAGCTTGTAGCATTGGGAGTAATCCAGATGTTACTACCCTTGAGGATCTCCTTTTTAAATTTCTGCCTTACTCTCTGTAATCTCCCTTCAGAATCTCAACCTTTTCCCTTCCTATTTCGTTGGATGATGAAAGCAAAGGGACTGTTGGTCTGAGGTGCATTTGTTTTAATCCAAGTGTAGTAGGTAAGGCAGATGAACTTAGGGCTTGGATTAGTATCTGGGAGTATGATGTTATTGCTATTACTGAGACTTAGTTAAGGGAAAGGCATGATTGGCAACTAAATATCCGAGGATATTGATGCTTCAGGTGGAATAGAGAGGGAGATAAAAGGGATGGCGCAGTTACATTACTGTGCAAAGAGGATATCACAGCTGTGCTGAAGGAGGGCACTGTGAAAGAATCGAGCAGTGAAGCAATAGGAGTAGAGCTCAGAAATAGGTAACAGTGCTGTAAATAGGTAAAACGTGGTGTGGTAACCATGTTGGGGCTGTAGTACACGCCTCCCAACAGCGAGTGTGAGATAGAGGTACAAATATGTAAACAGATTATGGAAAGATGTAGGAGCAACAGGGCTATGCGATGGAAGATTTTAAATTTCCCCAACATTGACTGGGATTCACTTAGTGTTAGAGGTCTAGATAGAGCAGAATTTGTAAAGAGCATCCAGGGCAGTTTTCTAGGGCAGTATGTAAATAGTCCAAGTCAGGAAGGGGCCATACTGGACCTGGTGTTGGGGAAAGAGCCCGAACAGATAGTTCAAGTTTCAGTAGGGGATTACTTTGGGAATAGTGATCACAATTCCGTATGTTTTAGAATACTCATGGACAAAGACGAGAATGGTCCTGAAGAAAGAATGCTAAGTTGGGGCAAGGCCAACAATACAAAACTCAGCAGGAGCTGGGGAATGTAGATTGTGAGCAGCTGTTTGAAGGTAAATCTATATTTGATATGTAGAGGCTTTTAAAGACAGGTCGATTAGAGTTCAGAAGAGATGTGTTCCTATGAAAAGGAGGGATAGAAATGGCAAGATTAGGGAACCATGGATGACAGGTGAAATTAGGTAAAACAATGACTGCAGATGCTGGAAACCAGAGTCTAGATTAGAGTGATGCTGGAAACGCACAGCAGTTCATGCAGCATGTGAGGAGCAGTAAAATCGATGTTTCAGGCAAATGCCCTTCATTAGGAATACAGGCAGAGTGCCTGAAGGGTGGCGAGATAAATGAGAGGAGGGTGGGGGTGGGGAGAAAGTAGCATAGAGTACAATAGGTGAGTGGGGGAGGGGATGAAGGTGATAGGTCAGGGAGGAGGGTGGAGTGGATAGGTGGAAAAGAAGATAGGCAAGTAGAGCAAGTCATGGGGACAGTGCTGACCTGGAAGCTTGAAACTGGGGTGAGGTGGGGAAAGGGGAAATGAGGAAACTGTTGAAGTCCACATTGATGCCCTGGGGTTGAAGTGTTCCGAGGCGGAAGATGAGATGTTCTTCCTCCAGGCATCTGGTGGTGAGGGAGCGACGGTGAAGGAGGCCTAGGACCTCCATGTCCTCGACAGAGTGGGAGGGGGAGTTGAAATGTTGGGCCACTGGGCAGTGTGGTTGATTGGTGTGGGTGTCCCAGAGATGTTCCCTAAAGCGCTCTGCTAGGAGGCGCCCAGTCTCCCCAATGTAGTGGAGACCGCATCGGGAGCAACGGATACAATAAATGATATTGGTGGATGTGCAGGTAAAACTTTGATGGATGCGGAAGGCTCCTTTAGGGCCTTTGGATGGAGGTGAGGGAGGAGGTCTGGGCGCAGGTTTTGCCATTCCTGCGGTGGCAGGGGAAGGTGCCAGCATGGGAGGGTGGGTTGTAGGGGGGCATGTACCTGACAGGGTAATCATGGAGGAACGGTCTTTGCAGAAGGGAGAAAGGGATGGGGAGGGAAATATGTCCCTGGTGGTGGGATCCGTTTGGAGGTGGCAGAAATGTCGGCATATTATTTGGTTTATGCGAAGGTTGGTAGGGTGGAAGGTGAGCACCAGGGGTGTTCTGTCTTTGTTACAGTTGGAGGGATGGACTCTGAGGGCGGAGGTGCAGGATGTGGACGAGATGCGTTGGAGGGCATCTTTAACCATGTGGGAGGGAAATTGCGGTCTCTAAAGGAGGCGGCTATCTGGTGTGTTCTGTGGTGGAACTGGTCTTCCTGGGAGCAGATACAGCGGAGGCAGAGGAATTGGGAATACAGGATGGCATTTTTACGGGAGGTAGGGTGGGAAGAGGTGTAATCCAGGTACCTGTGGGAGTCGGTGGGTTTGTAAAAAATGTCGGTGTCAAGTCGGTCGTCATTAATGGCGATGGAGAGGTCCAGGAAGGGGAGGGAGGTGTCAGTGATGGTCCCGGTAAATTTAAGGTCAGGGTGGAATGTGTTGGTGAAGTTGACGAATTGCTCAACCACGTCGCGGAAGCACGAGGTGACGCCAATGCAGTCATCAATGTAGCAGAGGAAGAGGTGGGGAGTGATGGCGGTGTAATTAGGGGAGATGGACTGTTCTACGTAGCCAAAGAGACAGGCATAGCTGGGGCCCATAAAGGTGCCCATGGCTACCCCTTTGGTCTGGAGGAAGTGGGAGGATTCGAAAGAGAAATTGTTAAGGGTGAGGACCAGTTCGGCCAAACGAAGGAGAATGTCGGTGGAAGGGTACTGTTCGGGACGTCGGGAGAGGAAGAAATGGAGGGCTCGGAGGCCCTGGTCATGGCGGATGGAGGCGTAGAGGGACTGGATATCCATGGTGAAGACGAAGCGTTGGGGGCCGGGGAAACGGAAGTCTTGAAGGAGGTGGAGGCGTGGGTGGTGTCTCGAACGTATGTGGGGAGTTCCTGGACTGGTCACCCGTATGGGCCCCAGCTGTGCCTGTCTCTTTGGCTACGTAGAACAGTCCATCTTCCGTAATTACACCGGCACCACTCCCCACCTCCTCCTCCGCTACATTGATGACTGCATTGGCGCCATCTCGTGCTCTCGCGACGAGGTTGAGCAATTCATCAACTTCACCAACACATTCCACCCTGACTTTAAATTTACCTGGACTATCTCTGACACCTCCCTCCACTTCCTGGACTCTCCATCTCCATTAATGACGACCAACTTGACACTGACATTTTTTACAAACCCACCGACTCCCACAGCTACCTGGATTACACCTCTTCGCACCAACCTCCTGCAAAAATGCCATCCTGTATTCCCAATTCCTCCGCCTCCGCCGTATCTGCTACCAGGAGGACCAGTTCCACCACAGAACACACCAGATGGCCTCCTTCTTTAGAGACCACAATATCCCTTCCCATGTGGTTAAAGATGCCCTCCAACACATCTCGTCCACATCCTGCACCTCTGCCCTCAGACCCCACCCCTCCAGCCGTAACAAGGACAGAAGACTAGCTAAGAGGAGAAAGGAAGCATACATTAGTCATAGGGGACTGAAGACAGATGAAGCTTTGGAAGAATATTGGGAATGTAGGACCAATCTGAAACCGAGGAATTAAGAGGGCTAAAAGGGATCATGAGATATCTTTAACAAACAGTGTTAAGGAAAATTCCAAAGCCTTTTATTCATATATAAGGAGCGAGAGGGTAAACAGAGAAAGGGTTGGGCCACTCAATGACAAAGGAGAAAGTTATGTGTGGAGTCAGAGAAAACTGGTTTGATTCTTAATGAGTACTTTGCATCGGTATTCACTGAGGAGAGGGACATGATGGATACTGACATTAGGGATAGATGCTTGATTTCTATAGGTCAAGTTGGCATAAGGAGGGATGAAGTATTGGGTATTCTTAAATGCGTTTCAGTGGCCAAGTCCCCAGGTCCAGATGGGACCTACCCAGGTTACTGAGGGAAGCAAGAGAGGAAATAGTAGGGGCCTCAACAGATATCTTTGCAGCCTCCTTGAATATGGGTGAGGTCCCGGAGGATTGGAAAATTGCTAATGTTGTTTCCTTGTTTAATAAGGGTAGCAGGGATAATCCAGATAATTATAGACCAGTGAGCCTGAAATCAGTTTTAGGGAAACTGCAGGAGAAGAAACTAAGGGATAGGATCTATTCCCATTTGGAAGAAAATGGGCTTGTCAGTGATAGGTATCATGGTTTTGTGCAGGGAAGGTCATATCTTATCAACTTATTAGAATTCTTTGAGGAAGGGACAAAGTTGGTTGATGAGGGAAGGGCTGTAGATGTTGTATACATGGACTTCAGGAAGGTGTTTGACAAGGTTCCCCATGGTAGGCTGATGGAGAAGGTGAAGTCGCATGGGGTCCAGGGTGTACTGGCTAGATGGATAGAGAACTGGCTGGGCAACAGGAGAGAGAGAATAGTAATGGAAGGGGGTTTCTCAAAATGGAGACCTGTGACCATTGGTGTTCCACAGGGAGCTGTGCTGGGACCACTGTTGTTTGTGATATACATAAATGATTTGGAGGAAGGTACAAGTTTGCAGATGACACTAAGATTGGAGGAGGAGCAGATAGTGCAGGGGACTATCAGAGGGTACAGCAGAATACAGACAGATTGGAGAGTTAGGCAGAAAAATGGCAGATGGAGTTCAATCTGGGCAAATGCGAGGTGATGCATTTTGGAAGATCCAATTCAAGAGTGAACTATATAGTAAATGGAAAAGTCCTGGGGAAAATTGCAAGAGGATGTGACATAACTTGAAGCAATTGCTAATAATTAGAGGACAAGGCACACATGCATTATTTAACACCCCCCGCGCCCCCCCAGCCCAAGAGGCAACATTGTGCATCATTGAAGTCATCGTCACTCCTGATGGAGGAATCAATAGTAAGGATCTCTGAATAGTTAACCCTTTTACTCAATATCCTCCACTTATAAGTTTGGCATAGTGCCAACATGCACTTTCTACTTTCTCTTCTCACCAGAAACTAACTCTTGACCCTTTCTGATGAACAAGAATCAGAATTGTTTGGTTCTTTTTTAAAAAAATATTGAATTCAAATTTCACCTTCTGCCGTGATGGATTCATACCTACAATATTAGCCTATGCCTCAAGATTACTAATCTAATTACATTAGTATTACATCCCTAACTCCCACATATTTAATTACCAAAAGATTTTGTAGGCTACTAATTAACTTGTAACTGAATATCAATATGTTATTTTGGGGACTATAGTTCTGCTCCAAAAATAATAAAGAAAACATTTTTCCAAAGAATTGCGATTTGGGACAAGGAAAAGGCTCATCTGAGTCATGTTTGGACCATCGGATCTCATACCTGCATGGAGCTTGATTTCTGAAATTGAAAAAAATTCACAGATCATAATCTACTGGGATCGCATTAATGATCCAATCTTGGGCTAATGGTAACAAAGTTGGTAGGGTCAGTTAAAAGAGCACTCATTAACATGAGACAGATGGGAAAATACCATTTTAGGTGCGTCATAAACATAGAGGTGCCTGCTATATGTTCATGGAAATTCTTGGCATGGTTCCCAATGGTGAGGTCCATAAATAGTCTTGTGGGAGGTTGAATGACTACTTGTTTGATATAGAAACATTGAACAAGAACTTACGGTTTTGGAAGACTTTGTCCTGTCCCCTTTATATTTAGCATTGTCAGAGCCAGGCTGAAATTCTGCCACTTAAAGTTGGCTAACAGCTAGATACAGAAGATCCTCAACTTCCCTTTACATAATCTTCCTGCTGAATTTATGGTGCAAGACCAAAGTAAAGGCTACAAAGTTGTACTAGTCCAATATCAATCGACCACATCACAATTAAGCATGTTGAGTAATTAAAACGCATAGACTTTACTGCAAGAACACTAAGCACAGTGACAATCAATTAATAATGTTGCTTCTTAAGCAAGCTATTTTTAAAAATTATATTTTTAAAGTGGGGCTTGAACTTGGAACAGTTGTGCAGAAATCATTAATTGATTTAATCTATGTTATGCAACTTAACCCAAAAGTAAAATAGTTAAAAGAAACTTCTTTATTGAATTGTATTATTTTTCACCAAATCGAGCAGACTAAACAAAAGAAATCATGAGATCCCTGTCCTTTTTAACACCAAATGCAAAATTCATTTGAATTAATAATATTGAGTTCCATGTGGTAAATTATGTCTACTCTTAAGTTCAGTTGGTTTTGGATACACCAAAACCAACTGCTGTCTTATTGAAGAAATTAATTAAAATTAATTGATTTGGAAGTAGAATTTTCCACTGCAGCAACCAAGATGTTTCTCTCACAGCAATATCATGATATACATTATTGAATACATATTAGTATTTGATGTTAATATCTCTTATATTAGTCAACAGAGAGATCTGGTCCAATGTGAAATATAGAAATCCTATCTTCTTTCTAATCATTGTAACTGGATTTTGAATCACATCTGCCATGATTGTATCCAACTGTTCAAACGCAGCACGGAAAATATTTTGTTTGGCAATGTTGTCATTGGTAAGATGTCTTTGTTTTGTTTTTAATCGCTACTCTATTTTTGAAAGTGAACTTTATTTTCCATATTTTGATCCCATTTAACATACTACGGAAAAATGAAAGTAAGCAATTAAAATTGCACAATGTAAATATTGGATTAAAGCAAGATAGACAACTAGAAAAGTTCCACCTATTAATAATAACAAGCCCGAAAGAAATAATTTATAATAATTTTAAAAATCTATTGTCAGAGGGCCACATTCCTCACTTCCATGTCTCTCCCAATCTTCAGGTTCCAATGGGACTTGGAGTACCAGAGGGGGCCAGTATATCTAGTGAGTGGAAGGTGACTGGTATCTGCAAGGGCATGCAGCTGTGCCAAAGCATCCCATTATTAAAAGACTACCATGCAGTTTTATTTGAACTTATAACAGAATTACTGGATGAGTTTCTTTATTTGCCTGTTGCACTAGTGTGGCTTTTAGTTAAAGTGAGTTTTGTGGATGGCCTAATTTGGTCAGGGCGTACAGGTGAATTTAGATTGATTGTTACAGAAGAGGCGGGAGGGAGAGTCAAATTCTCTGACTGGCAAATTTTAGAAGAGACTTTGCAGACACCTCATGAAAACAGATGGAACATGGAATGTTCAGCAAGCGAACAGTCCCTTTTAAGAGGTCATCTACATTCTGTGTGTCTGCCTTTTCATAATACTAGAGTTGCTACGAATATAAAAAAACAATCTCCCACATCAATGCAGTTGGGGAGGTATAATACCCTTCCTGTTTGTGGGTTTGATGGCTGAACAACCTTTTAATCAGACAGGAAATGCCACATGGTAGGAGAATGACAAGCAAACAGTCTTCCTGGGCTGGGGTTCCTCACTCAGTGCTTGATGATGGGCCCAGCACCAGGAAGTGATAGCCTACTAAGGATATTATTAAATTGGAGAGGTTTCAGAAAAGATTTACCGGGATGTTGCTGGGACTGGAGGACTTGAGTTATAAGGAGAGGCTGGATAGGCTGGGACTTTCTTCACTGGAGCGTTGGAGGTTGAGGGGTGACCTTGTAGAGATTTATAAAATCATGAGGGAAATAGATAAGAAGAATAGAAAAGGTCTTTTCTCTAGAGTGGGGGAGTTCAAAACCAGGAGGCACATTTTTAGGGAGAAAGGAAAAAGATTTAAACGGGACCTAAGAAGTAACGTTTGCATACTGAGGTGGTTCGTGTGTGGGACGAACTGCCAGAGGAAGTGGTAGGTGCAGGTACAGTTGCAACATGTAAAAGACATTTAGATAGATACATAAATAGGAAAGGTTTGGAGGGATATGGGCCAATTGCAGGCAAGTATGACTAGTTCAGTTTGGGAAACTTGATTAGCATAAATGAGTTGGATTAAAAGGGTCTGTTTCTGTGCTATAGGACTTTATGACTATGACTATGTTGGCTATATCCCTCCACCATAGCAGAACCTAGAATGTGAATACAACAGATCAGCTTCAGAAATAAAAAATATCCAGTACATAATCCTATTTTACCTCCTTTGCAGTTGCCAGTTCCCAAATAATTCAGTTAACTCTACATGGCATTAGGAAACAGGTCAATGGAATGGACATTTTGAAGGCTATGTACCCTGATACATATTGATTATGGTACAGAAGACTAATGCACCATAATTTTTGCTTTTTCTCCCCCTATTCACCCCAATCCTGGGCCTAGGATCTTCTTTATTTTCTCACTTCTCCCCACATTCAACTTGTTTCAATGTATTTATGGCAATAATATTTATTGCGTCTTGTGGAAGACAGAACAAACTTACTCTCTCCACAAAACTGGATCAATCTTGACTCGTCAATTACAGTCTTATTTCATCCCACTATTCATTATAAAGTGTTTTAAGGAGTCAATACTCCATCAAAGACATCTGGTTAGCAATAATTCTACATCAATGTGCAGTTTGAATTCTAACAGAACCTTTAAACTTCAGGACTTCTTTCAGCTTTAAATCAGATATGGATTCAATGAGCTGAATGCCAGAGGCAAGTCAGAATAACTGACCTCAATATCCAAGCAACATTTAACTATATATAGCTCCAAAGGCATCCTTGCAAAGATGAGTTCAATAGCTACCTGAAAGACCAGCCATTGATGTTACCAAGATCAACAAGTTTCAAAAGCAAAAGACTGCAGATGGAGTCTTACTCACAAATAGGAAATGTTAGAAGTTACTCACCCTATCCAGAATTACTGCAGCACTCAGGTCAGTCTTTGTAGCCGAATCATCTCCAGCTATTTCTTTTAATCATGTCATGAGCATGCAGTTATTATTGATCTTGTAACAAACTTTAATCTCCTTTTCAAATGACATAGTAGACAGTGAAGAGGGTTTTCTAAGACTACAAAGGAATCTTGATCAAATGGACCAACGGAAAATAGCTGAAAAATAGCAGATGGAGTTCAGTCTGGATAAATGTGAGGAATTGCATTTTGGTACAACAAACAGGGTAGGACTTATACAATTATTGGTAGGGCCTTGAGTAGTGTTGTAGAACAGAGGGACCTAGGGGTTCAGGTACATAATTCTTTGAAGTTTGCATCACATATAGATAGGTGGTTTAAAGGCATTTAGCATACTTGCCTTCATTGCACACAGTCCTTTGAGTATTGGAGTTGGGAAGTCATGTTGAGATTGTATAAGACATGGTGAGGCCTCTTCTGGAGTAGCGTGTTCAGTTTTGGTTGACCCATTATAGGAAGGATATTATTAAGCAGGAGAAGGTTCAGAAGAGATTTACCAGATTTTGCTGGGTATGGAAGGTTTGAGTTATAAAGAAAGGCTGGGACTTTTTTCACTGGAGTGTTGGAGGTTGAGAAGCGTCCTTATAGAAGTTTATAAAATCATGAGGGAGTATATATAGGATTAATGGTAGTTGTCTTTTCCCTAAGATAGGGATTTCAAGACTATGGGACACATTTTTAAGATGAAACATTTTAAGAGAGGTTTTAAAAAGACATGAGGGACATTTTTTTTACACATTGGGTGGCTTGCATGTGGAATGAACTTCCTGAGGCAGTGGTGGATGTGGGTACAATTACAATGTCTTGGCATCATGGTAGACCACAAACCCACCAACACACTAAAACAGCAGCTAATGAATTTGAAAGACCCCATACAGACAATGAGCAAAACTAACATCATTTACAAAATACCATGCAAGGACTGTAACAAACACTACATTGGACAAACAGACAGAAAACTAGCCACTAGGATACATGAACACCCAACTAATCACAAAAAGACATGACCCTCTCTCACTGGTATCCTCACATATGGATGAGGAAGGACACCACTTCGGCTGGGACAATACATCCATCCTAGGACAAGCTAAACAAAGACACACACGAAAATTCCTAGAAGCATAGCATCCCAAGCAGAACTCTATCAACAAACACATCGAGTTAGATTCAATCTACCACACCCTGAGAAAAGGAACAGGAAATAACATCACCACAGGAAATGATATCACCAACCCAAAGAAACCCAAACATATAAACAGAAAGCAGGAATTTTCAGCATTGCTTTACATGAGGTTCACTGAAGATGTTACCTAATAAGTTAAAAATTACACAACACCAGGTCATAGTCCAACACTTTTAATTGGAAGCACACTAGCTTTCGGAGTGCTGCTCCTTCATCAGGTGCTCAGGTCATCACCTGATGAAGGAGCGGCGCTCTGAAAGCTAGTATGCTTCCAATTAAACCTGTTGGACTATAACCTGGTGTTGCGTGATTTTTAACTTTGTACACCCCAGTCCAACTCCGGCACCTCCAAATCATTACCTAGTAAGGTAATGAAACATCTGGAAATGAACCTTTCAGCTCAGTGAGCAAACCTACATCCAAAACCTCAACCTGAGCTACAAATCTTCTCATAACTCACCTTTTGGATATGTACATGAATAGGAGAAGTTTGGAGGGATATTGGCCAGGAGCAGGCAGGTATGATTAGTTTCATTTGGGATTATGTTCGGCATAGACTGGTTGGACTGACAGGTCTGTTTTCATGTTGTTATGACTCTATGACATGAAAGAGCTTTCAAAGATGGCTCCCAAAAGTCACCTAACTTCACTTGTTTGTGCATTCCACTGTGATTGGCCAGCTGGAGGAATTAGGCTGTATTTATCTCAAAAAAAGATTTTGGATAGACATACATAGGCATGTGTTTACTTATGAAATTCAATAAACATTTCTACAAGAAGAAACAGAAACTCACAGACAGCGTCTTCCCTGAAGGTCTGAATAACTTTTCTATCTCACCAAATGTGGAAGGATGAGGAATATTCAATTTAATGGCTGAGACAATTAAAAAAGTAATTAGTACAGCTAAAATACAATGCCTGGGTCAATGCTCTAGACATGAGTTTGGATCTGTTATCTCCTGAGGCAGGCCTGATAAAGTATCAGAAAAGTGTGGGTTCCTACATAGTCTGGTTAGAAGTCTCACCTCAGTTCCTAGAGCCATCAATGGCTCAATTCTTCACATCATGCTATGTCCCATCATTCATTCATCCCCAAAACTAAATACCAATTCCATGCAGTGTCCATTCCCTCCACACATCATTGTCTTTTCTTACTTTTTATCATCTCTTTTTCCTCACACCCCTATGCTCTGTCCATATTTTCACCTTGCTCTATTTTCCGCATACCCCCTGCATTAATAAAAACAGAGAAAATAAATCTTGAGGATAAACTTGTAAGTAATGTCAAGACAGACAACAATAACTTCTTTAAAATATATAAAATGGAAGAGAGAAGCCAGAGTGAACACAGGCTCCATACAGAATGATGCTGGGGAAATAATAATGGGGTACCAGTAAATGGCAGAGGAATTGAATAAACAATTTGTATCAGTCTTCACACTGAAAACATTCCAAAATTGCCAAACATTCAAGAGGCAGAAGGAGAACAGGAAATAAGTGATGATAATCACTTGAATAAAAATGGTAGTGAAACAAATGGGGCTTAAGACCAATAAACTCCAGGATCTGATGGGATGCATTGTAAGATGGGTGGCCTGGTGGCTCAGTGGTTAGCACTGCTACCTCACAGCGCCAGGGACCCGGGTTCAATTCCTGCCTTGGGCAACTGTCTGTGTGGAGTTTGCACATTCTCCCCGTGTCTGCATGGGTTTCCTCCGAGTGCTCTGATTTCCTCCCACAGTCCAAAAGTGTGCAGGTTAGATAAATTGGCCATGCTAAATTGCCCATAGTGTTAGGTGCATTAGTCAGGGGGAATGTGTCTGGATGGGTTGTTCTTCAGAGGGTCGTGTTGGGCCGAAGGACCTGTTTTCGCAATGTAGGGAATCTAATATTAAAGAAGGTAACTACAGAGATAGTGTTTCCATGGTAGTAATCTTCCAGGAATTCTGAGATTCTGGAAAAACCCCAGAGGATTAGAAAACTGCCTTTATTTAAAAAGCAAAGGAGACAAAAAAAACCCCACTGTAAGCTGATTTCAGGAGCCATGTAATAACAATGGCAAGTCTTTGAAATGCACATAAAGAAAATAAACCTGAAATAGTCTAATAAAGCTGTCATCCATACTCGAATAGAAACCTCAGACCCAATGAAAAAGATACTTAACTGGTATCCTGACTTATGTGTGGGGTGCAAACCAACCACATCTGAAATTCTTTTCCCCATGGGAAGATTGTACAATTTTCCCATTGGGAAATTCAAAATTGGTGTCCTGCAGAGTTTTTTGCTGCATTTCTATACCCATTCCTGACCTTTTCAGGACAGAAAAATCCTTATGTTCATGTGATACAGAAGAGTCTGAGTGGCAACTTGAACCAAAAGGAATGTCCTAAATTAGTGAATTTTGGAATGCTATTTGCAACTGGATCACCAGTTGTAGATAAAATGGAAACTTCGGAACGTGATACTGCCTTCTGTTATGTGTGCAATGGTGACATTCCTGAGATTTTGGAAGTTAGAAACATGTGAGGTCGGTTTATTTCATTGCTATAAAGTTAATTTTTTCAGTTTTTTAACAATTTTAAGCATGAATGCAACTATGCACAGAAGTGGTGTCTTAACATCAAATGACTAAGTAGGCATTAAAATATCAACCATATTTTTATCACTTATCTTTGTGCATAATCATCCAACTGTCCTTTAAGTTCTTCAATAACAAAGGTTTGCAGATGAAACAACAAATGGTACAGTAAGAATATAGGCCTGCTCCTTTTTTTAAACTCTGAAGTAATAATGTTCCAGTTACATTATCAAATTCTAAAATGAGATAAAGCTGCAGTAAGTAGTTTAATTATTTTTAATAAAACATACTAAAATTTGTAATGACTTTAAGATATCTGATTTCTTTTCAGTTAATTTGAAGAGTTTGTTACTTCCCTTCTTACTTTCTGGCACTGACTGGTTCAAGAAAATCAAGTATGTCAGGGAAAATTGTGGTATGTGGTTTATGTACTCAATAATTAGTTACACTTTAGCTCAGAACAGTGCTTAAGTCTGCCACTTCTGCATTACTGATTCATTTACTTATTCATTTAATTGCTGAATGCTTCATTATCTTCAGCAAAGACACATTTTCTACAGACAGAGAAGCATAACATTCATTTCAGGGCCAGAGACTTGTGAAAGTAGGTTGATATTATTCCCAAGTTACACTTTTCATGTTCTCAGTTAGATACTTGATACATTCATTATAAGAAAACTGTTGTGACAATTGATGGGAATTTTCTATGAGGGATTTCTATTCTTTGTACATTCAGCTATTTTAAAGCCTCCATGTTTTTAAGATTCATATCCTAATTATCACAGCTGCAAAGCATTAGTTCATTCATGATTATACCTGATCAGTTTTGAAGTTGGTTGTTCTACTCTCTAGTCCTTTACTGAACAGATTTGGGCAGAGCTTCTCATGTGGCACTAATTTAAATGATTAGAAAAGAGGTTGTGAGCTCACAGTGCCTACTCAGGCTTATCCACCAAGGGCTAAGCTAGGAACAGCAAAGCTTCCTTCATATCAGCAGGGCTTAGGGCTCCTGGCCATCTGTCCACACCAGAAATTGTCAGACAAATAAGGGCCACACTTGTGTTAGCAGCAGAGAGGAGCAATACTGAGACAGCATTTGCATTTCATTAGGACGACAATACAGAAAGATCTTGGTAGGTTGACAATTTTAAATTTGATTAGTGCATTGTTATTATTAATGTAGTTTTGCATCATTAAGTTGACTTTAATTGTTTTTGTTACTGTTGTTATTAATTGTTAGCTTAAATTAACAGAATAAGCAATCACTTTTATTTAAGATCTTAAATTTCTGAAGGCTAAAATATTTTCAATTGACAGATGTGAGGGTAATTCTAGAAGCAATTATTCTTTTCTGCCAGGAACCTTAAAAATACATGAATCTGTGCTCCACCTTTAGTGAGGAGTTTACATTTTTGTTTATGCAACTGTGAAAGAGAAATGAAAGTTGGCAAAATAAATAATAAACTCTTAATAGAATGCTGTGTCATGGGCAGCATTTCATGTACATATATTTGGGAATGCACCAAACTCTGAGGAAACAAAAAACGTAGTGTTCAGTTATGCAAAATAAAAATGCTGAAAATGGTGTCAAAATACTACAATGGTAATGTTTCAAGCATCAAAAGTTAATGCTTGGAGAAAACCATTTAATAAACAATTTAGGTTAGATTTAGATGCAGCGTGTCAATCAAACACATCTATATTTGTTGTAGGACTGTGACGTTGAATGGATAAAGTGTTACCTAGATTCACTTTGGAAAACTTTGAAACATTTACCACTACATTAAGCAAAATTACTGAGGAAATATTTTATTCATTCCTGGATATGAATTTTCCTTTCATATCCAAGTGAAAAGAAAGTAAGAATGCAAACAAGAAAATATCTGACTTAATCTCATGTGAAAATCAAGAGCAGTATTTTAATATGCCTTTTGTGTTCAAACATCAATAACCTGATTGGTGACAGAAAAAAAGACATTTGTCTTTTATAACAGCTTTGTCTGTTCATCTGTTTTACTGCAATAATTGGAGGTTGCTTGAATTCTGCTTTTTCATTTTGTTTCAAATATTCAAATCTTTTTTATGTAAGACAAATATTAGTTTAAGGTATTTCTTTTACTTTCAGATATAAAATGGCATTATTTTGAAAAATTAAGCATGGAGTGAAACCTGGAACACAAAATATTGGTTTTCTAATTAATATTTATGTTTTATTAAATAATTACATGATCTAACTATTAAAATATTGGAAATGCTGTATAAATCACATATAACATTTCCTAATTTGATATTATTATTTTAGATGTCTACCATCCATAGATTAAACAATAAATCTCCTATTTTAATCCTTCTTTAATGTTAATCCCATGGAATTAAAAAAAAGAGCAGGTATTCACATATAAAATGGGTCATATTGGTTTTAGGATTAAGTGGTAAATCCCAATGAATGGTATTTATGTTGAAAGGGTAGTTTCATTTAGTATATTTACAGTAACTCATCAGGCTAGCATCCATAAGAGCAAATATCCTGAAATTGCATGGCATCCACATTTGCTTCTGCACCTGGGCTTAAAACCTTCTGAAAATAGAAGAATTTCTATTATATGTTAAGGACTTTTAATGTCAGTTTAAAAGTCACTCACTATTGGACCAAATAAACACAGTATTTTACTCCAGCTGATGTTGAGAGTGAGTGACCTTACCCGAAGGGGAAATTTGAAGTGCCATAACAATCTTACATAATTGAATTGTTTTTTGGCATGGGCATAATACTGTGTAAGAAATGTGAGCTGAAGTGCTGCCACAAATGCATAGCTTCAATATTGAATGATAACTGGATAAATGCCTTGACATGGCAGATAGACAGTCTTTGAAGAGATAAACCAGGCAGGTTCTGTGTGAGTTGTAGCTACTGAATCAGGAATACAAAAAATAAATTGAATACAGTTAAATATGTAAATATGAAATAAGAAAAACTTAGCTTTAGTTACAGTGATTATGTTGGATTGTTGTAAGATGTAATTTTAGATTGTTCCATGAACTCACTTAATTAATTAGTATCATCGTGTGAAGGATATCTTCTGTGTTTAGCTTTGCAACATATATGTGACTCGAGATGAACAGCAGCAGGGTCAAGTCTTAACAACCTTCAAAAAAAATCTTGCAAAAACACTCAGTCTCTCAAGGAAAGGGCACTAAATGCTAACTTTGTCAGTTTTTATTCCATGAATGAATAATTTAGAAAAATGACAGGTGATCTCTGAGTATGGCACTGGGAAAGCACAGCAGGTTAGGCAGCATCCGAGGAGCAGGAGAGTCGATGTTTCGGGCAGGAGCCCTTCATCAGGGCTTCCTGATGAAGGGCGTATGCCTGAAAAGTTGACTTCCTGTTCGTCGGACGCTGCCTGACCTGCTGTGCTTTTCCAGCGCCACACGTTTTCACTGATCTTCAGCATCTGCAGTCCTCACTTTCTCCGAAGTGATCTTATTGAGACATAAAGGATTCTTAGAGGGCTTGACAGGGTAAATAATGAGGATGTTTTAGGTCATAGAAGAGTCTAGGATCACAGGGATGAATTAAAAGACACCAGTTGAAGCGGTGGTGTGGAGGAATTTCTTCTCTCAGAGGGTTATGAGTCTTTGGAACTCCTTGCCACAGAAAACTGAGAGGGTAGAACTGTTGGGTACATTTAAGGCTGAGATAGATTCTTGATCAGTAGGACATCAAGGGTTGTCAGAAGAGGTTAGGAAATTGGATGTGAGGAGTTTTGGATCAGCCATGATCCTGTTGAATGTCAGATCAGGTTTGAGGGGCTAAATGGCATACATCTGTCCGTATTTCCTATGGTTTTATTAACCAAAACGTATCATTAAAAGGACATTTAATAAATGTATTCAGAATCCTAAAGTGTTTTAATCAAAGTAATACTAAACTTGCTCCAGTGGAAAGATGCTTGCTAATCAGAGACCACATATTTGTTAATTATTAAAAGAACTCAAAACATATTTGGAAAAAGAATGTTACACAAGGAGAGTTGTTATGATTTGGAATCCACAAATAGAAAAGGTGGTGGGAGAAGATTCAATAAACCAAAAGTCATAGAGTCATAGAGATATACAGCATGGAAACAGACCCTTCGATCCAACCCGTCCATGCCGACCAGATATCCCAACCCAATCTAGTCCCACTTACCAGCACCCAGCCCATATCCCTCCAAACCCTTCCTATTCATATACCCATCCAAATGCCTCTTAAATGTTGCAATTGTACCAGCCTCCACCACATCCTCTGGGCAGCTCATTCCATACACATACCACCCTCTGCGTGAAAAAGTTGCTCCTTAGGTCTCTTTTATATCTTTCCCCTCTCACCCTAAACCTATGCCCTCTAGTTCTGGACTCCCCAACCCCAGGGAAAAGATTTTGTCCATTTATCCTATCCATGCCCCTCATACTTTTGTAAACCTCTATAAGGTCACCCCTCAGCCTCTGACGCTCCAGGGAAAACAGCCCCAGCCTGTTCAGCCTCTCCCTATAGCTCAGATCTCCAACCCTGGCAACATCCTTGTAAATCTTTTCTGAACCCTTTCAAGTTTCACAACGTCTTTTCAATAGGAAGGAGGCCAGAATTGCACGCAATATTCCAACAGTGGCCTAACCAGTGTCCTTTATAGCCGCAGCATGACCTCCCAACTCCTGTACTCAATACTCTGACCAATAAAATCAATTGAATCAATACCTGAATGCAAAAAAAGTGTAGATGCCCACAAGGAAATAACTGAAGAGCAGGATCAGTGAGATTAGTGACAGCAATACAATTGAATACAGTATAGGATTGGGACAGGCCCTTTGGCCCACCAAGCTTGTGCTGATTCCCATTTCTTAATTAGACCTGCTACTTACTGCCCATGTGCGATACTTATCCCTCTGTTCACCTCACATTCATGTGTCTGTCAAGATATATCTTAAACATGTCTGCTTCCACCACCTCCACTAGCAGTGCGTTCCAGGCATTCACCACCTTCTTGTGAAATATTTTTCCTTCACTTCTTCCCTAAAGTTTCCCCCTCTCACCTTGAACCTGTGCCGTCTTGTAGTTGACCTTTCAAGAGCCAGCACAGATACGATGGGTCAAAAGCCTTCTTCCTATGCTGTATTGCTCTATGATTCTATGTTATGAGCATTGCCTTTATGAAGCATGAATTGGTTCTGTTTGATTATGCAACTGTAGCTATGTACATATTTAATGTGCCTTGCTTTAACTAAGATGGAATTGACACTTAACAGAAATCAAAAGTTTATAAAAATAATTTAATCATATATAACGAAGTTTGCTTTTGGTTAAATGGGTCTCTGAGCATCTAGTTTCTTCCTGGGTCAGGAGTTATGTGTGTTTTTCTTAAAGCATTTGTTTGAGTGTTATAACCTGCCTGCTAGTAATGCATTTTTTCTACTACTAACTGTTTGTTCAGCTGAAGAACTGTATTCAGCCTGCATGACTAATGGGTGATCTGAAATCTAATTAACACTTTGCAGGAAATATGTGAGGTCCTACAATATACCTGTTTAAATGAACCATTAGTGCCTCCACCTCTTAGTTAAAAAATCAGATTCCACCTTAACTCCAGGATTTAAACATATAAAATCTAGGCTGCTTCTTCAAGACTGCAGGACTACTGCATTCTTGAAGTTGTGGCTCTAAACATAATGGGGCACATTTTCTGACCTTTTTTAGACAAGGAAGAAGTTCCACATTTCTGAGAGGAGATTCCTATGGCTCCTACAGAAATTCAAAGCCATAGTTCCATCCAGTCAGTTATTTCATAGTGAAGAACCGTCAGAGGAAAGTAAACTCTGCCCCCTTTTCACAATAATCAGCAGCCATATTGTGAAGTTTAAAGCTCTGGAGAGCCTGACAGCTTTAACTTTGACAGCTGCTGTCATAAAATAGGATATATGTTAAATGTGACATTAGGTTTCTGGGATGGTAAAATGCCACTTGGATTGGTGGGTCGTGTGCTAGGTAAATAGGGTGTCAAATGGATAGGGTGTAAGGTGTCACATTGGTATGACGTCAGGTAGGAAGGGGTAGGGTTCAAGCTGGCAAGACAGCTAGGGAAATTATGTTGAGTTTTTGGTGGGGTGGTAGGAGAAATTGATTCTAGTGAGAGAGTGTGGCCATCGGAGGTGGCATGTGGTTGCTGGGGGTAATGGGAGGGTTGTTAGGGTGTTTGTTGGTTGCAGAGGTAGAGGTGGCAGTCTGACAATAAGATTCTGGTCCACTGATGGTGGGAAGGTGTCTGGGGTCAGGTCAGTTGGCAGTGGCAATGGCTAGAGTTTCAGTTGTATGGGTTTGTTTTCAGGTCCCTTGGCTGCTGTGTACTGGGAGTGGGAGGGTCTTGAGTCAGGGTCTGGTGGGGATAGCTCATCTGAGAGAGGTGTAGATGGATAGGTATAAGAACTGTTAAATAGCTATTTAGAAGTCATACTATGAATTTAACAGTAATAATAGTAACTTCTGCTGCATAGATGTTTACCTAATTTCATTGGAACCCTCAAAGTCTTATAGAGACTTTCAGAGGTTTCCAAAAGTAAAGGAATTACCTAGAAAAATCTTTTTTATTTCCTGGGCTATTCCTTTGGAGCCTGCTAATGGCAGGGCTACTACAGGATCCCCACCTGCGACTCCTATTTATGCTGGAATAACAACTTTCAGACCATTGGAAAATCCAAGTCGAGAGTGTGGGGGTCCCGTCCGTCACTGCTTCCTCTGACCTATCATTTTCCCTCACCTTGATCCACCTATCGCTTTCTCAGCTACCTCCCCCCAACCCCACCGCCATCCCATTTATCTCTCAGCACTGACCCACAAGCCTCATTCCTGATGAAGGGCTTATGCCCAAAACGTTGATTCTCCTGTTCCTTGAATGCTGCCTGGCCAGCTGTTCTTTTCCAGCACCACACTCTCAGCACTACAGAACATTACTTCAATGAGCCAACACACACTGCAGCACAGAGGAACTGTGCAGAGCAGAGAAAAAGCACCTATACCGTGTATTCAAAAGGAATGGGTACCCAATGAACACAGTCCGCCGATTTCTCAGCAACAAACCCAAACAAGCAGACAAAACACATCCAGAAACCCCAGCCATTCTCCCCTACATCAAAGACATATTGAAAATGACTGCCAGACTACTCAGACTCCTTGGCATCATGGTAGCCCACAAACCAACCAACACACTAAAACAGCAGCTAATGAACTTGAAAGACCCTACACAGACACCAAGCAAAACTAGTGTAATTTACAAAATACCATGCAAGAACTGTAACAAATACTACATTGGACAAACTGGCAGAAAACTAGCCACCAGGATACATGAACACCAACTAGCCACAAAACGACATGATCCTCTCTCACTAGTATCCTTACATACAGATAAGGAAGGACACCATTCGACTGGGACAACACATCCATCTTAGGACAAGCCAAACAGAGACATGCACGAGAATTCCTAGAAGCACGTCATTCCAACCAGAACTCTATTAACAAACACACTGAGTTAGACTCATCTACCACCCCCTGAGAAAAAGAACAGGAAATGACATCACCACAGAAAATGATAACAGCAACCCAAAGAAACCCAAACATATAAATAGAAAGCAGGAATCATATATAGTGCTTCGCCTGAGGTCTACTGAAGATGTTACCTAGTTGGGTAATGAAATGTCTCAAATGAACTTCCAGCTCAGTGAGCAAATCTACAATCAGAAACTCAACCTGAGCCACAAATCTTCTCAAAACTCACCACACTCTTGACTCTGATCTCCAGCATCTGTAGTCCTCACTTTCTCCCATTGGAAAATCCAAGCCAGTATATTACACTCAGGCCCCATCAGCCTGATCAGACTGATATGTACTGTATATACATTGATATAATAAGCTACAATTTTTAAAGAAAAGCAGGGCACTGCTTTTGTTACCCAACTAAAGATTTTCCAACTCTTTTCACAGGATTGGCCTTTTGGTGAGCCCATCTTGGCACTTATCCACTTCTACGGCATACAGAAATGGCTGAACCAAACTGATTGCATCACCTGTTATGATCCCAACTGATGTTTAAATTGGACAAATCCGATCCCATAATCAAACCTAGTCTGAGATCTTTATTTAATAGGCAGTCTTTCACTGAAAAATAAGCACATAAGGCTATTTGGTTTTAACAATAAGACAGAAATTAATGACACAAAAGAAATGAAATTAAAACAAACATTGCAACCTAGATATAATGCAGTTTGGAAATATTCATAATACATAGCAGAACAAATCTAATCTACTCTCCAACAGCAACATGTTATATATTCAAATACATAGAGAAATTAATTCCCTATCAAATCTGTAAATTCTACCCAGTACCAATCCTTGATCTGTGAGGTATTTTCTCTTGTCTATCCACACAATTGAGAGTTTAGTCTTTTGAACCAAACATTTCCAATCTAGAAGTTTCACAAATGATATTCCTACTCTGAGGTAACTTATTGCCTTAACTGTTCTGAACAATTTTCTTTTTCTCAGAGAGATTATGTATTGAATCATAGAATCCCTACAGTGTGGAAACAGACCCTTCAGTCCAACAAGCCCACACCGACCCTGCCAAAAGTAACCCACCCAGACCCATTTCCCTAGCCTATATTTACCTCTAACTAGTGCACCTAACCTACAAATCCCTGAACACGCTGGGCAATTGAGCATGGCCAATTCACCTAACCCTGCACATCTTTGGATTGAGGAAGGAAACCTGCACAGACATGGGGAGAAAGTGCAAACCCCACACACAGTCGCCCAAGGCTCTGATCGAACCTGGGTCCCTGGTGCTGTAAGGCAGCAGTGTTAACCACTGAGCCACCATGCCAGCCTCAAAGTATACTTACTTCTGATCCCAGTCAGATCTCCTTTGAACTGCCCAAAATCTTTTGAACTAAATAGAAAGGAAATTTGCTCATTCTAGACTCTGCCATGCTGTTGGCTTGATATTTTCTCTCTGTAGTTGTAAACCTCCACTAACACTCCAGGTGACATATGCTGATTTAAAATAATTATTCTGGGAAGATTGACCACTTAATTTTTTAACACTTTCACAGAAATGTAAACAATAGGGACAGGAGTAGACAATGTGCCCCTTTGAACCTGTTCTGACATTTAAAATGGTCATTCAAAAGAGCACCCTGCTTTCCTGCTTTTGCCTCATACTCTCTGTTCCTTTTAGCTCTAAGAACTGTATCTAACTCCTTCTTGAAAATATTTAATGGTTTGACCTCAACCACTTTCTGTGGCAAAGAATTCCACAGATTCACAACTCCCTGTGTGAAGAAATTTCTCCTCACCACAATCCTAAATGGCCTGCCACATATTCTGAGGCAGTAACTCCTGGCTGTGTCCAGACTCCAGTCATTGGGAATATCCTTCTGTGTTTACATCGTCTAATCCTGTTAGAATGTTATAGGATTCTATGAGATCCCCTGTCATTCTTAATTCCAATGAATATTGTGCAAACTGATCCAGTCACTTGTCACATGTTGGTCTTGCCATTCCACAAATCTTCACCATTCCATCCATAGCCAGGGTATCTTCCTCATGTAAGGAGACCAAAGCTGCACACAATATTCCAGGTGTGGGCTCACTATGGTCCTGTACAATTGCAGCAAGGCTTGCCTGCTCCTACATTTAAATCCTCCCAGTATGAAGACCACTGTACTATTTAGCTTCTTTAGCACCTGCAGGACCTGCATGCTTGTTTTCAGCAATTGGTGTACAAGGACACCCAGGTGTCTTTGCAGCTCCCCCTTTCATAAACTGTAGCCAATCACATAATCTGCCTTTCTGTTTTTGCTACCAAAGTGGATAATCTTAAAGTCATAGTTCAACTGTCATGTATTTATCCACTCATTGAACTTGCCCAAATCACATTGAGACATTTTTATATTCCCATCGCAGGTCACTGTCTTACCTGCCTCAGATGATGTGAGATTGGAGCAGAGTTTGGCCATTCAGCGATTGAATCTGCTCTGTCATTTGATCATGACTGTTTTGTTCTCAATCCCCTTCTCCTGGCTTCTCATCGTAACCCTTGATCCTCTTACTAGTCCAGAATTTATCTATCTCTGTCTTAAAGGCATTCAATGTCTTGATCTCTATAGCCTTTTGCAGCAATAGGTTACTCAGATTAACCAGCCTCTGAAGAAAATCCTCCTCATATCAGTTCTAAAAGGTCATCCCTTCATTCTGAGGCTGTGCCCGTGGGTCCTAGTCCCTCCTACTAGTGGAAACATCTTCTCCACATTCACTCTATCCAGGCCTCAGTATTCTGTAGGTTTCAATGCGATTCCCTGTCATCCTTCTAAACTCTATTGATATGACCCAGAGTCCTCAAACACTCCTTATACACAAGCCCTTCATTCCCAGGATCATTCCTGTGAACGTCTTCTGGTCCCCGACCCTTCCAAGGTCAGCCCATCCTCTTCCTTTGATACAGGGCCCAACACTGCTCACAATTTTCCAATTGTAGTCTTACTGGAACCTTAGACAGCCTCAGCAATACATCTTTGCTGTTGTTGTCTAGCCCTCTCAAAATGAATGCAAACATTGCATTTGCCTTGCTAACTGCCAACTGAACCAGCACGTTAACTTTACGAGAATTTGAACGAGGACTCCTCAGTCCCTTCGTGCCCTAGGTTTCTAAAACTTTTACCCATTTATAAAATAGACTCTATGTTTATTCTTACTTCCAAAACCTCATAATTTCAAATATTGTATTCCCAAATATTCTTTGTCTATACTCCTAGCTGTTCAGGTCCTTCTGAAGCCTTCCCACCTCTTCAACACTACATGTCTCTCCACTTATCTTTGTGTCATCCACAAACTTAACAACAATGCTTTCAGCACCTTCATCTAGATTATTAATGTATAACATGAATAGTTGTGGTCCCAACACTGATCCCTGCAGAACGACACTGGTTGCCAGCTACCATCCTGAAAAAGGTCCCTTTATTCCCACTCTCTGTCTTCTGCACATCAGCCAATCCTCCATTCATGCCAGTACCTTGCCCCTAAAAGCCCTGGGCTCCTATCTACCAGCCTTCCATGTAGCATCTTATCAAATAGATCATCTTCACCGACTCTCCTTCTTCTAAAAACTACTTACCTCCTCAAAGATTTCAAGCAGTTTTTTCAGGAATGACCTCCCCTTGGTGAAGCTGTGCTGACTCAGTCCTATTTTACCAAGCTGAAACTTTATTGCTGGAACAGCACAGCAGGTCAGGCAGCATCTAGGGAACAGAAGATTCGACGTTTCGGGCACATGCCCTTCTTCAGGAATGAGCAGAGAGTGTTCAGCAGGAGAAGATAAAAGGTAGGGAGGAGGGACTTGGAGGAGGGGCGTTGGAAATGTGATAGGTGGAAAGAGGTCAAGGTGAGGGTGATAGGTCGGAGTAGGGTGGAGGCGGAGAGGTCAAGAAGAAGACTGCAGGTCAGGAAGGCGGTGCCGGGCTGGAGGGATCCGGCTGAGACAAGGTGGGGGGAGGGGGGATGAAGAAACTGGTGAAGTCCAAGTTCATCCCCTGTGGTTGGAGGGTTCCCAGTCGGAAGATAAGACACTCCTCCTCCGACCGTCGCGTTGTTGTGGTTTGGCGGTGGATGAGTCCAATGACCTGCACATCCTCGGTGGAGTGGGAGGGGGAGTTGAAATGCTGTGCTACAGGGTGATTGGGTTGGTTCGTCCGGGTGGCCCAGAGGTGCTCTCTGAATCGCTCCGCAAGTAGGCGGCCTGTCTCCCCAATATAGAGGAGGCCACACCGGCTGCAGCGGATGCAGTAGATAATGTGGGTGGAGGTGCAGGTGAATCTGTGGCGGATATGGAAGTTTCCTTTGGGGCCTTGGAGAGAAGTGAGGGGGGAGGTGTGGGCGCAAGTGTTACACCTCCTGCGGTTGCAAGGGAAGGTGCCGGGAGTGGAGGTTGGGTTGGTGGGGGGTATGGATCTGACAAGGGAGTCGCGGAGGGAGTGGTCTCTACGGAAAGCTGATAGAGGAGGGGAGGGAAATATATCCTTGGTGGTGGGGTCCGTTTGGAGGTGGCGGAAGTGACGGCGGATGATGCGCTGTACATGGAGATTGGTGGGGTGGTAGGTGAGGACCAGTGGGGTTCTGTCCTGGTGGCGGTTGGAGGGGCGGGGCTCAAGGGCGGAGGAGCGGGAAGTGGAGGAGATGCGGTGGAGGGCATCGTCGATCACGTCGGGGGGGAAATTGCGGTCCTTGAAGAAGGAGGCCGTCTGTGTTGTGCGTATTTTGAACTGGTCCTCCTGGGAGCAGATGCGGCGGAGACGAAGGAATTGGGAGAATGGGATGGCGTTTTTACAGGGGGCGGGGTGGGAGGAGGTGTAGTCCAGGTAGCTGTGGGACTCCCACAGCTACCTGGACTACACCTCCTCCCACCCCACCCACTCCGCATCTGCTCCCAGGAGGACCAGTTCAAAATACGCACAACACAGACGGCCTCCTTCTTCAAGGACCGCAATTTCCCCCCCGACGTGATCGACGATGCCCTCCACCGCATCTCCTCCACTTCCCGCTCCTCCGCCCTTGAGCCCCGCCCCTCCAACCGCCACCAGGACAGAACCCCACTGGTCCTCACCTACCACCCCACCAATCTCCATGTACAGCGCATCATCCGCCGTCACTTCCGCCACCTCCAAACGGACCCCACCACCAAGGATATATTTCCCTCCCCTCCTCTATCAGCTTTCCGTAGAGACCACTCCCTCCGCGACTCCCTTGTCAGATCCATACCCCCCACCAACCCAACCTCCACTCCCGGCACCTTCCCTTGCAACCGCAGGAGGTGTAACACTTGCGCCCACACCTCCCCACTCACTTCTCTCCAAGGCCCCAAAGGAAACCTCCATATCCGCCACAGATTCACCTGCACCTCCACCCACATTATCTACTGCATCCGCTGCAGCCGGTGTGGCCTCCTCGATATTGGGGAGACAGGCCGCCTACTTGCGGAGCGATTCAGAGAGCACCTCTGGGCCACCCGGACGAACCAACCCAATCACCCTGTAGCACAGCATTTCAACTCCCCCTCCCACTCCACCGAGGATATGCAGGTCATTGGACTCATCCACCGCCAAACCACAACAACGCGACGGTCGGAGGAGGAGCGTCTTATCTTCCGACTGGGAACCCTCCAACCACAGGGGATGAACTTGGACTTCACCAGTTTCTTCATCCCCCCTCCCCCCACCTTGTCTCAGCCGGATCCCTCCAGCCCGGCACCGCCTTCCTGACCTGCAGTCTTCTTCTTGACCTCTCCGCCTCCACCCTACTCCGACCTATCACCCTCACCTTGACCTCTTTCCACCTATCACATTTCCAACACCCCTCCTCCAAGTCCCTCCTCCCTACCTTTTATCTTCTCCTGCTGAACACTCTCTGCTCATTCCTGAAGAAGGGCATGTGCCCGAAACGTCGAATCTTCTGTTCCCTAGATGCTGCCTGACCTGCTGTGCTGTTCCAGCAATAAAGTTTCAGCTTTGATCTCCAGCGTCTGCAGACCTCACTTTCTCCTATTTTACCAAGCACTTACAAGTGGTCTGCAATTCCATCTTCAGTAATGGACTCTAATGTCTTACCAATGACTAAAATCAAGCTTATAATTTTCTGTCTTTTGCCTCCCTCCCTTCTTTAACAGCAGTGTTACCTTAATCATTTTCCAAACCTCTGGTACCCTCCCTGATTCCAGTAGTCCTTGAAGAATTACCACCAGTGCTTCAACAATTTCCTCAGCAATCTCAATCAGAATTCTTGAATATAGTCCATTCAGTCTGAGTGATTTATCCACCTTCAGATCTTTCAGCTTCCCAACAAATGCTCCTTAGTGCTTGCCACTACACTCATTTCTACTTCCTGACTGTTCAAAATTTGTTATGCTGTTAGTGTCTTCAAAGGTGAAAGCTGATGCAAAGTACCTATTCAGTTCCACTGCAATTTCTTTGTTCCCCATTAATTCCAATCTATCACTCGTCAGCCATGGTTGTCTCGTCCTCCCCTTGGTATGTTTCTTCTTCCTTAACATGACTTTCTGCTGTGCCTCTAAAATTACCCCCAGAAAGCCCTGCTATTGCTCTGTGTCATTTGCAAATTTGGAGACATTATGTTTATTTTCGTCATCTAAATGATTAATATATATTATGAATAGTTGGAATCCAAGTACTGATCCCTGCAGTACCCACTAATCACTGTCTGCATCAGGAAAAAAAACCCATTTATTTCTATTGTTTGTTTCTCATCTGCCAGTTCTCTATCCATGTCAGTGCACTACTGATGCATGTTAATTTTATGTGCTAATCTGTAATGTGGGACATTATCAAAAGCCTTGTGAAAGTCAAGGAGAACCATGTCCATTGGCTCCCCCTTATCAACTCTATTGCTTACGTCCTTAAAATTCCAGTAGATTTTTCAAACATGATTTTTTTCCCCTTTGTAAATCCATGCTGACTCTATCCAATCTTGTCACTGTATTCCAAGTGTTCTGCGATTAAATCTTTTTTGCAATGGACTCTTGCATTTTCCCTACCACTGATATCAGGTCTATAATTCCATGTTTTCTCTCTATCTTCTTTATTTTAAATTGTGATGTTCATATCAATAGGAACTATTCCAGAGCCTACAGCACCTTGAAAGCCAACCATCAATGCATGCATTATTTCAAGGGCCACTTCCTTAACACTCTGTAATATAGGCTATTAGGCATTGGGGATTTATCAGCCTCTAATCCTATCAATCACCCCAATACTTTTTCCCTACTAATACTGATTTCGTTCAGTTCCTCCCTGTCACAGGGTACTGCACTCCCAACACTTTTGGAATGTTATTTGTGTCCTTGAGAATATAGAACTAAAATAAGTATTTAATTGATCCACCATCTCCTGTTCCCTACGCTCACTTCCTTTGTTTCTGACTGTACGAGAACTACATATTTTTCTTCACTGACCAGCACCAATTGCTACTAGTTTAAAATTCAAAATCTCAAAAAACATTTTATCACTCCCCACCTTCCTGGAAATAAAATAATATTTATGTGGTTGATCTCATGAAGGTGGGCTTGCCAAGTTAGGCAGCTTCCTTCCTTGATGCCAAAAATCTGGCCCTAAGAAATTAACTGATCATTCAACATATTTCTGTTTGTGGGCACTTGTTGAGGGCTCATGATTGTCCTTTAATTTGTTGGTTTTATGACATTGTGACATATTTTGAGAATGCAGAAAGGACACAAAGGTGGGCAAGTGCCAAGATGAGCTGGTTAGAGGGCCAACTTTTGTTCATTGAGAATTCTGGCTTATTTTAGAAAAATCTGTTAGGCCCTCCAGGCCTATTTCCTCAGCTATCCTCCATCACACTTGATCGAATTAGATTCCTAAGAATGTGATTTTATTAGCATTAATAAATTAGTGAAGAAAACACAACAAATCATGGCACACCTTTATTAACATTAAATTTAATTGAGTTCAATATGCCTGTGATTTCCTGATTTTTCTAACCTATTGAAGTGGAGGAGATAGCTCACCACAGGACTTGTTTGGTTACAATATTTGTAAACGCCTGAGATGCTATTACCAACATCTCAGTTATTATCATTCGGCTCAGCTACACAAAACTGTCAGTTACAGAGTTTCATTGTCACAGATTATAGTCCCACACAGAAAGATTAGTTGAATTTTACACACCAGATGATATGAAAGTAAAATAATCCTAGGATTTCAGTCGAAAATCTCCAGAAATCTCTCATTCCAAAGGAATCTTTCCTGGTGATTGCAGATGAGATGAGATGTAAACTGATCTTCCGAAAGTTTTGAAGGAAATCAGATGGATGTATGCTCACTAGTAGCTTAAAGAGAAAAGCTGGAAGTAGAAGGGAGTGGACTGAGTATGAATTAAACAGGTGTGTAGATTTTAATGGTAGTAGCATGTTGAAAATACACTAAACAACAAGAACATGAATTCATAGAGTCAGCTGTCAATAAACTGAATGAAAAAAAGGAGTGTCCTAACCTTCTTTCAGCTTTCTCTGACTGAAACTGAAAATGCCTTCCCCTTCCAAACTTAAACTACCCATACTTTGATAAAATACCTCACAAAATGTTAAGTCATAAGATAAGAGCCCACATTTTGGAGGTAGTTTATTGGTACAGATAGAACATTGGCTAATTGGCAGAGAACAGCAAATGGAGAGAAGGTACCCTGAGGAACCCCACTGGTCACAGGAACTGTTTACATTGTGTACCAATGACTTGGAGGGATGTACTGTTACCAAATTTGCAAGCATCACTAAAATAGATGGAAAAGCATGTTTGGAGAGGGATACAAGCAGTTAACGGAGAGATATTGATAGATTAGTAAATGGGCAAAAAGTTGGCAAATGGAGTATAATGTGGCAAAATGCATAGATGTTCATTTTGAAAGGGAGAACAGAAGTACAGAACATTCTTAAATAGAGAAAAAAACTGCAGAAATCTGCAACACAAAGGGACTTGGGATATTTGTGCATGGAAGCTAGCACACAAGTTCAGCAGGTAATTGAGAAAGCTAATGGAATGTTGGCCTTTATTTCAAGGGGGCTGGAGTATAAGAGTAGGGAAATCATACTGCAACTGTTCAAGGCGCTGCTGAGATCATGTCTGGAGTATTGTTAACAGTTTTGATCCTTTTATTCAAAGAAAGATATAATTTCAGTGGAGGCAGTTCAGTGAAGGTTCAATAAAATGATCCCCAGTATGAGGAATTCTTTAATGGGTCAAGCTAGACAGATTGGGACATTTCTTAATGGAGTTTAGAAGAATGAGATGTGATCTCTTTAAGATTTATAGGATTCTTAAGGGACTTGATAGGGTAAATACTGAGAGGATATTTCTCTTCATATAAGAATCTAGGACCAGAAGGTGTAGTCTCAGAATAAAGTGGCACTTGTTTAAAAATGTGATGGGGACGAATTTCTTTTCTCAGAGGGTTGAATGTCTTTGAAACTCTTTGCCACAGAGAACTGTGGGGCAGAGTTTTTGTGTATATCTAAGGCTATAATAGATTCTTGAAAAGTAGGGGAATCAAGATTTATAAGGAAAGGGCAGGAAAGTGGACACATAGAATGTTGGATTAGCCATGATCCTATTGAATAATGGAACAACCTCCACCCTCCTCTCCAACCTATCACTTTCACCCCCACCTTCATCTACCTATTGCATTCCCAGCTACCTCCCCCCCAGCCCTAACCCTCTTCCCATTTATCTCTCAGCCCTCTTGGCCCACAAGCCTCATTCCTGATGAAGGGCTTATGCCCAACATGTTGATTCTCCTGCTCCTTGGATACTATCTAATGGGCTGTGCTTTTCCAGCACCACACTCTCAGGCTCAAGGAGCCAAATAGTCTATTGCTGTTTTATTACTTATCATTTTATGATCTTACTTAATGGTACAGTTGCATCTGCATGCACATATGCACAGTTGGAGAATCTGTTTGTTAACTTTACATCAAGACTGCATTCGACCGAGTGTGACATCAAGGAGCTCTAGCAAAACTGGAATCAGTGGGTATCAGAGAGCAAAATCTCCGGTGGTTAGAACCATACCTAACACTTAGGAAGATGGTTGTGTTTGTTGGAAGTCAGTCATCTCAGCTCCAGGACATCTCTGCAGGAGTTCCTCAGGGTAGTGTCCTAGGCCCAACCATTTTCAGCTGCGCATCAATGACCTTCCCTCCGTCTTAAGGTCTGAAGTGGGAATGTTCATCGATGATTGCACGATGCACCATTCACGACTCCTCAGAAACTGAAGCAGTCCATGTCCAAATGCAATAAGATCTGGACAATATCTAGTTTGGGCTGACAAGTAACATTCATGCCACACAACTGCCAGGCTATGATCATCACCAACCAATAAGAGACAATCTAACCACCACCCCTTGACATTCAATGGTGTAACCATCACTGAATTCCTCACTATTAACATTCTGGAAGTTATAATTGATCAGAAACTCAACTGGATTCACATAAATGCAGTGGCTACCACAGCAGGTCAGAGGCTAGGAATACTGCAGCAAATGACTCACCTCCTGTTGCCTGAAAGCCTACCCACCATCACAAATCAAGACTGTGGTGGAATACTCCCCACTGACTTGGATGAGTGCAGCTTCAATAACACTCAAGAAGCATGACACCATACAAGACAAAGAAGGCTGCTTGATTGGCACTGTATCCACAAGCATCCACTCCCTCCAACATCATCGTTCAGTGGCATCAGTAAGTACTATCTACAAGGTACTCTGTAGAAATTCACCAACGATCCTCAGATATGACCTTCCAACCCCATGACCACTTCCATCTAGAAGAACAAGGGCAGCAGGTACATGGGAGCACCACCACTGCAAATTCCCCTCCAAGTCACTCACCATCCTGCCTTGAAAATATATCACCATTCCTTCACTGTCGCTGGGTCAAAATCCTGGAATTCCCTCCCTAATGGCATTGTGGGTCAACCCACAGCAGGTGGACTGCAGTGATTAAAGAAGGCAACTCACCATCACCTTTTCATGGGCAACTAGGGACAGGCAATAAATGCTGGCCAGTCAGTGAGACCAACATCCCACAAAGTGAATGAATAAAAAAAAACTGCAAACAGCTGACCAAGAAGATATAAATTCACCATCAGCATAGTCCACAGATTCACAACATACCAACAAAAGAAACCATGGCATGGCAACGTCACAACAAATGCCACAGGAATGACTCTCACCAGGGAAAGAAATTCTCCCAAATAAGCCCACAGGTGCTATTGAGAGAGTAGCATGACTTAGAGGCTGTGTGCAATGCATATTCAGACACTAATGAAAACAATGATTTGTTAAGACACGAGTACAGTTCCATGTATGTTTGATAACTTGAGAAACTCAATTTATATAATACTTCATGTAATTTTTTTTCTATGATAGGGAATATGTTTGTGATGGAAATGCAATCTGTACCAATGGACCCTCTGGCTTGCTGTAGTCATGTAACATTTATGATGAGGCACTGACTGGGTGTGCCATCTTGAATCAGCAAATCCCTTCAGTGCAGAAAGATACCATTCAGCCCATCAAGTCTGCACCATTCAGCCCATCAAGCAGTCCCCAGGCATACCCTCTGACCCCATCCCTGTAACCCGCATTTACTATGGCTAATCCATTGAGCCTGCACATTGGGCACTATAAAGGAATATAGTATGGCCAATATACCTAACTTGTACATCTTTGGACAGGGGAAGAAAGTGGAACAGGTGGAGGAAATCAATGCAGATATGAGGAGAATGTGCAAACTTCACATAGACAGTCACCCAAGGCTGGAATTAAATCCAGGTACCTGACGCTGAGTGGCAGCAGTGCTAACCACTGAGCCACTGTGCCACTGAAGCAGTTTATAGTCTCATTACAGGCCGGGCTATTGTCTTGACAGCTCTTTGCACTGTTTTTCTTCCCAGTCCTTATCTGCTTCTCTGGTCCACCTTTGAAATCCCAACAGCTCTGCCATTGCTAGATTGCATAGCCCTGGAAGATGTGACCAGTTCAGGCATGTGCATTTCCAAAGCATGCATATATAACAAATTTACTGTCTGTGCAACAAATGCACACATTTCAGATTATTATCTAACTTTAGATGAGTAACTTTCTTTTTCACTCCAAAATAATAGAACATATTGTCACCCTCAAATCTGTGCTTACTTTTCCAAGACTCCAGTTTTAATTCCTTCTAATCAGGTTTATGCTCATTGCAGCTTTTGACACAAGGATATATATACTTATTCAGGACCTCTCCATTATCATCTGGTTGGGTGAGACAGAATTCACCTAGCTCTAATCTTCTCTATCCATTTTCTGGCAATGAATAATCTGAAGTGTCTTTACTTCACATTCATATTTTATTACCTTTGTGGCTCCTTGGTCCCTTTCTCTTTTTCACTTGGGAAGGCAATGGTATTGTTGCTGGACTAGTAATCCAGGTAGTTCTGCACATAAAAAGCAAGACAAGCAATTACTGACCCATCTATATACTTTTGATTATCAGTAAAACAATGCTACATGGCATCAAAAGTGCTATCAAGCTGCATTTGCTTAGCAATACCTTTTTCAGTTATGCTCAATTTGGTTTCACAGTTGGCACACTGTTCCTGACCTCAGTGCAGCCTTGATTCAAACATGGACAAAAGTGCTGAAAGGTGACTTGATAGTAACCGCCCTTGACGTCAAGGCAGCATTTGAATGAAGATGGCATAAAAGGAGCCCTAACAGAACTGGAGTGCATAAAAGTCAAGGTGAAAATCTCCACTGATTGGAGCCATTCTTAACACAAAAGAAGGTAGTTGTGATCAGTCACCTCACTTCAAAGACATCTCTGCAAGAGGTCTTTGGAGTAAATATTTTCCTAATAACTTGTTATGACATACCTCATTAGCAGGTGGGACTTGAACCTTCACCTCTTGGCTCAGAGTTAAGGACACCTCGATTGTACCACAAAGAGCTCTCAAAGTTTTTCAGGGTAGGTTCGTAGGCCTAACTATTTTCAACTGCTTCATCAAGGACCTTCACTCCACTATCAGGTCAGAAGTAGTAACTTCACAGCATGCACAATGTTCAGCACCATATGCAAGTCCTCAGATATTGAAGTAAACCACGCCCAAATGCAGTAAGACCTGGACAATATCTAGGTTTGGGCTGACAAGCGGCAATTAATGTTTGTGCCACAAGTGCCAGGCAATGACCATCTCCAACAAGAGAGAATCTATCATTACCTCTTGACATTCAGTGGTATTACCATCACTGAATCCCCTCCTATGAAAATTCTGGGGTTACTATTGACCAGAAACTGAACTGGAATAGCTATATTGTGGCGACAAGATTAGAGCAAACACTACAAATTCTGAGGTGAGTAACTCACATGTTGATTTTGCAGAGTCTACCTACATCTACAAGGCACAGTCAGGAGTGTGATGGAGTAATCCCCACTTGCCTGCATGGATGCAACTCCAACAACATCTCATGAAACTTGACACCATCCTGGACAAAGTGACTCATTGATTTGACATGACATCCACAAGCATCCACTCCCTCCTAATGACACTCAGTAGCAGCAGTGTGCACCCTTTGTACAAATGCTCTTTACATGGCTTCGTAGGCAGCCACTTCCAACCCATGATAACCTCCATCTAGGAGGACAAGGACACAGATAAATGGAAACACCACCAGCTTCCTAACTGGCCAGGGAGCCTGGTTCCATGAGAATTAAAAGGTCGGCTTGATAAAATTCCAGGTCGCTCGCTATTTCACACTGACAGCAATTCTGGGACTTGCAAACTATCCCAGCTCCAGTTTCCCATCCACGAGGTGAAAATTCATCCCTGAATCTGGATCATAGGAAGTATGAGGACATTTTGAAATGAATGGAATATCAACATCTCCATCAGTCTACTGAGTTAAGTATTTGTCACAATCTAGATCACTCACATTTTTTGACATGCTTATGTCAGCAGTTTCTCTTCTATGGGGAAGCTTAAATTAATATGTCAGAAAATTGTTAGCAAAGTCACTGATGTTTCCTGCAATAAATGTAAAACCCATGATATCACATTGATACCATGTATGTTTTTACATTTAATATTTGCATTAAACTATCACAGTATTGATGTTGGCAAGACAAGTTGAGAAAATGGCTAAAATGGCATATAGGCTTGTGGGCTTTATTAATACAAAAGCAAGAAACATATGATGGTATAAAGTACTTACTTGACCTATTTGGAATGTTATGCCCAATTTTGAGCTTCATATTGAACAACAGTGTATTAATCTTAGAAGGTGAAGGAAAAATATGAACAGTTTATGAGAATGGATCCAGTGATGCAGAACGCCAATTAAGGGGCAGATTGGAGAATCTGAGATTGTTCTCCTTAGAGATGAGAAAGTTGAGAGGAGTTTCAATTGATGTGTTTAAAATTGTCACAGGCCTAGGTAGGTTAGACAGGAGAAAAGCTGTTTCCAATCACAGAAAACTTAAAGCTCAGTAATAATAAAAAACTAACATAACAGCCTGAAAATGTTTACTGCTTCAAATTCTCAGTTTCAATAATTATTATAATAACCTGCTGTTTTCAAACCTTTTTTAATAACCAAAAATGGTGGAAGACAAGCAACATACTTCATGCACCTCATGTTACTGCATTGTAAGTGTATTAAAGTTCAAGTATTTTACAGTGGAAACCTAAACAGTAATAATGTTGAGGTTTGTATTTATATATTTATTTTTCTTGAAATTGTAAATATCTTTTACTTATGATTTCAAACCTAATCTCACTTGTTAATATTTTGGTAAAGGTCTGTCAAGTTTTGAAGAACGTGTTTTGATTTTAGTGATATTTGCTTACAGCACTTTCTGATCAAATTAGTAAAGGATAACAAGGACACAAGCTACTTATAGTGACATTATCGGCAAGGGCGAATAAATCCGTGTTTGAGCTATATCTGCAAAATGAGATGAATGTCAATTATTTTGGAATTTGACATTGTTTGTGAATGCAGACAGCCAGTCCATTGTCCTTTAGGACTGTTCATATTTATGACAAAGTAAATGCTTGCAAAAAGTGCTTCAGGGTGGTTGGAGTAATGTTGCAAACAATCTACTCAAATCAAATATAGTATGACACTTGCATTTGGGTCAGCTTGTTTTGTTATCTCCCCCCCAGCCATTCCTTCTGACTGGGCAATTTAGCAAATAATGTGATTCCTCTTATCTTCCTTTCTGGCCCTTTCCTGTCTTAGTAGCATAGTTATTAACTGTGTTAAAGAGAAAACTGAATTATTTGATTTGTCTTCCACCCAAAATTTAACCTTGATGATCTTGAAAAGAATCTCCTGCATCATTCTATCATGTTTGATTGGCAAGCTTAACAAATATTATTGCTGTCAGTGTCAGTGGTGTAGTTTACACATAGCTGATGAGGTGCAATTTCATTTCAAAACCCCTAGTGCTCCTTAATATGCTCTTAATTTCTGATTTGTGTTTGCATTTCCTAACTTGTTTCTTGAGGGAGCCCAGGCTGCTTATCTTGTCGAGGTGGGAGACTGGCGTAATTAGGGCAGTGAAAGATGGTAGCTCAATGGTAATGTCACTAATCATTCAGCATTCCAGGCTGATGCTCTGGTGACATGGATTCAAATTCTAATGCACTGAGTTGAAATTTAAATTCAAATCATAAAATCTAAAATTAAAAGCTAATCTCTTTTAGCGTCTCTGCTCAACCACTCAGTTCTGGACCAATTCAGGATAAGTAATAAACAGTGGCCTTGTTAGTGACACCACATGGCATGAAAGATTAAAGAAAAAATTGTTGTAAAATTGAAGCAAATGTGAAAGACTCTCAAAATGCTTCCTGTTGCTATTTAAAACTTGCCCCATTCTCAGCAAAACAGAGACCAAATATAAATAACAGACCTCTTGATTGTATCTCTTCTTTTGACCTCAAATGTATGTCCAGGAAATTGTGAATATCCTAATCTTTCTCCTGTGCAGTCCACATTTTAACAATCCATGAATTGTTGGATCATGAATTCAGCCACAACCACCATAAATCTGATCCAGCCCTGTAGTCACTTGGGCTTAAATTTGTCTTTGCTGCTATTGTTGGTAGTTACTCCTACCAGGATGTCTACTATTGTGGTATGTCACGCTTATCAGTCATTTGCCATTCTCACATGCGTAATATAGCTGTTGTGCAACTGCTCTGTGATCCACCATCTAAATATGTTTAGCTCAACTTCACTTTCTGCTTCCCTCCACTTTATCCTCTGGAAGAGATTTTAGTAGTTTTTCAGCTCTGATCAAGTTATCAAAACACTGACATTTTCTTTCCTGGATGACACTTTTGAAAATGTTTTTACTTCTCAATTTTATACAATCATTCATCTGTCTTATGATCTTTGTGTAAAATTTTAGGTATGCATCTTAGCATCCACATTTCAAAGGTCTCTTTTTTTTCCCCATTGATCTTTATTTGGTGTCCAAATTCATCAGTGCTAGTGAATCAGTAATTTATTTTACACTTTGCCTAATTTTCCTTATTACTAGCATTACTGGGAAAAAATGCAGTGTAAAATAGGTTGTTGATTTGTAATTGCCCAATTCATCCTAAACTATGTCCCCCAATATCTTTGCAAATATTCTGTCATTTCTTGACAGGATCCCATATCAGGAGGAATTCAGCTCCAAAATGGACATGGGTAGAATATGATTTTTATGAAAGATTTTGTATATTAGATTATTCAGTGTGAGACATCTGGGGATACCAGGTAGGGGTGTCAGTGTGGAAGTAAGCCAAAGTTTGCTGCACTCAGACAAAGGGAGGAATTGAGTATGGTGGAAATGAATGCATGAACAGAAAAACGTGGTGAAGTGTCCCCAGTGAGTGAGTTGAAAATGAAGACAGAAAGATTAGTAGATTGAGAAGATGAAGTGCGTGAAAGCCATTGACGAGAGATTATCAAATATTGAATTGTAGTTCACAGACCCTGGAGTGATGTGTATGCAGAGGCAGAATTAGAATGGATAGTGGCCCTTTTGAATGTGAGGCAGCAAAGGGAAGATGTTGGTACTTACTCTTGAGCAACATAAATTATTAACCTTCTTCCTGCATTCCTGGGCATCCTGTTTCACCCAGGATGCAGCACTGATATAGGCTGCAGTTTGTGTCCAGGCTGACTGAGCTTCCAGTGTCAGTTGACTAGAAAATACCTGCTTCCTTTCCATCAGCTGTCCACCAAATTCTCCAGATTCCTATCCATTAAGAGAGGAGAAAGTTTTCCTTTCCTAGTCTGAAGTATATTTCATAGAATGTAGCTGGTCTTTGAAAATTGCACCAGAGACATGAAATCTGAAAGGTCCTGATAGTAGTGAGCTCATGCAAATCACTGGCTGTGCTATTGCCCAAGAAAGATGCCCAAAAGCCTCTTACAACACTTATGAGGTGAAAAGCAGAAGATTGTGAGAAAAAAGTCACTCTAAGCCAAATGGGAAATGTACATGAAACAGAATTTTAAGCTTAATTTATATTTTTTTTTATGTGTGAAGAAGGAAGACATTGGTCTAGAGATTTTAGGAGCTTGTACTGGGGAGTCTGAAGGCATGTTTGCATTTTTGCATTTTCATGAGGTTTTACATGAAACCTCATGAAATGTCAAGAAATGGAGGTAACCAGTTCAGTGCATTTATAAAAAGACAGCGTGGAGACAAGACAGCTGAGAACATACATGTTTGCTCTGAAGTTAAATTGATAGTGAATTTACTTTGCAGTTAATTTTAATATTTCATGGTGAGATACCAACGGAAGAAAACAGCATCTAGCAATTGCAGCAATCAAATTGGTTGCAGCTGTACCAATCTGGAAAAGAAGCCTATTTTGAAGGTACTCTAGCTCTTCATTCAGGCTTGGTTGTTGGTAAAGATATTGCAGAAAAAGGGGTAGTATGAGCTTAAATACTTTCCTGGATGTGTTACCAATCAAATCTTTCCCAACATTTTTGTCTAGTGTAATATGTTTCCTAATTCTACATATGTTTTATTATTTGTGTTAAAGCATACTGGCAGACTCTTATGAATGTGCTGAATAACAGACTTCAAAATTGTTTTAAAAAAAGGTTAGCTTAACAAGCCAGGTTTTACTCTGGGAGCTGACTTATTTGATACTAACATCAGCTGGATTCATAACAATAGGCATTGTAAATTCATTGTAGACAAGATCTTTTAGTTTCTAACACTGAAAAATATAATTTGTTCTCTTTTACCAATTAAAGCAAATAAATGCATAGGACTGGCTTTGTATTTTCAGTATGTTTTCAAAATTCATTATTTATGAACTATTTTCTTTCTGTATTTCAGGAGCAAGAGAAACATTTAAGATAAAACAACTGAAGTACATACAGCTGCAGTAAGTTATGTTTTAATTGTCAAGCAACATCTCATACAATATTAAATCAAAATTTCTTCTACAAATCTACATTACTTCTGTAAAACATTGAAATGCATTTGTAGCTGAGACAATTGTGAACTTCTTAGGACAGTTATCTATTAAGAAAACATACAGTCAACAGTTTGACACAGATGGAGTTGAATTTTAATAGCAATGAGGAGTCAGGCCTGAAAACAGGCATGTCAGCAATTTCCTGCTACTACCTGGTGTGCTGTCTGCTGCCGTGGTCCCACTCTGAGCTTATTTTGATGCAGGCCATTATGCTGGGGTGATCAGGTTGATTCATTTGCCCATTGAGGGCACTGATGAAAAGCCTTCTGGAATTTTTTAAAGGAATGTCCACTTTTCTAACTTTTAGTTCATAGAAAAGGGAATTGAGCTAGTGGGTTACTGGACAACAAATGTTAGTGCTATATTCTAAGAAGGACAATAGACCAGTTACAGCTAAAGAAATTTTTACTCTGGGATAAAGTTGAAAAAACATTATAAACAAAAAAAATCTTATAACTCTATATTTACCCCTAACCTACACATCCCTGAACTCTATGGGCAATTTAGCATGGCCAATTCAACTAACCTGCACATCTTTGGATTGTGGGAGGAAACCAGAGCACTTGGAGGAAACCCACATAGACATGGGGAGAATGTACAAACTTCACATAGATAGTTGCCTGAGGCTAATTAATGCAGATTTCAGATGGGAAGACCATCCTTGACTTTGTTAAATTCTTTGCAATATAACTCCATTCTGAAGAACCACTGGACTTAAAATGTTCACTCTGTTTTGTCTCCCCAAATGTTGTCACATGTACTGAGTTTCTCCAGCAATTTCTGTTTTTAGAACATAAAACATTACAGCACAGTAATGCCCTTTGGCCCCCGATATTGTGCTGACTTGTGAAACCAATCTGAAGCCCATCTAACCTACACTATTCCATTTTCATCTATATGTTTATCTAATGACCATTTAAATGCCCTTAAAGTTGGCGAGTCTACACCTGTTGCAGGCAGGGCATTCTACTGCCCTAGCTACTCTCTGAGTAAAGAAACTACCTCTGACATCTGTTCTATATCTATCACCCCTCAATTTAAAGCTATGTCCCCTCATGCTATCACCATCTGAGGAAAAAAACTCTCTCACTGTCCACCCTATCTAACCCTCTGATTATCTTATATATCTCAATTAAGTCATATCTCAATCTTCTTCTCTTTCACAAAAACAGCCTCAAGTCGCTCAGCCTTTCCTCATAAGACCTTCCTTCCATAATGGCAACATCCTAGTTAATCTCCTCTGAACCCTCTCCAACTCTCCCATATCCTTCCTATAATGCAGTGACCAGAGCTGTGCGCAATGCTCCAAGTATGGCCACACCAGAGCTTTGTACAGCTACAAGTGATCCCATTGCTCTGAATCTCAATCCTTTTACCAATAAAAGGCAGCACGGTGGGTCAGTGGTTAGCACTGAAGCCTCACAGCACTAGGGATCTGGGCTCGATTCCAGCCTCGGGCGACGGTCTGTGTGGAGTTTGCATTTTCTTCCTGTGTCTGCGTGGGTTTCCTCCGGGTGTTCTGGTTTCCACCCACAATCCAAAGATGTGCAGGTAATGTGAATTGGCCATGCTAAATTGCCCATAGTGTTAGGTGCGTTAGTCAGAGGGAATTAGGTCTGGGTGGGTTATACTTTGGAGGGTCTGTGAGGACTTGTTGTGTCAAATGACCTGTCTCCAACTATAGGGAATCTAATCTAATCCAATCTAATCAAGAGCTGACACACCGTACACCCTGTTAACAACTCTATCAATCTGGGTGACAACTTTCAGGGATCTATGTACATGGACACTGAGATCTCTGCTCATCTACACTATCAAGAATTTTACCATTAGCCCAGTACTCTTTATTCCTGTTGCTCCTTCCAAAGTGAATCACCTCATACTTTTCCATATTAAACTCAATTTGCCACCTCTCAGCCCAGCTCTGCAGCTTACCTATGTCCCTCTGTAACCTGCAACATCCTTCAGCACTATCCACAACTCTACTGACCTTAGTGTCATCTGCAGATTTACTAACCGATCCTTCTAAGCCTTCATCCAAGTTATTCACAAAATTGACAAACAGCAGTGGCCCCAAAACAGATCCTTGTGGTACACCACTAGTAAATGAACTCCAGGATGAGCATTTCCCATCAACCACCACCCTCTGTCTTCTTGCAGCTCACCAATTTCTGATTGAAACTATTAAATCACCGTCAATCCCATGCCTCTATTTTTGGTGTAATAACCTACTATGGGAACCTTATCAAATGCTTCACTGAAATCCATATACACCACATCAACTGCTTTACCTTCATCCACATGTTTGGTCACCTTCTCAAACTACTCAGTAAGGTTTGTGAGGCATGACTTATCTTTCACAAAACCGTGTTGACTATCCCAAATCAATTTATTCCTTTCTAGATGATTAGAAATCCTATGCCTTGTAACCTTTTCCAACACTTTACCCACAATCGAAGTAAGGCTCACTGGTTTATAATTACCAGGGTTGTCTCTACTCCCCTTCTTGAACAAGGGGACAACATTTGTTATCCTCTAGTCTTCCTGCAGAAATTGTGACATAAAGGTGAAAGCCAAAGGCTCTGCAATCTCCTCCCTGGCTTCCCAGAGAATCCTAGGATAAATTCCACCCAGCCCAGGGTACTTATCTATTTTCATACTTTCCAGAATTGCTAAAACCTCCTCCTTGTGAATCTTAATCCCATCTCGTCTAGTATCTCAGTATTCTTCTCGATAATGTCTTTTTCCAGTGTGAATACTGACGAGAAATATTAATTTAGCGCCTCTCCCATCTCCTCAGACTCTACGCAGAACTTCCCACTACTGTCCTTGATTGGCCTTAATCTTACTCTAGTCATTCTTTTATTCCTGATGTACCTTCAGAAAGCTTTAGGGTTATCCTTGATCCTATCTGTCAATGACATCTCATGTCACCTCCTGGCTCTTCTCTTTAGGTCTTTCCTGGCTAACTCAAGCTCCTTAACTGAGCCTTCGTGTCTCATTCTAACATGAACCTTCTTCTTCCTCTTGACAAGAGATTCAATTTCTTTGGTAAACCACGGCTCCCTCACTCGACCACTTCCTCCTTGCCTGACAGGTACATACTTATCAAGGACATGCAGTAGCTGTTCCTTGAATAAGCTCCACATTTCAATTGTGCCCATCCCCTGCAGTTTCCTTTCCCAGCCTATGCATCCAAAATCTTGCCTAATCACATCATAATTGCCTTTCCCCATCTATAACCCTTGCCCTGCAGTATATACCAATCCCTTTCCATCGCTAAAGTAAACATAACCGATTTGTGGTCACTATCACCAAAGTGCTCACCTACTTCCAAATCTAACACCTGGTCGAGTTCATTACCCAGTACCAAATCCAGTGTGGCCTCGCCCTTTGTTGGCCTGTCTACACACTCTGTCAGGAAACACTCCTGCACATATTGGACAAAAACTGACCTATCTAAAGTACTTGAACTATAGAATTCTCAGTCAATATTTGGAAAGTTAAAGTCCCCCAAAACAACTACCCTTTTCTCCTTGCTACTATCCAGAATCATCTTTGCTATCCTTTCCTCTACCTCTCTGGAACTATTCGGAAGTCTATAGAAAACTCCCAACAGGGTGACCTCTCCTTTCTTGTTTCTAACCTCAGCCCATACTACCTCAGTAGATAAGTCCTCAAATGTCCTTTCTGCCACCATAGCACTGTCCTTGACTAACAATGCCACATCTCCCCTTCTTTTACCATCTCCTCTATTCTTACTGAAATATCTAAATCCCGGAACTTACAACAAGCTCTATCCATGTCTCTGAAATGGCCACAACATCAAAGTCCCAGATACCAACCCATGCTGCAAATTCACCCACCATAATCCGGGTGTTCCTGGCATTGAAATGACATACTTTAAACCATCTACCTGCTTGCCAGTGCACTCTTGTGACCTTGAAACCTTATATCTGACCTCACTACTCTCAACCTCCTGGACACTGGAATTACAATTTAGGTTTCTCTCTCCCTGCTGAATTAGTTTAAACTGAAGAGCAGAAGCAAATTCCATTCCCCACTCCCCGAGGATATTGGTACCCCTCTGATTCAGGTGTAGACAATCCTGTTTGTGGAGGTCTCACCTATCCCTTAATGAGCCCCAATTATCCAAATATCAGAAACTCTCCCTCCTGCACCATCCCTCTAGCCACGTGTTCAACTCCTCTCTCTCCCTATTCCTCGCCTCGCTAGCACATGGCATGGGTAACAAACCAGTGATAACAACTCTGTTCTAGCTCTAAGCTTCCACCCTAGCTCCCTTAATTTCTGCCTTAAATCCCTATCTCTTTTCCTACTATGTCTTTCATGCCTATGTGGACCATGTCTTGGGGCTGCTCCCCTCCCCCTTAAGGATCCTGAAAACACTATCCAAGACATCACAACCAGAAAGGGGATATGAAGATTTGGGAGAGACCTAGACTGAGAAGCCAAGCCTCTTTCTGACTCCATGAAGTTCAACTGCTGTTTCTTTTCATCCTTTTCCAAATGGCAAGTTCACAGTAAAGACAAAAATTCCCGCATTCACCCCTTGGGTGGATGGGAATAAATGTTTCATTTTATGAGAGGGGGGATATACCTTTGAATGATATGAAGTCCTTCAAAAGACAATAGCATTAAATAGATACCTACATAATACAGGTGAATGACCTCTATACTTAAAAATGCTGTATGTGGACCTTACACATTGACCTATCCTGTCAACTAAAGGTTCTGGCCCTCAACACTCTTCGTCACATCATGATACAACATTATGAATAATCTTACTAATGATTATAGGACACAAACAAACAATCATATGGTGATTTACCATAGTTGCCAAAGTAGCAATCACCTTCCAAGGTCCTATTGTCTCTGTAGGGTGCAGGAGCTACTCTTTTGAGACTTTGGACAGTAAAATATCGACACTATTATCCTATATGCCATGCCGCCTTTCATGTATTAGATTGGGATTAAGTGAGGAATGGAGAAGTCTTCATTATTGTTCCTCACATATAAGCTCCTACTGTGTATGCACCAAAAGGCATGTGCAATAGATGTCTGTATCAGGGTAAAAACATCAATGTAAGGCTTCCCACTCGCCTTCTTTTCAGGGGTTTCCATGGCCCTGTGTTTTGGAAGACCCTGTTCAAATGTTATTCTGCAACTTCTAAAAGATCACCTAAGAGCTGCTTTGTTTCTAATATTATCACAATAAGCCCAATGGAACTATGTCCAGTGAATCTACACATAGAAATTGTGCACATGCCTGTCACTAGCTGCTGCAAGAATGGATAATAAATAAATGCATCTACAATCCCAGGGCCAAAGGTGGAGCTAACTATATACAATGGAACTTGCAGCCACAGGGGCCCGAATGATGCAAAGATGCAGGAAATCCACAATGGCTCATCTTCCATGGAATGTGATGAAGATGAGAGAGCAGGAGTAGTGCTATACTCTTTCCAGAGGCTGTAACCTCATGTCATGCTGTATAGTATTTCTGCAATGAAACCTATAATTCCACTTTGGCCAACAAGGGCCATATGATGATCCTTTAACAGCAGATTTCTATGCAGGTCATGTCTGGGGATTTGTATCTGTAACTGTCCAAATAGAAGGCACCACCTGATCCTCAGAATCTCAGCTTCTGTCAACTGGAGGATGAGTCAAGTAAATGGGATGAGTGATGAGGATTTGTAAAATCCACTGTATTGAGATGATGAGAACATTCTTCATATGAAACAGCATTTTCACCACCTTACAGTGCTACAGTGTTGGCCACAGCAATTCAGGAAGGACTTCCCTCTGAGTTGCTGGAAGTCATCTTGCAATGTCTGCAGATGTCTTGATGCTACTGAGGCTAGTATTCCCTTTGTAACCCAAACTGCAAGGGCAATTTAATACTTTGATTTTTCTATTCAGTTCATTCTGTTTTTGAAAATACCATAGATGTAAAAGTGGAAATAGGCCATTCAACCTATTGATTCTGCTCCAATTTCAACAAGATCATGATGATCTGGTAGTCTTTACTAAGATATCCTTGATTTTCTTACTGACTAAAACTCTGTCTATTTCAGCCTTGAATATACTTAACATCCCAGCCTCTACAGTCCTCAATGGTAAAGAATTCCACTGATTGATACTGTCTGTGAAAAAAAACCTCCTCATCTTTGTGTAAGCTTTAGTTTAGAATTAAAAGACAAACAAAAAAAAAGGGACGAGACACACGGAAAGATTGAGTGAGGCTCAATTTTCCTAGCGTTGTGGAGATTCTGCAAAGTTTCCAAAATAGTCCCACAAACATGAGTGAAATGAATGAACTGATTTATAGTTTTATTGATATTATTGGTCAGAACACTGGGATAAATCCCTCGCTGTTCTTTTATGTCTGATAGTTTAATATCACATCTTTAAGATGGCATTTGTATTGGTGTGCATTTTGCTCCAACAGATACTTGTACCTTATGTGAGAATGCTTATGTTATCTCCTGTAATGTAAGAGTTAGACATCAGTAATGTGGTGTTGAAGAATCACACGGAAGATTTGTTACAACTATTCAAATTTACAGAAGTGTTTGGGTTAGTATTAGGATCTTTGGTTACAAAGAACAGATTGCTTTCATCAATGGTCATGTTGAACTGGCTCAAGTTACGATGGACTCTGAGATCTTTATATCTTCCTATGATCAAATGATATCATAAACATGTCTCTTACAGGTAAACTGACATAATAACTGTGAGACATAACACAACATGTATTACTAGAAAGAACCTCAGTGAGTCTGACAGCATCTATGGAGAAAGAGAAACAGAGTTAAGGTTTAGAGTCCAATATGACTCTTCTTCAGAATTCATGGAGTCCAGCACTTTCTGTTTTTATTTCTGATTTCTAGCATACGTAACATTTTGCTTTAATTGTAGCACAATGGCACTTCCTCAGTGCTACATTAAAGTGTCAGTTCAGAGTATCTGTTCCTACTTCTGGATTGGTGTTGAAGAGGATTGATTTGCTGGGTTATAGAAAAAAAAATGGAATTTGGGACAAATTGAACCAATGTATCAGAATGGGCATAACTTAGCAAGTAGATTAGAGTAGTGCTGGAAAAGCACAGCAGGTCAGGCAGCATCTGAGGAGCAGGAAATTCGATGTTTTGGGCAAAAGCCCTTCATCATTCCTGAAGTAGGCTTTTCCAGCACTACTCTAATCTTGACTCTAATCTCAGAATCTGCAGTATCCACTTTTGCCCATAACTTAACAAATGGCCACCTTCTTCACTGCAAAATACTATGATTCTAACATGACCTTTTGATTTGAGGCAAGAATACTCCCATGGATCCAAAGACATGAATAGATAATAATATTCTCAATATCTATTTCATCATGTAACATTTGTTATTCAAAACTGCTTTGTAAACTCTACAAAGCAGTGGACAGGATCTTTAAAGGTTAGTATTATAGCTGTAATGCTTCTGAATTGGTATTTCCACTGCCTGAAACCATCAGCATTCAATTGAATTGATGCAAATCATGAGGGATCAATGAACACATCTTCCTACAATTCTGACTCTCACTAACAAATTTGAGAAAGTCATGTAATATGTAAATATTTATTCCCAAGGGGCATGAAAAATCCTTGGCATGCAACATTTCCATTAACTACTGGGGAGACAATACAAATATAATAATTTTACTTTGTTATATTTTCTATTTAACACATTTTGTTGCATTTTTACATTGTCAGTATTTTTGTATGCAAGATTAAGCATACTACAAATTGAGCTTCCTATCCCAAAATAATAATGATTTTCCTCATAATCACCTCTCTTCTTTTGATAACCCCTGTGTAGTAACAATACAGAAGAGAGAAAAATTAAAAACTGTCCTGGAAATTAATGACACATTGCATTAGTACAATTAATTTACCTCTGTTTTGTTATATTACTTGCTCAAGAGTGCACTGGTTTTCTCAGTACATTACATTAGAACCAAACCTGTTTGCAAAATTGACCACATGTCCAGATTAATTGATCATTAAAACAAGTTTACCTTAATTATGTTCATAAATTTAGAACCTTTAAGGAGCTAAAATTCAAGTTCTTTAAAACCAAACCATGATAATTGTAAAGAGAAAAGCATTAAATAATCATACTTTAAAAGCATTTTTACAGGTAAGGGTTGTAGTCTGAATGGTTTATAAGTTAATGGTTTTGAAAAATCATCTTGAGCAACTTCTGTTCTGTTTCTATTATAAATATATTTTTTAAATTGGTACATATGAAGACGTTAGATTCTGACAACCAAAAGTAACCTTTCCTATTCAATAGTTGAATAGTTGTCTTGGGTTGTTGATAGACACTTTGAGCATGCATCTTACACAATATTTTCACAAATTGTTTTCACTTACAAGGCATATTTAGCCTCTGCTGTGTTATGAAATTGGAGTATTGGTGATCCTTTAATCAGTGACATGAATAAGTTGTTAAGAGAAGATCACAAAAGAATTTATATAGGTTAAGTGAGTGGCAGATAGAATATAATGTGGGAAAATGACAACTTGTCCACTTAGCAGCAAGAATAGAATAACAGTGCACTATTTAAATGAGAGAGATTTCAAGAACTCAGTGATACAGGGGCATCTGGATATACTGGTGCACAAATACATGAAAAAGGTGAGAATGCAGGACAGCAAGTGAATAGGAATTTAACTGAGATATTGTATATTTCAAGCAATGGAATATAAAAGTAGTGAAATTATGTTTCACTTATGCAGGGCACTAGTGACATCACATCTTAGAGTACTGTGTACAGCTTTGGTCTCTTTAGTTAAGAACTAACATAATTGCATTGGAAGCAGATCAGTGAATGTTCACTCAACTGATTCCTGGATGAATGGGATTAATTCTTAAAGAAAGATTGAAGAGGTTGGGTCTATATTCATTAGAATTTGAGTACATGAGAGATTATCTTAATGAAATGATCTTGGGCGGCTTCGTGCCTAGCACTGTTGCCTCACGGATCCAGGTTCAGTTCCACCTTTGGGTGACTGTCTATGTGGAGTTTTCCTGTTCTCTCAGTATCTGCATAAATTTCCTCTGGGCACTCCGGTTTCCTCCCTCAGTCCAAAGGTGTGGTGTCAGGTAAATTGGCCATGCTAAAATATTCCCGTAGTGGGATGTACAGGGTAGGTGGATTAATGTAGGACTAGGTGGGATGCTCTTTGGAGGGTTGGTACAGACTCAATGGGCTGAATGGCTTTTATCTGCATTGAATTGAATTTAAAAGATCCTGAAGGGATTTGACAGGAAAGATGGTAAATGGATGTTTCCCACTGCATGTAGAGGAAGAAGAAATATGCTTTTGCAGTAAGAAACTGACCATGTGTGAAAGAAGCTATGCAATTGTGATATTAGACCTCATGGAACTGGAGCATGGGTCAATGATGTTCCAGATAAGGATCTCTCCGACCAGCAGCTATATGTAGTTATGTTCAACAAAGCTTGGTCTTCACTTACAAGAATATAGATCACACATTTCTACGTAGTGACAATGCTGATCAGACCCATGGAACCTGAGGTGAGTGGCAGTAAGAATATAAAGAAAGCTCAATGACATGCCAGTATAAGAGAGAAAAAGAAAACACATCCTATCCCTTACAATTCTTAGAGAGAATTGTAAGGGATAGGATTTATGCACATCTAGATAGGAATAATGTGATCAAGGATAGTCAGCATGGTTTTGTGAAGGGCAAGTCGTGCCTCACAAACCTTATTGAATTCTTTGAAAAGGTGACGAAGGAGGTTGATGAGGGGAAAGCGGTAGATGTGGTATATATGGATTTTAGTAAGGCGTTCGATAAGGTTCCCCATGGTAGGCTACTGCAGAAAATACGGAGATATGGCATTGAGGGTGAGTTGGAGGTTTGGATTAGGAATTGGCTGGATGGAAGAAGACAGAGGGTAGTAGTTGATGGCAAAGTTTCTTCATGGAGTGCCGTCACTAGCGGTGTTCCGCAAGGATCTGTTTTGGGACCATTGCTGTTTGTCATTTTTATAAATGACCTGGAAGAGGGGTTAGAAGGTTGGGTGAGCAAGTTTGCGGATGACACGAAAGTCGGAGGAGTTGTTGACAGTGAGGAAGCATGTGGCAGGTTACAGCAGGATATAGAGAAGCTGCAGAGCTGGGCAGAAAGGTGGCAGATGGAATTCAATGTAGCTAAGTGCGAGGTGATTCACTTTGGGAAGAATAACAAAAAGATGGGGTACTGGGCTAATGGTCGGATACTTGGTAGTGTGGATGAGCAGAGGGATCTTGGTGTCCATGTACACAGATCTCTGAAAGTTGCCACCCAGGTAAATAGTGCGGTGAGGAAGGCATATGGCGTACTGGCTTTTATTGGTAGAGGAATTGAGTTCCGGAGTCCTGAGGTCATGATGCAGTTGTATAAGACTCTGGTACGGCCGCATCTGGAATATTGTGTGCAGTTTTGGTCGCCATACTATAGGAAGGATGTGGAGGCATTGGAACGGGTGCAGAGGAGGTTCACCAGGATGTTGCCTGGTATGGAAGGAAAATCGTATGAGGAAAGACTGAGGCACTTGGGGCTGTTTTCACTAGAGAAAAGAAGGTTTAGGGGTGACTTGATTGAGGTGTACAAGATGATTAGGGGGTTAGATAGGGTCGACAGTATGAACCTTTTCCCGCGTATTGAGTCGGGTATTACAAGGGGGCATAGCTTTAAATTAAGGGGGGGTAGATATAGGACTGATGTTAGGGGTAGGTTCTTCACTCAGCGAGTCGTTAGTTCATGGAATGCCCTGCCAGTAACAGTGGTGGACTCTCCCTCTTTATGGGCATTTAAGAGGGCATTGGATAGGTATATGGAGGATAGTGGGTTAGTGTAGTTTAGGTGGGCTTGGATCGGCGCAACATCGAGGGCCCAAGGGCCTGTACTGCGCTGTATTCTTCTATGTTCTTCTACATGGCCATTCTGTGATTAGAATCCAGAGGTGGATGAAACACCTGAAGTAGAGGCCAGTGAACAATAGATTTTGAGTCTCATCTCGTACGGCATCCTGAGCCCATCCGCTCCAGGCCAGCTGCATCCTCTTTCTCTCTCCTTTCTTGTCTTTTTCTTTCTTTTTTTTTCATCCACTTCTGACATCATGGGGAAACCAGGGCGGGGTATCAGCTGCAGTGGTGGTGGTACCTAGTGCAAGGACTCCTAGCTGCAATGTGGCTGAAGCATAGTTGTCACCATTCTATCTGGACCGGGACTGCTTGAGATGCAGAACGCCTTAAAGAGATCTCACAGAAGCCTTGAAGCTGTATTGAAGACCCTTTTGTACAGAAGATGGGCTCTATTTATGTAATTCCTTTTTATCCATTTTGTAACTTAAAATACACCAATTATGGCAACAAAACATTTTTCACTGCATCTTTCTAGTTATATGTGACATAAATAACTCATAAAGCCTGTGCCTGAAAAAATAGAGAAGACTCTCAATAGAATTTGTGGCAAGTTACTTGACCACAGAATACCAAAACTCACAGAAATGGAGAAGAAATGGGGACTCAGTAATTCCAGCAATGGCCAAAGGTTCAGAAAAAAAAAAATAGACCACAAAACAGACCACAGTGGTTACCATGACAGAATTTTACTGACAAGTTCCCAACCTAGCAAGTTTTACAGGGGGGCAAAGAGAGAGCTCGGGGCACTTCTGCATCAGCGTAAATGTAAACATACCCCATAGCAGCCTGCATGCATCCCAGCAATAGGGGGCACAGAGGGGCAAGCTGAACTCCTACAGATGTGCAACAAGGTTTAAATTCTCCTGACAGTAAAAATCTACAAGACAAATTCTGATATGCAGAGATGACAATAAATATAATAAAATGGGAATTGGATGTAGGAGTTGTGGGATTGAGCAAAAATCCTATCATCTAAAATACTGGACAAAACCCTAGACTTTTCTAATGTCTAAAACACTGGACAAAATCCTGACCTCAGGCTGCAACAAACAAACACAGAGCTAGGATTGTTTCTGCCTGGGATTATGTTCAGGCTGGAATTCCAATTTACACCTCCACTCTAAGAGAACAATCAATCAAATTTAACACTCTAGATTGAGTTAAAAATCAAGTGACATCAAGGTATAGTCCAACAGGTTTTTTTGGAAGTACAAGCTTTTGAAGTACTGCTCCTTCATCAGGTGGCCAGTGGAATAGGATCATGGGACACAATTTATAGCAACCGATCATAGTATCATACACTGATGAGATATATTGAACAAATGTAGGTTGCAATCTAGTTTTGTTCAATATATCGCATCAGTGTATGACACTATGATCTTTGGGTATAAATTCTGTGTCCTATGATCCTATTCCACTAGCTATCTGATGAACGAGCAGCGCTCTGAAAGCTTGTACTTCAAACTAAACCTCTTGGACTATAACCTAATGTTGTGTGACTTTAAACTTTGTCCACCCCCGTCCAAACAGGCACCTTTCACAGAAACTATCTTTCACACCTGGGGTTACCCAGCACAGACAGTGTGGGGCTTACAGAGGTACCAAATTTTCAACTTCAAATGAAATACATTCACAGAGATACTGGACATTCAACTTCAATCGAAAATCATTCACACATGCTTGTAACTATTGAAGAAACCCATTGATTTCAAAAGGAACACCACAAATGCAATGGCAAACACAGATTTGGCATGAAGGTAACAGGCCCACAATCAATATAGTTGCAGGCCTCAATCTCACGTGAAACTGATCCACAAAGCTATCCCCAGATGATTTCTAGGCAGCTATCCCTGAGAAAGCTTACCCCGATAGTGTTCCAAATGCAGTGATCCCAAGAAGCATGCCAAAAAGCTAGCTCCAGAAACATTCCATGGAGCCAACAGCTAATTCCAGCAGCTATTTTCAAGAGCTGTCTCCAGATGAGGAAACCTAACAGCAATTCCGAGAGCTTTTGACACAGGCCTGTTCTGAACCAGAGGAACCAATGGCAACTAACCATGACCAGCGAACCTCTGAATAAACAAATTCTGAAAACCACTAACTCAACTGACACCACAAGGCCTCAGACATTTCCTGAGGTAAAAAAAAGCCCGCTAAGCCACCAGGAAGTAAGGAAAACCAAGTACTTACCCAACAGATTCAATATGCATCCTACCACATGAGCAGACTCAACCCAGACTAAAGGCCTATGCAGTCTTAAGTCTTCATCCAGGGAGGGAGTACGGCAAGTGGAAATAGCTAGCTGTACCTCAAAATCATGTGTTCCTCAGTGGTGAGCTTAAACTCCCGAGACCCCAAAGTTTCCAACCTAGCTAGCAGGGAGGGAAAAGTGGGTGGAGACAGTGCCTGGGACCCCCAAGGGTAGGAAGCCTGATTAAAATTTCTGTGATTACAACTGCCGTTTAGTTTCTAATAGTATTTAATTTGTGTTAAATTTAATAGTGTATTTAACTATTGTCCTATGTATAATTCATAGTGTTAATTTCACTGTTTAATGCTTTGAACCTGTATTTCTTGTATTATACTTACCTTTTCATACTCAAATAAATGCAGGGATTCTTTTGCCCTGAAATCCCTGCTTACTGTTTTCTTCATTTCACATTCCCTAAACAATCCAGTGTCTAGAACCAGGGATCTGGGGTGATTCGAACCACCTAAAATCAACAAATTATTGAGTGCAAACCAGAACCCTATAGAGCAAACATATCAAACTTCTTAGACACTTCACCATAATGAGACTCTGGATTAGTGGTGCTGGAAAAGCACAGCAGTATTCCTGATGAAGGGCTTTTGCCTGAAACGTCAATTTTATTGCTCCTCGGATGCTGCCTGAACTGCTGTGCTTTTCCAGCACCACTAATCCAGAATCTGGTTTCCAGCATCTGCAGTCATTGTTTTTACCATAATGAGACTGAAATACCATAGACTGTCGTCCACACAACCTTGGGTTGAAGGCAATTCTAGAATTGGAAAGAAAGGGCAGATGTATATTATATTTTGTTTTAATGGAAGTGATATTACAGAGAACTTAGATGTCGTTATTAAACATCAGTATTCTTCATTGAGTGGAGCTGCTTTTATAGCCTTAAATCTTCTTTGGTTAGCAGATGAAGCTATGAAGCTGTGACTAATGACTGCTGACATTAATGACAAGCATCCCAGCACAGCAAGACAACAGTACTGTGAGCCTGGTATCTTTGGCTGAACGGTTCATGCACAGAAGGGCAAGGCAAGATAATGCTGTGAGCATCCAGGCAGGCTCAGGGTGACTGGGCTATATGAGAGCAAGGGAACTGGCTGGAGATGCAACCTGGTCCAATCCATAAACTTGGTGCATGTCCCTGAGTACATAGCAGCCTTACACTGACAGTTGTTGGTACAGTCTGAGATGCAGCATTAAAGTACAGAAGCATCCTGTAAGTGGATCAGAAATGTGCCATGAGGGTGGTACATGTCGAATGCCAACGTCTGTGGATGTGGGATGCATGTGATTGGTGCTATGGAGTGTAGCCTGAAATGTAAATGCTGAGTGTCCAACATGGAATTCCTTTGGAGCAAGCTGTGAGTTGAAGTCACCAGCTTCCCCCTCTGATTTCTATGTTGAGAATTCTAGACATCTAGCTTGTGTGATACGTTTAGTAAGATAGGAAGCTGAAAATTACTAAGCCATTAATAACTCAGTTAACAAGCCATAGTCCCTCTTAGCTGAAAATATGTTGCTGGAAAAGCGCAGCAGGTCAGTTTGCAGCTTGCTACTATTTAGTGAGAAACTCACCGTGGCACTTGACTGATGCATACAAGGAGCAACATATTTCTCACATGATTCTGTCGTAAATCTTGCCATGATCTGTTCATTTCAGAGCCTTATAAGATTCCATCTTTGGTGTCCAAAAAAACACATATAGGAGGATAATTTTTGATGATGTATAAGATGGAGCTATACTAATTGTTGCGGTCCTGAAACTTCGATTATGCTTTCTCTTGCTATGTTTTCAAGTTTCACTTTCAGCTTCCACTGAATATGAATCTACGTTTACATGAAGGATCAATAAAAGGAATAGTATCTGCATGTATATGCAATGCTATATCACTTTGAAATATTTATTCCTTTTGAATCTATTCAAGTATAACAATGTTTAATTAGCAGTGGAAATGATAAGGTTCTGATCTGTTGTCTTTGCCATTGTCTTAGCAATGTTATAAGTGATAACCAATGCATACATGGAATCGCTGCACCTGTGGTGTTCACAATGTAGATCAACTGGAATGACCATTGTCAGCTGTTATAGATACATTTGAATATGATGGATCCTAGGGATGAATCTTTGATCTATTGAAATCTATGTACATGACAGTGGTTGGTTGATCCATCACTTTCCAATTCTGCCGTAATATGCTTTTCAGTGTGCACAATGCTTGAACCTATATTGATTTTTGTCCACAGTCTATGTTTCCCAAACTTGTGTCAGCATACAACGTGAACAGTGACAAAGGCGTTGGAGGATACCACAGTGTCAATACGATCGATGATGATGACTGTTTGAAATGTCTGCTCATTGTGTTTGTTAATAGTCTGATCGTCCTTATCATTCAATCTAACAGTCCATCTGGTCATGTTTGGATTTACAGTTTGTCATATTTAGTATGCTCCCTTTGTTTTCTGGAATGCTGTACCTGCCTTGTGTCCAACTGTGTCTTGTCATGGTGTTGAGCCATCTGTTTTGGCTTTGGTTTCTTGCACTGGCTCTTCTAGTGTTCTCTCATGCCAGCTGCCTTCCATATGTCATTGAAAGATGGTCAAATTCTGGGTGCATGTATGAGACTGCATTATCTACATGTCTTATTGGATTTGTTTGAATAGGTTACCATAAAAATGGCAAACATACAGCACAGAGCCTGTAAACTCTTTCTTCCCATTAGGACTGTTTCATACTTGCATTACTTTTTATGAATAGTTCAAAACTGTAACCTTTGGGTTGATTCGAAAGTTCCTTTTGATGTTCTTTAGTAGAAGTTACCATGAGTTTGATGATTCTGTCAGCTAATTCTGCCTCTGAAAAGTCACAATTATGCCCCTTATCTCTGCAATGGCTCACAAACTGATCCATCATCTCCTTTGGTTGCTATTTGAAAGTTAAAATTTAAGATGGTATATGTGAAAAACAAGCTTAACTTAGGTTTCACACTGAAAGATGAGCTCTATTTGTTTCTGAGTCCATGAAGTTGTCTTTTGACAGTCATGATGTGTTCAGTCTGTGGAAACCTTCATTTCTTAAGGCTATTATCATGTGATGGCTTGTTTATGTGGCTAGACATAGCCACGTTCAGGAAACATAGTGCTATCCATTACCTAAACAAATTTAACTCAGTAAGGAGGATTGCTGGCTTCCAATTCTGGGAAGGAAATTTTGGAATCATGCTGCTACTATTTGCAGGATTTTTGATGATATCTATGGCAAGATCAAATACTCAGCCATGTTATGTTCATCTGAGCTTACATTCTGTGGCTGTAGTTGCTTGTAGATTTTTGGATGGTCATGTCCTGTTATTAGACTTAGGATTGGAAATGCTGTTGTTGCTGCCACCACACGCTTTTGTTAGGTCCTGCCACAAAGTTGTATTTCAGTGTAAAAATGCCTCAATAGCTAAATAAATTGTGAACAATAATGAAAATATATTTTTCTTAGCTTTTATAAAGCAGTTGGTGGCTGCCTTTTGGCAGATTATTTTGCTGTCATGTAACTATTTGGTCCAAAGTATGCCCTTCAGGTGAAGCAATTGTTCCTGTTAGTCCACTTTCCTTCTACATTTCAAAAAGTTGGTTCACCAACAGTTGTTCTGACAGTAGATGGACTCAGATGTAGCCCTCCTGCATTTCAAGTTGTTTTATCAGGCTCTAATGACATCGATCTATTGTTAAGAGATGTAATATCCTGAGCACATCTGATGTGCCTTCCATGCCTATAATGTTGCAAAATGATTTATACAAACTTCCATATTCTTCGAGCTTGTCATGCCAATAGTTATGATCATGGCTGATCATCCAAATCGGTACCCTCATCCTGCTTTCTACCCATTTATAGAGTCATAGAGATATACAGCACGGAAACAGACCCTTCGGTCCAACTCGCCCATGCCGACCAGATATCCCCAACCCAATCTAATCCCACTTGCCAGCACCCGTCCCATATCCTTCCAAACCCTTCCTATTCATATACCCATCCAAATGCCTCTAAAATGTTGCAATTGAACCAGCTTCCACCACTTCCTCTGGCAGCTCATTCCATACCCGAACGACCCTCTGTGTGAAAAAGTTGCCCCTTAGGTCTCTTTTATATCTTTCCCCTCTCACCCTAAACCTATGCCCTCTAGTTCTGGACTCCACGACCCCAGGGAAACGACTTTGCCTATTTACCCTATCCATGCCCCTCATAATTTTGTAACCCTCTATAAGGTCACCCCTCAGCCTCTGACGCTCCAGGGAAAACAGCCCCAGCCTGTTCAGCCTCTCCCTATAGCTCAAATCCTCCAACCCTGGCAACATCCTTGTAAATCTTTTCTGAACCCTTTCAAGTTTCACAACATCTTTCCGATAGGAATGAGACCAGAATTGCACACAATATTCCAACAGTGACCTAACCAATGTCATATACAGCCACAACATGACCTCCCAACTCCTGTACTCAATACTCTGACCAATAAAAGAAAGCATATCAAACGCCTTCTTCACTATCCTATCTACCTGCAACTCCACTTTCAAGGAGCTATGAGCCTGCACTTCAAGGTGTCTTTGTTCAGCAACACTCCCTAGGACCTTACTATTAAGTGTATAAGTCCTGCTAAGATTTGCTTTCCCAAAATGCAGCACCTTGCATTTATCTGAATGAAACTCCGTCTGTCACTTCTCAGCCCATTGGCTCATCCGATCAAGATCCCAATTTAATCCGAGGTAACCCTCTTCGCTGTCCACTACACCTCAAATTTTGGTGTCATCTGCAAACTTACTAGCTATACCTCTTATGCTTGCATCCAAATCATTTATATAAATGACAAAAAGTAGAAGACCCAGCACCGATCCTTCTGGCACTCCACTGGTCACAGGCCTCCAGTCTGAAAAACACCACCAGCCTCTGTCTTCTACCTTTGAGCCAGTTCTGTATCCAAATGGCTAGTTCTCCCTGTATTCCGTGATATCTAACCTTGCTAATCAGTCTCCCATGGGGAACCTTGTCGAACGCCTTACTGAAGTCCATATAGATGATATCTTCTTTTGTCATAAGAACTACATCTAACTCCTTGAAAGGATTTGCTATTCCAGTCTCAAATGCATTAATATTCTATTCCCCCTTTCTTTATCAGTATTTTTTCATTCTCCTTTTTTAATTCTGAAATGGTCCCAATCCTACTTTTCTGGCAAACCTGTTACAAACATTCTCCATTCTTCTAATGAAATTTTGACTTTCTTTTGTTAGCAACAGATGACTCATTTTCACCGTTGAACTTTTTTACCTTAAGGAAATATGTGTTTGTTTATATTAATACAGAATTTAAGTTTTTAAATAGCAATTAGTATTTGATATATGCCATTGTATTTTTTTATTGTATTTTGCCAAATCATCACTGCCAACTTTATTGTATACATTATTTTAGATTTAATGCATTCGTTTTAAATTGAACTACATTATTTTCAAACTTAATGGAAAGTTATTCATCCAGAAAAGTGCAAAGGGAAACTGTGAATGTTTTTTGCATCTCCAAGGGCTTCACTTTATACCCACATTGTTATGAAGGTGTAAGGGGTACTGTACCTTTAAGAGAATTGAAGGACTTAGCAAGCACACAGAGTGCTGGAGAAGTTACAATGTAACATATGGTTCAGCAGATAGCAGTACCTGGGTTGCTATGAGATAAAAAAAATTCAAATTCGGCCAATCTGTTTAAATTATGCCCCAACATACTAAATCCAATCAAGTTTGAATTTAGTATTTTGACAATATTAAAACGAATGAAACGATCCGATGCTTTGGGGTATAAGATCAGGAAAAATTGAACAGTTGGAGGAAAACTGCCAAGCCACCAACATATGCAGACTGCCCAGAGAATAGCTCTCTTAAAGGTACATTTATCTATCAATGACCTGTGAAACAGAAATCCCTAAGAAGAAGAAAAGAAGACAGAGGAAGATATGAAGAGACAATTCTACAGTTGGCTGGTTTTGAAATTGAAATTGAAATTTTTCTGTAAAATTGGGGGTTTTATTGGAGCAGTATTGTAGGAGGGAAGATAAATGAGTTGTAAATAGTTGTTAGTTAATTATTCTCTGTTAGACAAATAAAGTTGTTAATTTTTACTTTAAATAATGACTTTTGGGATAGTTCTTTGCGTCTCGAAGTTTCACAGATTACCGCACAGGGTAAATCTTTTCTGTGTTGCTGGTTTAAATTAGTGAGGGGGATTACCCTGTCTCATTCCAGCCCACTTAGGGGTTTGAAGGTGAAGGAACTTGCAAAATTCAGCATGTGGCTTTCCCACCTTGAGGGGAGATTGTATAGGTAAAAACAAGGACTGCAGATGCTGGAAACCAGATTCTAGATTAGAGTGGTGCTGGAAAAGCACAGCAGTTCATGCAGCATCCGAGGAGCAGGAAAATCGACGTTTCGGGCAAAAGCACTTCCTGATGAAGGGCTTTTGCCTGAAACGTCGATTTTCCTGCTAGGGTGATTGTAAAGCCTCTGCTGTGACATTGTATCAACGCTACTTGATCTGTTCCTGAGATGTTGGAGGAGTTATTAGAAACTGAAGTGACTCAGCTGTTCCTCCCTGACTTGGTTGTCTTATAAACAGCTGCTGAAGGCTGATTGTGAAACTAAAGGCTGCTGTATTCAACTCTTCCCTACAGCACTTTTGTGAATGCACATAACCAAATTCTAGATATGTGTAACCTTGTAGACATCTAGGGCAAAAGTAGCCTAACTCATTTTGAAATCTGTTTTTCAGTTTGTCCAATTAATATCTTTATATTCTAGTATTAATTAGAATCATCAGGTAAGATTGAAAAGGCTGAGTATCTGATTTAAAGAACAAGCTACAAAAATAGTACTACTCAGAAAGAGGCCCTTTGGCCCACCAAACTCCCACTGTTCATGATGCTTTTCTAAACTAAGAGGAGAAAGTGAGGTCTGCAGATGCTGGAGATCAAAGTTGAAACTTTATTGCTGGAACAGCACAGCAGGTCAGGCAGCATCCAGGGAACAGGAGATTCGACGTTTCGGGCACAGGCCCTTCTTCAGAATTCCTGAAGAAGGGCCTGTGCCCGAAACGTCGAATCTCCTGTTCCCTGGATGCTGCCTGACCTGCTGTGCTGTTCCAGCAATAAAGTTTCAACTTTTCTAAACTAAGACCTTCTGCCTCTCCACAGAGGAACTGGTAAAAGCAGATACAATATCTGTGTTTAAGAGGTATATCTGTCAAGATGCCTCTTAAACATTGCTGTTGTATTTGCATCTACCACCTCCTATGACAGCACATTCCAGACACTTACCATCTTCTGTGTGAAAAAAGCTGCCTCTCACATCTCCTTTAAATTTTCTCCCTTTTACCTTAAGTGTTAGTAATTAATATTTCTATCCTGGGAACAAGACTATGACTTTTCATTCTGGCCATTTACCCGCTGAGTGGAAGAAGTACACCTCATCTTCTGCTTCATAACCACACGACATCAACATTTTTACTTCACCAGTTTCCAAATCTCCCCATCCCCCACCTCAGTCCAGATCCAACCCTCCAACTCGGCACTGCCCTCTTGACCTGACCTACGTGTCCATCTTCCTTCCCACCTATCTGCTCCACCTTCCCCACCAACCTGTCACAATCACCTCTGACCTACATCCACCTATCGCCATCCCACCTTCTTGCCCCCAGCCCTACACCTCCCTCCTATTTATCTCTCAGCTCCCTTCCCCCTTCACATTCCTGATGAAGGGCTTATGCTGAAAACATAAACTCTCCTGCTCTTTGGATGCTGCCTGACTTGCTGTGCTTTTCCAGCACCACACTTTTCGACTCTGACTCTCCAGTATCTGCAGTCCTCGCTTTCTCCTTTCTATGCCTCTTGCATCATAGAAAATTCATAGAATCCTTACAGTGTGGAAGCAGCTATTGGGCCTATGAAGTCCATGGATCCTTTGAAAAGCATCCCACCTAGACCCACCCCCCTACTCTATCCCTGTAACCCTTGGCCAATCCACTTAACCTGCACATCTTTGGACTGTGGGAGGAAACCAGAGAACCTGGAGGAAACCCATGCAAACATGGGGAGAATGTGTGAATTCCACACAGACAATCGCCTAAGGATGTACTTTTGTAAACTTCTATCAGGTCATCCCTCAGCCTCCAACACTCAAGTGAAAACAAAGTTTGTGCAATCTCTCCTCATAGCTAATACCCTGCATAACATACAACGTCCTTGTAAACCCTTTCTGTAGCTTTTCCAAAGCCTTCACATCCTTCTGATAGTGTGGTGACCAGAACTGTATACAATATTCCAAATGTGGTCGAAGTAAAGTTCCATACAGCTGCAATACAACTTAAGTTTTTGTACTCTCTGCTCCAACCAATGAAGGCAAGCATGTCAAGTGCCTTCTTGACCACCTTATCCACTTGTATTGTCACTTTCAGGGAACTGTGGACCTGTATGCCTAGATTTTTGTGTTTGTTAATACTTCTAAGAGTTCTGCCATTTACTGTATACTTCCCTCCTGTATTGGACCTTCCAAATGTATCAATTCATATTTGGCTGATTAAATTTCATCTAACATTTATCTGCCCAAATCTCCAGTCTATCTACATTCTGCTGTATCCTCTGACAACCCTCCTCACTGACTGCAGCTTGCCTAATCTTTGTTGTATATGGAAACTTGATAATCAGACCACATGCATTCTCCTTCATGTCATTTATATATATAAAACAAATAACAGGTGTCCCAGCATTGAACCTTATGGAACACACTAGTCACAGACCTCCAGTCAGAAATATACCCTTCCACCCCTACTTTCTGTCTTCTATGACCAAGCCAGTTCTGTATCCATCTTACCAGCTCACTGCAGATCCCATGTGACTTCATGTTCTGTATCAGTCTGCAATGAAAGACCTTGTCAAAGATCTTGCTAAAGTCCATGTAAACACCATCCATTGCCCTGTCCTCATCAACCCAAAGGACGACATGGTTACTCAGTGGTTAGCATTGCTGCCTCACAGTGCCAGGGACTCATGTTAATTTCCATCCTCAGGCAACTGTCTTTGTAGAGTTTGCACATTCTCCCTGTGTTCGCGTGGGTTTCTTCCCACAGTCCAAAGATGTGCAGGTTAGGTGGATTGGCCACGCTAAATTGTCCATAGTGTCCAGGGTGTGCAGGCTATGTGAATTAACTATGGGGAATGCAAGGTTACAGGGATAGAGTAGGGGGTGGGTCTGGATAGGATGCTGCTCAGAGGGTCAGTCTGGAATAGATGTGCTGAATGGCCTGCTTTTACACTATCAGGATTCTTTGATTCTACAATCTTTGTCACTTCCTCAAAAGACTCAATGAAGTTTGTGAGACATGATATCTTCCACATAAAACCATTCTTATCATTAATAATTATTATTTTTCCAAACATGAATAAATCCTGTTCCTAACAATCTCTTACAATAATTTCCCTACCACTGGCATAAGGCTCACTGGCCTGTAATTTCTCAGATTATCCCTGTTGCCCTTCTTAAACAAAGGAACAACATTGGCTTGTCTTCAGTTGTTTGGGTTCTCGCCTCAGCCCCAGCATTTTCCTTCCTCTCCTCCCCCAGTATCCTGGGATAGATCCCATCCTGTCCTGGGGACTTGCTACCTTAATCGTTTTCAAAATACCCAATACCTTCTCCTTTTTAACATTGACATGCCCCAGAATATCAACATACCTTGTCTAGACTCACTATCCAGATGTCCTTCTTCTCTGTGAAAACCAATACAAAATACTTATTAAGGATCTCCCCCATTTCTTCTGAATTTCGCACAAATTCCCTCCTTTGTCTTTGAGTGGACCTGCTCTTTCCCTAGCTACCCTGTTGCTCCTTAAATACATATAAAACACTGTGAGTGTTTCTTAATTCTGTTTTCAAAGGACAGTTCATGGCTCCTTTTAGCCCTCCTAAATCATTGTTTAAGTTCTTTCCTACTTCCTTTTTATTCTCTGAGCATTCTGTCTGTCTTCAGTTTCCTAAACCTAACATATGCCTCCTTTCTCTTTTTGACTAAGCTCACAATTTCTCTTATCATCTAAGGTTCCCATGTCTTGTCGTCCTTATCCTTCATTTGCACAGGAACATGCTAGTCCTGAACTCTAATCAGCTGGCCTTTAAAAGATTCCTACATGATAGATATGGATTTTCCTGGAAACAATTACATTTTACATTCTACTTTCCCAGTTCTTGCCTAATATTGTCATTGCTAGCCTTTGCCCACTTTAGTACTTTCACCTGAGGACTATTCTTATCCTTAAGTAACTTAAAACTTATGGAATTATGGTCACTGTTCCCGAATTGCTCTGTCACTGAAACTTCAAACAACTGTTCAGGCTCATTCCCCAATACCAGGTCCTGAATGGCCCCTTCCCTAGTTGGACTATTTACATATTGCTTCAAGAACCCTTCTGGATGCACCTAACGAATTCACTCCCCATCCAAGCCCCGGGCACTATGGGAGTGCCAGTCAAGGTAGGGAAAATAAAATCACCCACCATAACAACCTTGTTGTTTTTACAATTTTTTTATAATCTGTCCACGTATCTGTTCCTCCACCTCCTGCTGACTGTTGGAATGTCTGTAGTATGACCCCATAGTCTGGTTTCCTCCCACAGTCCAAAGATGTGCAGGTTAAGTAGATTGGCCAAGGGTTACAGGGATAGAGTAGGGGGGTGGGTCTTCACCGCCACTCCCTCACCACTAGACGCCTGGAGGAAGAATGCCTCATCTTCCACCTCATAACACTTCAACCGCAGGGCATCAATGTGGATTTCAACAGTTTCCTCATTTCCCCTTCCCCCACCTCACCCTAGTTCCAAACTTCCAGCTCAGCACTGTCCCCATGACTTGTCCTACCTGCCTATCTTCTTTTCCACCTATCCACTCCACCCTCCTCCCTGACCTATCACCTTCATCCCCTCCCCCACTCACCTATTGTACTCTATGCTGCTTTCTCCCCACCCCCACCCTCCTCTAGCTTATCTCTCCATGCTTCAGGTTCTCTGCCTTTATTCCTTTGCCCGAAACGTCGATTTTACTGCTCCTCGGATGCTGCCTGAACAGCTGTGCTCTTCCAGCATCACTAATCCAGAAGCAGAAGTCCCTGCTGACCCATCTTATACATAGTGACCGTCATGTGTTCTGATATCACTGCTTGTGATCTCATTACTATTGATTTTGTCATTTATCTCAAGAGGGTTGGAATATAAAAGCACCGTTGTGCTACAGAGACTTTATAAAGCTCTGGTTAAGCCCCATTTGGAGTACTGTGTCCAGTTTTGGTCCCCACACCTCAGGAAGGATATACTGGCACTGGAGCGTGTCCAGCGGATATTCACATGGATGATCCCTGGAATGGTAGGTCTAACATATGAGGAACGGCTGAGGATCCTGGGATTGTATTCATTGGAGTTTAGAAGATTAAGGGGAGATCTAATAGAAACTTACAAGATAATACATGGCTTGGAGAGGGTGGACGCTCTCCATTGTTTCCATTAGGCGAGGAGACTAGGACCCGTGGACACAGCCTTAGAATTAGAGGGGGTAAATTCAGAACGGAAATGCGGAGACATTTCTTCATCCAGAGAGTGGTGGATCTTTGGAATTCATTGCCGCAGAGTGCAGTTGAGGCTGGGACGCTAAATGTCTTCAAGGCAGAGATTGATAAATTCTTGATGTCACAAGGGATTAAGGGCTACGAGGAGAATGCAGGTAAGTGGAGTTGAAATGCCCATCTGCCATGATTGAATGGCGGAGTGAACTCAATGGGCCGAATGGCCTTACTTCCGCTCCTATGTCTTATGGTCTTATGAATAGTTGCTTCTGTTATACTACATCTCCCCAAAGTATTCAATTTATCATCAAGTGTTTACATTTTTTCATCATTAATGTATTCCTAATATTTTTACATTTCTATTTATTAACATGTGTTCCATTGACTTCTCCACCAAGTCTGTTGTGAGGCTTCAATCACCAACCTTCTTTCTCAGCCCTGTTTAAGGATGGAAGGACTGGTGCTACATATGTGCTTTTGTCTTAGAATTAAACATGAACATTGACTGTTCCTTTTTTCTTTGCAAAAATGCCCTATAGTGGAATATCCATTTTGCTTGCTTGCATTAAATATGGTTTATAATGTTCCCTTGGTGTTGTTTGGCTTAGTCTGGCCTGAAAACCTTCAGTCCAGTTAGTGCATGGAATAGTCACTGTATTAGTCGTCTGGTGAAGAGTTGTTGAGGGCAACCTCCCAATGCCCTGCCATGTCCATGGTGGAGTTGATTTGTGGAACACCTCCTGCTATTGGTGTTAGAGTATTGTTGGGACTATCTCCCAATGTGGTGGTTTCTCACAGTGTGTATGCTGGTGGATTGATGGGTTTTTCTGCTCTTGTGAATATTCTTGTGTCAGCTAGGAGTTAGGCAATCTGTGTTTGCATGAGGCTTAGTCTCTTGGGTAGCCTCTTTGATGTTCACCCCTGAAAGTCCTTATTGTTTTGCCTTCAGATCTTGCATGAGGTATGCTAAAGTTCTGTTATATCCTTTGTTGGTTCATCTCTGGTATGTTCTGCACCAGTCTGGAATACTCCTCTGGGTGTAGCTTCCTGTTGCTGCTTGGTTCCCTTAGATGGATTTGCAGTTTTCAGACTTTCTAAGTCCTTGGTTGTATTTGTTTTGCTCTTTTAAAGCAGTTCTTTCTGAGCCACTGTACCGGGCTGAAGCACAGCTATCATCCTAGTTTATTCTTTGCTCTCCCTGGGCTCTGATATCCTCAGGGTTTCCATACATTGGCCAATACCTGGACTGACATTGGGTTTTTTTACGCCAATATTCTCAGGGTTGTAGCCTCATCTCTTCTTCAGGTAGTTTAATAATGGAGAAAAAGGTGATCCTAGTGCTCTCTGGCAGGGCCTGTTGTGTTGAGTTGTTCTTCTTCTGTGGAATCTTCACATTCTCCTTGAAGAGTCATGTGAGACCTGAACTTTCCTTCTTTGGTGGTTCCTGTCATGAGTAGTGCCTTGGTGGTGTCCTCTTCCACATTCTCCTCAAAGTGCAGCATGAGGTTTTCGAGCCATTTCGTCTGTCTGGTTGCCATGGTCAGTAGTGTTTATCTACCTGTTCTATAAAGGAAGGGTATAGTCTAGGGCATCTTCCTGTGGTTACAGCTGTGGAAGATCACTGGTAGAGGCAACTTTGAAGTAGTCTGAGTCAGGGGTTTCCTCTGGTAGAGTGAGGAAAACTGTAAGGCCACATACACCTGCCTACTCAACAAAAATATAACATTGATTTGGAAGGACATAGAGTCCCTTGTGCCGGAAACATAGGTCTCATCAGCCACATCAGCATATGCATTGTGGACTCAATAGGCTTTCTACACAAGTACCCTCTTCTACCAAACAGATTGTAGGGAAATTACCCTAAAGGGAGACAAGGTTGCTCATCATTGATAGAAAATTGTGAGGACAACTGCCTTTGACCCTACAACTGCAGTCATATAAAAATCTGTCCTAAAGAAATCTCTGTGCTTTAAATAGTGTTATGATTTTTAAAATATCTACATGACCAGGCACAATATGTATCACAGAAGTGCACTTTTGACAATTCTTGTTTTGGTATTGGAAGGCTTTATTGTTGGTATTGGAATACTAAGTATAGATTGAGTTTATTATCCTGATATGGCACCAGAAAAACACAACTTGCTGACCAAGAAATATGGCTGCACTTTGTATCAATGTGGATTGACACAAATCAAAATATTGTAATTTGAGCACTAGAGTCTGCTATTCTGGTATTAATCATTGAAGCAGTCACATCAACAAAAAAAGTAGTAAATTTTGAAGTAAGAGGAATTTTAAACTCTCGGAATGAAATGCATCAGCTGATTAATGTCCTCTTAACCTGCGCAATGTGATACTGCCTTATGATAAATTCCAATATATTTGCAGATATATTCTAACCTAACGGGATCACACTCAAAAACTTTTAAAGTGAACAATGTAAAGCCCTACAGTATGGTGCATCTGGACACCAAAAGGCAGTTGATAAAACTATTAGTTACAAGTAAATCTTTAGGTTTTGATTATAAACCTGGAAATGAATGGCTAAAAGATAAATGATAAATACTCATTTAAGGAGCTATTTGGTTTCAGACAGAAGTACTGAGTTGAGATCCCAAATAATTATCCTTGTACAACTGGAAATAGTTTTATTCATTCATGGACTTTAGCTATTGCTGGCAAGGCAAATGCCCTTAGGAAGGTGGCAGTGAGGTACCTTCTTGAATTGTTGCAGTTAATGTGGTGTAGGTAGACCTGCAATGCTGTGATGGAGAGAATTCCAGGATGTTGACTCAGTGACAGTGAAGGAAATATGGATATAGTTCCAAGATAGGATAATATAGTGCTTGGATGGAATCTAGCTTGCATGTGATAATCTTCCTGCCCTTATCATTCTGTGTGTAGATGTGGATTTGTCAAGGGAGCTTGGTGAGTTCCTGCTGGTCCTTTTGTATATAGTACACATTGTAATAATGGAGGGAACTTAGATTAGTAGATTGAGAGCTGATTAAGCAGGCTGCTTTTTCCTGGTGCATGATGTTAAGCTACTTAAGTGTTATTGGGGCTGCACTCTACCAGACAAATTGAAAATATTCTATTCCACTCCTGACTGTGCCTTGGACTTGGTGGGCAAGCTTTGGGAGAAAGTGAGGACTGCAGATGCTGGAGATCAGAGCTGAAAATGTGTTGCTGGAAAAGCGCAGCAGGTCAGGCAGCATCCAGGGAACAGGAGAATCGACGTTTCGGGCATAAGCCCTTCTTCAGGAAGCTTTGGGAGTCAGTTGATTGGCCTGCTGCAGAATTCGCAGCCATTGACCTGCTTTTTGTAGCCTTAGTATTTATATTGCTCATCCAGTTCCATTTCGGGTTAATTGTAAGCCCCTAAGATGTTGATGGTAATGCTACTGGAATGTCAAGAGGAGATGCTTAGATTCTCTCTTGTAGGAGATCATCGTTGCCTGGCATTTGTACAGTGTGAATGTCAATTGCTCCAATCTTGGATGATATCTAGGTCTTGCTTCATATGGATATGGACTGCTTCAAAAATGTGGAGTTGTGCAATGTTCAGCATTTATCCCCCACTTTTGACCTTATGATGGAAGAAAGGTCATTAATGAAACAAGTGAAGATAATGCAATATTGGAACCTTGGCAGCGATGTATTAGAATTAGGATGATTGACCTTGAACAATCATAAACATTTTCCTTTGTACCAGGTATGGCTCCAACTAGTAAAGAATCCCTCCCTGACCACCCCCACCCCAGTCAATAGTCTAGCCAATTCCAATTGATTTAAGTATTGCTCATGGTAATTGATGCCACACTAGGTCATTGCTGCCTTGGTCTCAAGGTTAGTTACTCTCACCTCAATTCTCAAAATCAGTTATTTTATCTTGGCTTTGACTAAATTTGTAATGAGGTCTTGAACTGAGTGGCCCTTTAGAAATTAAAACTAAGCATCAATGAGATCTTGAACTGAATGGCCCTGTAGAAATCCAAACTAAGCATCAAGTTTTTGCTGTTTAAGTGTGCTTCCATCACTTTGCTGATGAATGAGAGTATATAATAGTATTCTAATTAACCAGATTGGATTAGTGCTATTTGTTGTGGAAAGGACCTTCTTGGACACATTTTTCTTTTACTAGATAGATGCTAGTGTTGGTCTGAATGTAGATGGAGTCCATGCGGGATCAGTTGGTTCTGTAGGCAGGTACTGAGGAAGGGGATGTGGCTGTGTTAGTGACCCTGCTTCAGGATGTGGCTGAAGAGCTTTAGGGCAGAGGAGATGACTTGAGGCGTGTAGTGAGAGAGAGACTCACTGAGATCCTTGTAGAGAGAGGAGGCGAACTTCATCAAGGGAGGCATCCTTGGAAGAAGCTTTGCAGTAAGGTTCTAATCAACTAGAAGAAAGTGATGACTGCAGATTTTGGAGTATCAGAATCGAGAGTGTGGTGCTGGAAAAACACACCAGGTCATGCAGTATCTGAGGGGCAGGAGAATCGACGTTTCGGACATAAGCCCTTCATCAGGAACATCAATTCTCCTGTTTCTTGGATGCTGCCTGACCTGCTGTGTTTTTCCAGCACCACACTCATGGATCTGATACTCCAGCATCTGCAGTTCTCACTTTCTCCTAGATGCCAGTGTTGCAGCTATGCTGGAACAACGTTTCTGGGACAAACTAATTCTTGAACACAAGTCTTCAGTACTGGAATGCAATCACAGCCCATTGCCTTTATGGTATCTGATGCCTTAGTCCATTCCTTGATATTATGTGGAGTGAATCAATTTGGGTGAAGATTGGCATTTGTGATGCAGAGGACTCAGGAGGAGGCTGAGATGCTCATTCACTCAACACATCTTCATAAAGACCATTTTCAATGCTCCTTGTCTTCTCCACTGACACACTGGACATCTTCATTATTCTAGATGAGGATATTATTCCAGTTGATATTTGGATTAAGTTCCCAATTATTATTTCCTTATTGTTTTTACACTCTGAAATGTCCCTGCATATTTTATTCTCTAACTCTCTCCCACCATTTGGGTAGTATATAATATGCATCTAGCAGTACGTTTCAGAGCTCTACTCATCTGGCCACACTTGATTCATCATTTAATGCACCATGCTCCTTACAGCTGTAATTAACTCTTTAACCTACAATGCTATACTCTCACCTTATTTAGCTATAACAGACTGGTACAGGAACAGATTTTTTCAACTCTCAATAGGCACAAGTTTTTTTCAATTTTCAAGGACAGATTCAAGATTTATTTAAGTGTGTTGATGGCTTGAAAGTACTACAGACTTTGCCTTCCACATGCATTTATGTCTGCTTTAAAAAAAACATAACTCATACACTGTGTGAATAAAACCCTTGCCCCAGTCAAAATGGGATTTGTTCAAATAGCCCTTCTGAGCTTGGGTTCATATACCAAAAAACACGTTTTTTTTTTCAGTTTTCATACAGTGAAATCTCACTAAATGTTTATGACAGAGGACTGTTCATTCATTCCACTTTTTTTTTTGTTAGTTTATCCTTTTGCAGTAAATCATTACAGGAAATAATTGAAAGCATCAGCCAAAGTCTGGGAAGCATATACTATCAGGCATTCCTCTCTGCTGAGCCATCAGCACCACATCTCACTTGAGATCATTGTGTGCCAACATCTTAAGTGACAATAGCTGCTGTTTCACTTCCCTAAAGGTTACTTCTTGGCTACGTGACCATTTGCAAGGCTTACACTTTCTCTATATCAAATGTAAGCTCCCAAGATGGAGGCCTGGTTATTACAAAATAGTCCATAATAATTTACCAACCCAAGGAAAGACCGAAACTCCGGTACAGACCTTGATTGCCCTCACTTTATCTTTCAATGTGCACAACCCAGTCTTATTGATACTGTAGCTCCAGTAGGTCACTTGGGGTACCTTGGAACATGCATTTTTCTTTCTTAAGGCCTTGGAGAAACATTTAAACACTGTGTCCAAGTTCTCAAAATGCTCTTTATTGATCATCCCAGTTATTAGCAGATCATTCAGATGATTTTAGGGTGATTGGAGGAAGGTTTAGGGGAGCTGTCAGAGGTCAGTTCTTTACACAGAGAGTGGTGAGTATGTGGAATGCACTGGCAATGGTGGTAGGAGAGTCAGATACATTAGGGACATTTAAGCAATTCTTGGATAGACACATGAATGATAGTAAAATGAAGGGTATGTAGGTTAGTTAGATCTTAGATTGGGATAAAGATTGGCATAACATCAAGTGACAAAGGGCCTGTACTGTGCCGTACTGTTCTGTATTTTATGTTCTAATAACACACCAGCAGTACAACCTATATGCAGTTTGTATAAAAGTATTGCTCATGATAGTTCATAGTAGGTATTTGCTGATTAATTAGGATTATGGGATATACTTCTTGTCAATCTTTATATTGTCCATTAATAAGAAAGAAGAAGCTGGAAAACCCAATAGTACAAAAATAAACAGGCCACTGGGGGCATTGTGTTGACAGTAAAGTGGTGAAACTGGAAGTCCACTTCACTATGATATTAACATTGAATGAGTTTTTGCATTCATGTTACTGTAGTTGAATTTGTAAACAGTATATTGTGTTAAAGCAATCAACCTCTGTAGCCTAAATCAGCAGCACTTATGATGTGGAAAATATTAGCAGGGGTTAACACAGCTTTGTTGGAACATTCAATGATTTATTCAGCTGGCTTTCTGTTTATAAATATCAGCACAATACCTGAGGTAAGGACATATGCAGCTGTGTTTTATTTGATTTGTATCTCATGGAGTTCCTAATTAGCAAATACCTTTCTAAGTTCTTAATGTATTACAAAACAACAGCTGTGAGTTCCAGATGTCCAGAATTCCCATTTGTTCATTATTACAAGGCCATTGCAGTCACTGACAAATTAATTTAACCTGAGTACTATGCCTGCAGGGTGTTTGCACTGTACTGTCATTGTAGATGATTGCAGTCTTGTGCACTTTGAAACAGTATTTACTTAATAATCATTGAGAATATGCCCGTTCCAGTGCACATTCAGAAATGATATTTCAATATCTGTGCTCAGGCTTTCATAACATTTTGAATTGTTGAATGTTTTTATAAGCTTCTAACAAATGGTATGCAATGTGTCTCTAAATGATATGTCTGTAAATTCCATTATCACAATGTGAGGATAATACTTAGGAGTTTTCACACCAAGTGATGTGAAATGCAATAAGAATGTAACAGGGAAATATTAGAGGGATACATTTATTACTGAGCATTGATTTACTGTAGCATTGAAAAGAACTCAAGAGAACTGGGCATAGGGTAGTAATATAGAGGTGAGTTAGAATAACAAATATGATCTTATTGAATGAGAGAGCAGGCGTCCAATGCTAAATGGATGACTGATCTATTTCCTATCTTCTTTTGTATGACATATTTTGGAAGAATCGACATATTGCACAGTTCTGGACTTCAGATTAAGGGTATGGTACCCTGATGAAAAGGCAAAAAGAATCACCAAATCACCTCATAAAGTCAGGCTTCAAGAAAGGAATGCTTGAACTGGAGTGCACAAACTTTGTATGCTGTTTTCCCATTTCCTTTATTGATTCTGAATTGGGATTGTAAGAATTAGATAGAAAATAATCAAAAAAGTGAATCTGTTCAATGAGAATTAAAGATTAATAAATAAGCTGTTCAAAGTTTGTGAGAAGATTTGTAGCTTGGGTGCTCATTGTTGTGGTTCTGTTCGCCGAGCTGGAAATTCTAGGTGACATTCTCAGTGCTTGGGAGCCTCCTGTGAAGCGCTTCTGTGATGTTTCCTCCGGCATTTATAGTGGTTTGAATCTGCCGCTTCCGGTTGTCAGTTCCAGATGTCCGTTGCAGTGGTTGGTATATTGGGTCCAGGGCGATGTGCTTATTGATTGAATCTGTGGATGAGTGCCATGCCTCCAGGAATTCCCTGGCTGTTCTCTGTTTGGCTTGTCCTATAATAGTAGTGTTGTCCCAGTCGAATTCATGATGCTTGTCATGTTGCTTGACAAGCAACATGAATTCGACTGGGACAACACTAAAATGTGGTACATTCTAGAATCAAATGTACGCCAGACCAGATAAGGATTAGAATTAGAATTAGAATTAGAATTAGAATTAGATTTTATTGTCAGGTGTACTCAAATACAGAAGTACATGAGTACAGTGAAAAGTGTACAATGTCGCTATTCCCAGCTCCATCTTAGGTACAAAGGTACCTAGATATAAAATCTTAGGTACAGAGTAGAAAAATAAAGAAACAAAATTAAAAGTTAAACATTATAGTCCTTCTTAATATTAAGTAGAAAAAGAAATCAAGTTAAAAGTTCAACAGTTTTTCTTAAGAAAGGTAATGTCCTTCCCTTAAGGACATTATGACCAGGAGGGTTTTCCAGTCAGTGATGGTCCACCTTAGATTCTTAATTTCAGATCTTTAAAAAAAATTAAATTCACCATCTACCATGGTGGGATTTAAACCTGATCCCCATAACATTATCTGGATGTTTGGATTTAGGGTCGAAAAGTGGAGCGCTGAGAAAGCACAGCAGATCAGGCAGCATTCGAGGAGCAGGAGAGTCGGCGTTTTGGGCATAAACCCTTCATCAGGAATGTGGGTAAGGGGAAGGGGCCGAGAGATAAATAGGAGGGGCGTGGGGCTGAAGGGAAGGTAGCTTGGAAGGCAATAAGTAGATGCGGATGAGGTGATGGTAATAGGTCATCATGGAGGGTGGAGTGGATAGGTGGGACAGTTCAAGAGAGCAGTGTTTAAATTTAGAGTCTAGCAATTATACCAGTAGGCCATCACCTCTCCTAGATCTAAGAGGTGGCAACCCATTTAAGGTTAGTTGGGACAAAGAGAAGTTTAGAGAATAGTACAAAAAAAAAGCTTAATATAGAAAATGCTGAGGAAGCAAGAAAGATTATTAGATTAGATTAGATTACAGTGTGGAAACAGGCCCTTCGGCCCAACAAGTCCACACCGACCCACCAAAGCGAAACCCACCCATACATTTACCCATTACCTAACACTATGGGCAATTTAGTATGGCCCATTCACCTGACCCTGCACATCTTTGGACTGTGGGAGGAAACCGGAGCACCCGGAGGAAACCCACGCAGACACGGGGAGAACGTGCAAACTCCACACAGTCTAAGATCACTAAGATTATGAACACTAAGATCAGATATATAAAAGATGACCTGCATTTCTGTGTTGCTTCTCAAAAGCCTTTAAGGCAGTGAATTCTTTCAGGACAGATAATGTAAATAAATGGTAAAAGGCTAGTCAACTACAGAAAGATTTAAATATATACTGGCAAATGAACTGATGAATGACAAATGTCATAATAAACAATGGCAACATTAACTAATCTTTCTAACACATTTGAGAGAATTTGATGGCCTTTGAGGTAAACCACCAAACTTGATGTAGTGCAGGAGTAAAATGATCAAATAGAATATTAAACTGTACAACCAGATACTTAAATACATATCCTAGGAAATAGTACTATATTTGTATAAGAGAACGATCTGACATCACTTGCAGTACTATTTATAATTCTGGTCTTTATATTATAAGATATCCAGTTACTTAAAAGGATAGTCTAAAGAGCCATTAGATCCATAACGCATATTTGCTAAGAGGCTGCAGAAATTGGAATTTTGCGAAGAAGAAAGTTTAGGGATTGTCTTACTCATGTACTAAATATTAGAAATACCATAATTTAAGATTAAAATAAATAAGTTCAGAGAACTTCTTATGTTTAGAAGAGGGAGAGTAAACATACAAATTTAATTGTATTTTGCAGAATACATAATGCATATTTCCAAGCACAGCAGATTCAAGAAACAGTTGAGAAAAAACTCCCTGTGCTATCACTCACTTAGTACCAGGAAAGGTTAGCTTCAATTGCAATATGTGAGCGACCCATCAGGATATAAAGGACAGCTGCAGGGAAGAGCTAACTCGAGTTCTGTATGTGTCCCATGAGTTTTGTATGTGTTGACCAGAGGGTAAACTGTGCTTCAGTGAATTGTTCTTCGTGTTAGCAACATGTAGCCAATGTAATAAACTTCATCTTAAATAGAACCTGACAGTCTCACAAGAAATAATAATTTATCTCAGGTGTAATGTTTTTAGCCTTCAGTACTATGTAATAAATTGATATCTAAAAAAACTGTAAAATTAATTGATTCAGTCTTGATTCACAATCTTCTGCTAAGGAGGTTGTTTGGTCATCCTTCTCTAAATGGCATCAACAACTTAATCTGATACCAACAAGAAGGATTGGTAGCAATGAATCTACCCAAAGTCTCCTAGATGGTTCCAGCAGAAATCGAATTGTACGAGATAGTGACACTGTGGATGTCTGATTTAGCTGTACATACAAGATGTTAGCGATAGTGGACACTACAGTCTAGGATTATGAGCTAAAAATTAAGATATTTTTTTTAAAAAAATTCTGTTCTTGAGAAGGAAGAAGAAAATATTCTAGTGAGAAAGCTGCAAGTAGATCTTTAAATATCTGTCAGCTTAGGAACACACTAGGCAATTCAGTCTCTGTGAGTGCTAATTCCAACTGTTAAAAAAGACTGTAAAAGCAATACCAGTATCAATCTTGCTCCTAGAAACTTGAAACAGATGGAAATCATGAAAAATATTCAAAAAGCTTATGTAGACCACAGAGAATCTTCTGAGAATTGCAAGGGAAAAAAAATCCAAATGACAAACTCTGGATACAGTGGTAGATATCAAATACTTGAAGTATGTTCAGTCTCTTACCAAGAGTAAGATATTTTACATTGCTGAGAAACTAATAGAAGACTTAAATTGGTGTATTAAACAAATGAGTATCATTAAAATAATTTGAAATTATTGGGAAAAGCTTCAGAAAACCCTTGCAAACTGACTCATGTTAAGTAAATCGTTAAAATGACAGTATAATTCAACCATTTAGGCTGATAAAATTAAAAGCAGAAGAATTTATTAAAATCAGTGTTTTGAAGGAAAGAAGAATATTTATTTTTAACTAGAAGTATTGCTTTAAGATGAAAGAGCAGAATAACATGATTATTTAAAATGTAAAATGGCATGAAAAGCACAGAAAAGAAGCACAAAGAGTGTCAAATATCCATAGTGTTAAAAAGGGAGGAAAAATCACTTTAAAATATTGCAAAGTGACAGTCTTTCTCCATCTTGAGAGAAAATAAAAAACTTGCATTAAATATATGAAGAATAATATTTCTTTATTTAAAACAGTCCACCACTTCTTAAATACTTGAAAATATTTAATTTGAAATAGGAGGTAAACATCCTGAAACAGTTAAGAGCTTTTCAACTATAATGGATAGAAATTAAAGGTATTTTGGAACAAAAATAAAGTGAGACAGAAGTTAAGATTTGACATAAAGCAACAAAACTTCTTGATTGCAAACATTTATTAATAAGTCATCTTCAGGATTCAGCAATTAACAATAATTGTCATATCCAAAAGAAATTATTTTTAAAAAACATGCGGAAGGCAATTAATACTATTGAATTGAACTTACAATTGAAAATGCTAAATAGCAAAATTATCTAAATCCAAACAAACTTAACAAAGTCCTGCAACAGCTGTCAAGTAAATCATTTAAATAGGAAAAGTAATGGCAGTTCAATACAATGACAATGGAAAAAGATATTGTTCCTTCAAGCAGATTGAAAATAACAAATACTTCAGTTGGGGGAACTAAACTGGATTTTATAGAAGAGATAATTCATGCAACAAATAGAAGCCCAGAGAAACAAACAAATGAACATATTTCTCATTTCTGTAGGTCCAATAACTAATCATATTCTTTTTTCCATCTGACATAGTAATGCATTCAACAGTATTTTAAGAGCATTTGCCAAAACTTCAAATTAAGTATAACTTGTACAATGGAAGTAGCAAGATTTAAAGAAGGATACAGGTTCCAGGAAGCACTATCGACAAATTATAGGAATGTTATGATCCATTTGCAACTGATCAGCCTATCTGACCAGCCATCTATGTCATGTTATAAACTATGACCATCCTCCTCACTATTACCACACCAACAATTTTTATATCATCCACGACTTTACTTATCATCCCGCCTACATTCAAGTCTAAACCATTTATATGTACCACAAACAGCAAAGGCCCCGGCATTGATCCTCACTGCTTACAGGCTTCTGGTCATAAAAATATCCCTTCACCATCACCCTCTGCTTCCTACCACTCATCAATTCTGTATTTAATTAGTCAAATTTCCTCGGATTCCATGGGCTCTTACCTTCACTATTGGTCTCGCATATGTAACCTTATCAAAAGCCTTGCTAAAGTCTAAGTAAACTATGTCTAAGGAAGATGTTCTGGCATTGGAGGGGTCCAGAGGAGGTTTATAAGAATAATCCCAGTAATGTAGAGCTCATCAAATGAAGAGTAGTTGAGGACTCTCAGTTTCTCATTGAAAATTACAGAATGCTGAGTGGACATGTAGAAGATGTTTCCAGTAGTAGGAGAGACTAGGACCCGAAGGTACAGCCTCAGAGTGAAAGGACAACCTTTTAGAATGGCGATAAGGAGGAATTTCTTCAGTCAGGGGATGGTGAATCTGTGGAACCTATTGCTGCAGAGAGCTGTGGAGGACAAGTTATTCAGTCTATTTAAGACAAAGGTAGTTCTTGATTAGTAAGGGAATCAAAGGTTACGGGGCGAAGGCAGGAGAATGGTGTTAAGAAAGCAGCCAGGATCAAATGGCAGGGCAGATTGAATGGGCTGAATAGCCGAATACTGCACCTATACCTTACATTTTATGGTCTTAAATACATTGCCCTAATCAACATACCTGGTCAACTTTTTGAAAAATTCAATCAAGTTAGTCATGACATCCCCTTAACAAAATCAGGCTGCCTGTTCTTGATTAACCCCTGCCTTTCCCTCAGAATTGCTTCTAATAGGTTTCCCACCACTGAGGTTAGACTGATCAGCCTCCAATTTCCTAGCTCTCGTCTAAATAGCAGTCTCCAATTTCCTAGCTCTCGTCTAAATAACAGTACCCTGCTCTACTGGAACATCTCGTGTGGGCAGAGAGGAATTGAAAATTATTGTTAATATCCCTACTATTTCCTCGCTTAGCTTATTCAACAAGCTAGGTTACATTTCATTCTGGACTGAACACTTATCTACCTTTAAGCCTGCTGGACTACTCAGAATCTCTTTCTTGTCCATGCTAACTTCTTTAAGTTTATCACAGTATTATACTGTCCCTATTTTTGAAAGTGCGCCATTCTTCTAATATAGATTTACCTAAAAGTATCTACTCCCTCTCATCTCTGGCCAAATCATATCTGATCTTATTTAAATCAGTCTTCCCCTAATTTAGAACTTAAGATTATAGACCAATCCTTGTCCTTTTCTATAACAATCTTGAATCTACGAGTCTCTGTCTGCAAAGTGTTCTCCCACTGAAACTGAACCATTTGCATGGGGAAGAGGTTTGGCAGCAAGGCAGGATATGCTACTCCCTTCCTAATGCTGGATTGCCTGATCAGGCACAATCCTATGAATGAGCGACCACCCCATCCCCCAGTGCAGGAGCCTGTTAACAATCTGTGCAGGTTTCTTTTTTCGATTTCCTTCAGGGTGAACCTCCCCCACATCCCTGCCATTGGTTGAATCTGGCCCTTAACTGGGCATTCAATAGTTAACTAAAGATGTAATTGCAACAAATCTAATGAGGGTAGAGGTGGGGAGGTAATAGTATTCGTACCTATGAATCTTCAGCCTGACTAAATGCCATCACCACCAAACTGGCCTTGGAGAAGGCATTAAATTGTGCCCTGGGCTTAACTTGCTCTGTTAAATGGGACCCACGTGATAATAACAGTGTTATCATAATTATAGAATACTAAGTTGCATACTCAGATATACTGAAAAAGGAAGGAGGTAATGATGTTCAATTTATTGATACTGTTTGTAGTTTGCTTTTCCTTAGTGGCCTCCTATATTGGTTTGTTTGCTCAGTTGATTGTATGGCAGATTGATGCCAACAACATGGGTACAATTCCTGCAGCAACTCAGATTACCATGAAGGTCCCACTTTCTCAACCTTACTTCAGGTATGTTAATACTACCACCAGTCAAGTTAAACCACCACCAATTGTCACTCTATTGAGAAAGCAGCTGTATGGTCCTCTGGGACTGTGGTAACTTACCGTCAATGTATGTGCATCTCATATCTCCATGACAATGTATATTTCTAATATCTGGTTTTTGGTAGTCAGGGGTATTGGAATTGGAGCTGTTCAAATCAAAATTTTAAAGAATGTCTGCCAGTCAAAATCACCAAAAAGTTCAACATTGGGGAAAAAAGTCTTATATTTAAATTAACGTCATCGCTATTATTTACCAATTTGCACATTAAGTAAATTTTCCGATAGAAATAAATGTAAGCTTTAAAAAATGGATTGGTTAAATTATCCGCAATAATATATATTTTCAAATATGCTTTCCTTCTCCTTCCAAAGTGATGTTGAATTTAAGTGGGTACACTTACAAATAAAGAAACTAAAAGTGTAAGAACTGAAAAACTCTGTACCTGGATCACACTTTGGCTTTTTGAATTTAACAATTGATTAAATTCATTTTAAATCTGGCACCTTTCTAAATGAATATGACACTGATTTAAAGAATTAAAAAAGTGAAATTCTTTTGTAAACAAAGTCACATTTGAAAAACAATTAACTATACTGCTGCATAGTAACAGCAACATCTTGGAACATTTTATTAATGTCCAATTTACATGTAACTTGCTATCACAAAACAGCAAGTAGCTAATAGTTTCATTGTGTCCAAAATTCTATTGCAAATTATTGATGATAAGCTCACCTTCTCAAGTTTGATACAACTATAAGGATAATCTGCAGCAAATTATTTTTAAAATATTGAAGACTAAAAGGCTAAGAGCTTGTGCACAACTAAAATATACAGCTACCAAAAGCCTTTTGAATGATAACCCGTTAATGCAGGACTAAAGTTTGACAATTTTTACATGTAAATATCATATTATGAAATAAATATCAACACAGTTAATGAAATTAAAATTTGACAATTTTTGTACATGTAAAATAGTGTGTAAAAAATCAGTTTTTAAATGGGCAGTGCTTTTCTATTCATTTAGTATCAATTAAGTAGTCAATTACAAGTAACTTTAGAAAATGTTTTTTGTTGTCTTCCTCTGTTAACTCTTATTTCCAAAATGTATCTTTGACTTAAAATCATGAGTTTCAACTGTGATGGACTTATGTTAGGATAATAGATTCACTTCTGGCAATATACTGGAAAAGAAAACTGTGCAGACATTTCCATAAGCCCATAAGATATCGGATCAGAATTAGGTCTTTCTGCCCATTGGGTCTGCTCTGCCATATGATCATGACTAATATGCTTCTGAGTCCTAGTCTCCTGCCTTCTCCCCATACCCCTTGATCCCCTTACTAATCAAGATCCGATATATCTCTGCCTTAAATGAACAATGCTACGATCAGTTTGCTCATCCTCTGTACACCCCCCCTACACAGGAAGTATGAATCTCAAACCTATTAGACAAGTTCAAGGGCTGAGGTTCCTTCAACACAAGCTCCTGGGTCCTTCTACCTCGCTTGTAGTCACACCCTCCTGTCCTAGACCACTGACTGAATTTGAGATAGGTAATCTAAGTGGTGTAATTGTTTTCCAAAACACAGAATCCAGGGAACCCTCCCCATCCCTGATCATTATGTTCAAAGCTCAGACTCCAGCTCATCAACTCTGAGCTAGAGTTCCTCAACCAGCCAACACATGCTACGGATGAGGTCACAATGAACCAATTGAATCATAGAATCCTTATACTGTGGAATCAGGCCCTTCGGCCCAACAAGTCCACACCGATCCTCCAAAGAATAATTCTCCCTGACCCATTCCCCTACATTTATCCCTGACTAATACACCTAATCTACACATTCCTGAATGCTATGGGCAATTTAGCATGGCCAATTAACCTATCCTGCACATCTTTGCATTGTGGGAGGAAACCAGAGTACCCGGAGGAAACCCATGCAGACACGGGGAGAATGTGCAAACTCCACACAGACAGATGCCTGAGGCTAGAATCGAACCCAGGTCTCTGGCGCTGTGAGGCAGCAGTGCTAACCACTGAATCACAATGCCCCAGTGATGGACCTTGGGGTCCACCAGGTCCCATATCATACAGGTACAACATGTTGCCTGACTCTGCACCTGTATTTTATTTACTTAGTTCTTAGTTTGATTTTTTTAAAGTTTCGTGTTGGTCTTTTAGTTTGTAATTTGTAAATATTTCAACTATTTGACTTCAATCTGAAAGTAACCAATAATAGATAATCAAATTAGTAGCTATCACCAACCAATGTTTTTTTTGTTTATCTGTGATGTTGCTCTTTTGATCCCAGAGTTCAATTTATCCCATCTTAAAAAAACCTTTACAAACAATGAGCCAAAAGAAAAAGCAAGCAAAAAGCATCTCTTCCCCTCTGCACTTTTCCATTTTGCCTCCAAATTCTCTAAACTATGTATTCACTTGGGCTGTGTCTCACTCTGGATGTGACCTTTCCTTCCTGACCGGGCACAGTTTACTGTTTCAGAACAAATGCGTTCAGTATTCTGGCTTGATGCTGTCTACTGTTGAAATTAGAATTAAGGCTTGACAGTAACTTAAAAATCATAAGATAATAAATATAAGTTTATTATCTGATGGTCACAATAAAACTTCAGTCATTCTTGTAAGTCATTTTGACTGATTTCCAAGCTATTGCAACTTTATTTGATCTTTATGGATCATTACAATATTTTATTTTGTTAACTGACAGTTAATAACTTTGATTACTTAACTAATCCCATTACATGTTTTTGGTTCAGCATGAGAGATACATTTGGTTAAGCAGAAGGATCAGTACTGTTATTTCAGTTCATCCATTAAAAAAACCCTAATTTTACTGACACAGCTGTTCAGTCACACACACACAAAAAAGTCGACTTTTGGAATCTTTTAGGAGCTATATTTGAACACAGTATAGAGCAGCTTTACAGGAAAATTATGTTTGGAACCATAATAAACAATTTTAATAAAACCCATACAAAAGGATGGATATTTTATTTCACTTGTTAGACAGTTGAAAGCTGAAAGCAATCAATATAACATAAAAGATAATGCATCTTAATGTGTTGGTAAGAGGTAACAACAACGATAATTACGTTAATATTCAAATAATATTGTAGCCACTTTTTGAACACTATGCTGGCTTGAGCAAATGCATAACCACAATAAACTGCATTTGTTTTTAAAAAGGAAGTACGAACAACTCTAGACTTACAATAATTAGGATAAACAAGATTATGGATTTATGCATATTACAATACATTATTTTTATAAAAGAATTCAATTGGCTTGCCAGGCTAAAATGTCTGAGGAATCCAAAGGACATTTTGACTCCAGATAGGTAAGCATGCAGGCCCACAGTTATACCCTTGGCACTCATAAATCAAGCTCCCAGCCAGGTGAATAACTCCAATGCCCCATAAATACTTTCACAGAATTGAATGCTAAGTGGGTAAGAGTGAGGAAAGGGAAATGGTGATGTAATACATGTCAGTGAAATAGTAATTCAGTGGTCCATGCCAATAAAGTCATAGAGTCATTGAGTTATACAGCAGGGAAACAAACCCTTTGGTCCAACTTATCTGTGCTGACCAGATATCCTAAACTGACCTACTCTGGACAATGTGGATACAATTGCCAGCATGGCGGCTGATAGAATTTGTACTCAACTGATAAAACTGAATATAAAGCTAATCTCAGAAATTTTAACCAGATCAACCATCAATTGTTGGTTCTCTAATGTCCTTTAACTGAGGAAATCTGCCATCCTTCCCTGGTCTGACCTACATCTAACTCCAGACCCACAGTAATACTGTTGACTCTTAACTATTCTGTGAAATGTCTGAACAAGAAACTCAGTTAAGGGCTATAAAGGATAGGGAACAAATGCTAGCCTTGCCAGAGCTGCCTACATCCCGTGAAAGAATAAAGAAAAAATGTATTTGCGTGCCTAACGTTCATTATTATAACTGGATCATTGTTGCAGTAAATGGATTGCAGATGTTCTAGCCTGCTAGCTGGATTTACTGCTTGCTCTGTTGCCACATTAGGCTTACCTCTAGAGGCAATAAACTTGACTTTATCCAGTTCACCTGTCTATGTAAAAATTTGGTGAATATGCGTCTTTTTAAAGAAGATATGTCTGCCAGATTAGAAGTTCCCTGACTCTCTGCACCCGCTTCAATGCAATCACATTCCTCTTATCGTGCGGTGACCAGAACTGCATACAGTACTCCAGCTGTGATCTAACAAAAGTCATGTACAGCTCCAACATAACCTCCCTGCTCTTATTACCTATTACATGATTGATAAAGGAAGGTGCTCCACTTGCCTTCTTAACAATTCTATCAACCTATCCTGCCACTCTCAGGGATCTGTGGACAAGCACCCCAAGATCCCTCAGTTCTTCTCAACATCGACTGTCTTGCCCTTCATTGAGTACTCCCTTGCCTTGTTACTTGCTCCAAGAAGTCCATTACCTCACACTTAGTAAGGTTAATTTCCACCTACCATTGATCTGCCTATCTGACCAATCTGTCTATGTCTTCCTGTTATCTAAGACCACCTTCCTCATTATCAATCACCAGCCAATCTTCGCATTATTTGCGAACTTACTTCCATTTCCCCACATTTTTATCGATATTGCTTATATATATTACAATCAGTGACAGACCCTGTGGGATATCATTGGACATTGGCCTCCAATATACAAACTTTCTAGCAATGCCCTCGGTCTCCTACCATTTATGCCAATTTTGGATCCAACTTGCCAAGTTTCCCTGAATCCCATGTGCTTTTATCTCTATATCAGTTTCCCCTGTAGAATCTTGTCAAAGACCTAAAATTTATATAAATTATCTCAAATGCCCTATCCTCATCCAAACACTTGGTCACCTCCTTGAAAAATACAATCAAATTTGTTAAGCATTACCTCACTCTTATAAACCCTCTTACAAACCTTATCTCTCGAGGTAGAGATTAATTCTTTCTTTCAGAATTTTTCCCAGTACAGAACAACCTTGATTAGGTGAACAAGATGGGCGGGGAGTATTTTGGCTGGATAACTGATCTGATTGTAAACAAAGGAAGCCATACTGGGTATTTCATACATGATATTTTACAAATAAAATCACTTTTTGGTTAGAGTTTGACTGAAGTCTGTGAAAATCTTCGTTGATATTTTCCTTGGTTTTATCCCAGTCCTCGACAGCAGCCAGCATCTTTCTGTTTGGTGTCGGCCCGCCATTCAGATTAACCAAATGTTGTCCCTCCCTCCTCAGTGACCGCCGATCCCTGAGAGAGAGAGAGAGAGAGAGAGGGGTGCAAAATACAGGAGGAGCATGAAATAGAGGGAAGAATTTTTTGCTGACTTCAGTTTCCATCCTCTCATCAATTATTTTTAGGGGTAATGTTTTCCTCATGTTTCCTCCTGTCAAATTTTTCTCCTGTTTATTTTCATGTGAGCTAACTCACTATGATTTACTCTCCCCCATCAAAAAATGTTACATTAAATTTTCTTGTCAGTTGAAAGATTTTGAACTACCTATTTTTTGGAAAAAAGTCATCACGGGATAACCGGAGGAAAAAGCAATGGAAACGAAAAGTGTGAACTCTAACGTCACGTCTCGAGTATATGTTTGAAGTTACTTATTTATTAAAGCATGCTTGCATCTATATTCCTGTTCAAACCTACAAAATGATGCATTAAATGGTTGAGGAATAGAATTTTTCAACTTCAATTGAAATGCATGTACAGGGACCTTGAAATCTTGTTCAGATAATCTGAAATTTGGATAATTGATGTTCGGATAATTGAGGTTGTTCTGTAGTTTCCTTACCATTGATTGGAGACTCATTAATCTATATTTCCTGGATTTATCTCTACCATCCTTCTTGAAAAATGGAACCACATTGTTGTCCTGGAGTCGTCTGGCACCTCCCTGTGCCAAGAGATGAATTAAAAATTTGGGTCAGATCCCTTGTAAATTCTTTCCTCATGCAGTCTTGGATACAATTCATCCAGGCCTGGAGATTTGTCCAACTTGAAGCCCGCCAAAACCACCAATACCTCTTCACTCCGTGTTAAATTGTTCAAGTACCCCACAGTCCCTCTTCCCAAATTCAGTACCTACATCCTCCAAAGTAAAGACAAATGTAAGGAACTTGTTTGACACGCTACCAATGTCCTCTGTCTCCACACACTGATTTTACCCTTGGTACCCAGCATCACAGATGCCAATCTTTATCCCATTCAATTCACTCCATACGATATCAAAGTGTTCTAGGCCGAACCATCTTGAGCTGCTTCATCTCCATCATAAAGTCAAAAGTGGGAATGTTTGCAGATGATTCCACAATGTTCAGCACTATTCATGTGTCTTCAGATACTGAAGCAGTTTATGTTCAAATGCAACAAGAATTGGACCATATCCAAGTTTGGGCTGAAAAGTGGCAAGTGACATTCACAAGCTTTTCACTGTACTTAGGTACATGTGACTACCATAAATCAAATCAAATCAAAGTCAAAAGTCAGGCAATGACCATCTCTAATACGAGAGAATCTAACCATTGTACCTTGACATTCAAGGCCATTTTCATCAGTGAATCCCCCATTTTCAATGTCCTGAAGGTTACCATTGATCAGAAATTGAAATGGTCTTGCCATATAAATACAATGGTTACAAGAGTAGGTCAGAGGCTCGGAATTCTGTAGTGAGTAAATCACCTCCTGACTCCCCACTTGCCTGTCCACCATCTGCAGAGCACAAGTCAGGTATGCAATGGAATACTCCCCACTTGCCTGGATGAGTGCAGCTGTAATGTACTCAAGAGGTTTGACATTATGGAGGACAAAGTGGCCTGCTTGATTGCCACCACATCTGTAATCAGGAATTCAGCAAAGATCCTTAGACAACACTTTCCAAACCCATGGCACTACCATCTGAAAGGACAAGGACAGCAGATATATGTGAGCAACATCACTGCAAGTTTCATTCCAAGCTACTCACCATTCTGACTGAGACCATAATAAGACTTAAGAAATAGGAACAGGAATAGGCTGTTTGGCCTGTTGAGCCTGCTCCACTCTTCAGTAAGATCACGGCTAATCCGCCATTCCACATATTTACATTCCTGGTCTTTTCCTGTAACCCTTGAGTCCTCTCCTGACCAAGAATCTATCTATTCCAGCCCTAAATATACACAAGAACTCTGCCCCCACACCTTTCTGTGGTAAGGAGTTCCAAAGACTCTCAACTTTCTGAGAGAAGAAATTCCTTCTCATCTCAAGTTTCAGTTGATTCTCCTTTATTCTGAGGCTATGTCCTCTGGCCCTAGGCTCTCCAGTGACTTGGAAATGTATTGATGTTTCTTCAGTTTCACTGGGTCAAAATCCTGGTACTCTCTCACTTATAGCACTGTGGGTCTACTTACAGCACATGGATTGCAGTAATTTGAGAGATCAGAACACCATTACCTTTTCAGGGGATGGACAGTCAATGCTTGCCCACACAGTGACATCCACATCACATGAATGAGTAAAACATAAGCCTTGCTTGACAGTGGTCCATACTTTGAAGGCATCTTTTACAGATCTCCCATTTAACAATATTGCAGATATATCACGATGAAGCAATTGCAGAATTGTTGTCCATCTCGAAACACAATGTATAAAAGCCAAGAAAGATGTTGCATAATCTGAGTAAGGAAACAATTAACACTGCAACTTCTCAGAATTATTAGATTGCTAAAGTTATTAGTTGCAGTTTAGAATTAACTTATTCATCTGTAAAAATCTGTTCTGCTGATGAAAATATTAATTGGTTTGTATACTCTCGATAATCATTACATCCAGTTTTAAAATCGGATGGATGCGGGAAACAAAATTTGTGCTTCTGATGTTTAGACTATTTTCATTTATTTGCAAAATTGTTTTGTTGCAAAATATTTTCTGACTTAAATAGCTATATCTGTCTGTACATCAACTTACATAGCATTATATAGAATATATAGGACAGAAGTAGGCCATTCAGCCCAACTAACCTATGCTGGTGTTTATACTCCATATAGGTTTCTTTCATTTTACCTGCATCAGCTGAGTCTATTAGCATTTGTTCCTTTCTTCCTTACGTGTCTTTTGAAAGCATAAAAGCTATTTATTTGAACCACTTCATGCAACAATCAGTTTTCTGTTTTAATCACTTTCTGAGTGAAGAAATCTCTGCTTCATTCAGTTTCTATTTCTGCTCCCCTCAGTTTCTTATTTTCTATGGTGGTGTGTGGTGTTTCTATTTTTTCTATCAAAATGCAACATCTTATGTTTATGTCTTTTCAAAGTTAATTTGTTAAGTAACTTATCAACTTGACAGGGCAAAAGTGAGGACTGCAGATGCTGGAGATCAGAATCTAGATTAGAGTGGTGCTGGAAAAGCACAGCAGGTCAGGCAGCATCCAAGGATCAGGAAAATCGATGTTTTAGGCAAAAGCCCTGATGTATCCCTGTAATATTTTGCAATCATCCTCAGTGTTAGCTGTATCCCCCAATTTGGTATCATCAGCATGAGCTAAATGCCATTCAGTATACAAGAACTTCCAGAATTGCCAACACAAGTAAGTGCTATTCATTTCAAGTGAAAGCACAGCCAGAGGTGTTCCTTGTAAAAGGCATGTTACCTCCTTGCATGAAACTAGAATAGCAGTTTAAGCTTTGTGTCACAACAATACTTAGGCCAAGCTAACATAGACTTGTGCCTTTTTTCTCCATGTTATTGGATTAAATGAAGTTCTCATGAATAAAGTCATTTTTGAAAAGATCCTGAGGCAAGAGACGGAAATTATTCTGGGGCACATAGACATCACCACAGCAGTTTAATACAAGGCTGCATTAAGCCTTGGATTGAATGGAACAAGCTGCGGAATGATAATTAAATTGCACTGCAATTGTATAAAAGCATGTAGGCATTGGTGGCACAATGCCTACATTCTAGTTTTATTGGAATAGAAGGGGCAGTTATTGATGCTTTTGTTAATGCTTCACAAAGGATACTTATGTACTGTGCAGTAAACATTTGCTAATGTGTGCTTGACACTCATTAGTGGATTATTTCAAAGATTTGTGTTTTCTATTACCCCTTTATGATAGAAAAGGAATGGCAGTTCTTGCATTGTCTTTTCTTCGACTTTCAGGAATACACAAAGCACTGCCAACTTGTCAAAGCAGAGATGGCTGCCAAAAATAGTTTCTCTGCTATAATGAAAATGCTTCTTCACTAATATTCATGAATTAAAGCATTATATTATCAATCAGAGAGGATGGAGATCAAATGTTTATGTTTGATCAATTTTGGCAGGGGCACTGATTTTGGTTTAAAGATCTTTACCACCCCCCTATTTTGCAGTGCATCATTTATAACTTTTGGCACATGTTTTAATAAACATTTTATTTCTGATCAAATATTTTAATTTGCACTGTTACATTATTTGCAAGCAGCTAAGCAAAAGCATCAATCTTACAAGCAGAAGCGATTTTTTGGTGTGCAGTTATTTAGTAGTATGGAACTTCAATAGTTTTTCACGATGTATACTGTAGGAGAAAGCTCTGCAAGCATATGGGCGATTCTAAAAAGAAAAAGACTTGAACATGTTGCTTCACACATATTCAGGGACACATACTCAGTAAATAAAAAGAATATGTTCAAGCCTTTTGCATTTGTTGATTTACTTGGGAACTTGAGGAGCTTATAGTTTCCTATTGCTTTCTCTTTGCCAATGCCTTTCCAAATCAGACTCGACAGGCCAACCAATCAGCAACCTTTCTTTCCTGTAATATAAGTTGTTGAAATTTAGCTTTCTGGTGGTTTTTTTTCTAATACAGCTGTATTGTGTTGCTAATTATCCTCTTTTTAGTAATTTTGTTTTAACATTAGATTCAGTTCTGATATTTGAATGAAATCTCAATGTATTACACCCACATACACATCAACTTGTACAATGAAAATGCTGTCAATGTTTTTATTAATGTCTTCATTGCATATTATAAGAAAATAGAATTTGGTGTATTTGTTCATAATTGAAAAGCTGCATAAATAGTGGCTGCAGCATCAAAGGTGTGGATCGGGACTCCTGGCAGCAGCAGCAGTGCTCAGAGCGGGGACTCCTGGTAGCGGTATGCCCAGAGCCTGGACTCATGGTGATGTCTGGAGTTGGGATGTCTGGCTGCAGTAGGTCTGCAGCCTAGACCTTTGGTAGTGGCAGCAAGGCATTGGTTGAAGTAGTGGCTGTGCCCTGAGCAGGGATTCCTTGCTGTGGTAGGCCCAGAGTGGGGACTCTTGGCGGCAACAGCTGAGCAGGGTTTCCTGTGGCATTGGCATTGTCATTGCTGTATCCAGAGTGAGACTTCCTTGTGCCCGGAAACCTTGCAGAAGCTCTGGAGCCATGATTGAGACCCAATTTGAAAAGAAGATAAACTATATTTCTGTAATTTCTTCTTTTTTTTTGTTAATCAAAGTGGAACTAGATTGCGGTGACAAATCACTTTTCACTGTATCCTCCCAGATATATGACGATAATATCATTAATTCATTCATTCAAGTGTGAGAAATGAATTGATTCTCTATCACAAAAACTGCTGTAGAACTATACTGAAAAAGAAACTATTTATGTTTATTTCTAGCAAATAAAGAAATTTGTTTTCACAGGTCAAGTTTTCCACGGTATGATTGCTGTCAAATTCCTATGTAGATTTCTTGTGAACTGTTTTCTATGTTAATTTAAATATTTCCACAAGATTGTGGCATAACAAATCTTTTCAGACAAAGGCACATGCAGTAAATGCAAATTTGTAACTGACTTACTTAAATTTTTAAAATATATAAAAATTGCAGCAGCTATCATATTTTTGAACTTTTCATTCTGCAGGGTGCCAGTATTTCTGTGTGAAAACAGAGTGCCTCCGAACATCAGAATGAATAAATCAGACTCCAAAGTGGCTGAAGGGGGACTGAACATCATGCTTACTATCCGCCTACTTATGCATGGAAAGGTACTGTTTCATCAACCATAAATAACTGCACTAAGTTGTCTTTGAGTGAATATATTATTAGTTATTGAATTCAAAATAATTAAACTTGTGTTCCTAGCAAAGAGATGTTGAAGTACCTGTTGTTGGTTCCTGTTGTTGAATATTTGGTCAGGGATGTCACTCTAACACAAGTCTAATTTTATGCACACAGTAGTGCAGTAAACTCCTTGTCAGAGTTTACCCTGGATGGCCAAGGAGTTTATTCAGTCATTAGTTGAGCCATGGAAAGTCAGAAAGTGCCAGCTTTGATCCCTGGTTGTACCTAGTGCAACATTTGGGATGCAGCTATTGTTTCAGTTTCCCTTGTTAGGAAATTAGGGGAAAGTCAGTTACAGTTCTTGCTCCTGCACATAGGAATTAAATTTGCAGTTTTCTAGTCCTGTGGCACTAATCCTTTATTTATTAAATTTTATATATGGATGCGAGTGCCTCATGTCATTCGTCTCATTTTCTTTTCTCTTTCTTCCGCTATTATTTTTCAATATTCTCACAGGAGAAGATCTCCTTTAGAAAGCCTTCGCACAGATGGTCTGGGTCTCTTTAACTTCATGCTGCTCTGTGATGGAGGTATTGTTACTAGTCAAGCCACATCATTTCTTTCCCTCTCATTCCCCCCCAAAAGTAATATATTCCATGACACAATATTCTATCGAGCAACCTCTGTTCTCTGCAATAGAAAACAAATTGAAGTGAAAGGCAACGTAAAGACTTGGACCTGTTACCATCTTATTTTGAAACAGCCAACCCACAAAGTGCTTATCATTACTGTTTTTGGTTTATTACCCCTTCTCCAAAGTTGTTAAATCAAAGCAGAGAAATTTACTGGGTGGGCAGAATTGAGTTATGGTTAGAAGATTTTGAGTGTCAATTAATACAATCTGAAAGGAGCAAATGTATCTTTATGGAAGATGCAATGGGTGAGAAAAAAAAACAAGCTTTGCAGCTTCCAATAAATGGGCAAAAATAACAAAGCCAAAGCATACAAAAAAAATTGGCAAACTGCAACTTAGCAAAACAATTGTAATTTAAATCAACGATATCACTGTCTTTAACTCTAGTTGGATTGTCTTCAAATATGAATCCACCAATGTATCTGTTTCGCACTGTGAATCATTCTCATAATCTGATGAAATTTTTTAGATAAAGGAGTGGAGATGGAATTTCCCAGGCACATCTCATAATTTGTACACCAAAAATATGCAGTTTGAACATAAATGTATTTGAAGAGATTCTTTTTTTTACAAACTAGAACTTCCAATTTAGTGTTTGCTGAGCTCAAATATGTTGGAAATGGAAACCTGAATCCTCTACCCCAATATCCCTCAATGTGATATCATGTAAACCCTACAAGAGGCCTTGCACAAACTGCTTAAAAGCACCATTAGGTATTGTCTTTAATGCTGCCCCAGAATAGAAATAGTGCACCTAATAATCGTCCTCTGCCTCTTAAGACTAAATGTTAAAGAGACTATGTCAACATAGAAACATGGAAACGAGGAGTAGGAGTTGGCCATTCAGCCCTTCGAACCTGGTCTGCCACTCAATGTGATCATGGCTGATCGTCTATCTCAATGCCATATTCCTGCTTTCTCCCTTTACCCCTGGTGCTAATAAAATGTAAAACTGTTTATATCGCTTTGTTGAATATATTTCAAAGCTTGGCCTCCACAGTCTTTTGCGATCAAGAATTCCACAGATTTACTACTCTTTGAGCAAATAAATGTTTCCTCGTTTTAGCTGTAAATGGTCTACTCCATATCTTGAGATTGTATCCCTTAGTTTTAGATTCCCCAATCAGGGAAAGCATCCTCCCTGCATCTATCCATCTCTGTTAGAATTTTATACATTTCAATCAGATCCCCTCTCATTTTTTTAAACTGTATTGAATAATGGCCCAGTCACACTGATCTCTCCTATATTCTGCCACCCTGCACTCACTCTATGGCATATATATATATATATATATATATATATACTTAGGTAGGGAGACCAAAACTGCATGCAATACTCCAGGTGCAGTCTCACCAGGGTCCTGTGTCGGTCCAGGCGCACCGACCTTTACACCGCTGAGGCCAAACGCCAGCTCGCAGATACCTCCTCCTACTGCCCCCTTGACCATGACCCCACCTCCCACCACCAAACCATCATCTCCCAGACCATCCATAACCTCATCACCTCGGGGGATCTCCCATCCACCGCCTCCAACCTCATAGTCCCACAACCCCGCACAGCCCGCTTCTACCTCCTGCCCAAAATCCACAAACCTGACTGCCCCGGCCGACCTATTGTCTCCGCCTGCTCCTGCCCCACCAAACTCATCTCCGCATACCTTGACACTGTCCTGTCCCCCTTAGTCCAAGAACTCCCCACCTACGTTCGGGACACCACTCATGCCCTCCACCTGCTCCATGATTTTCGCTTCCCCGGTCCCCAACGCCTTATTTTCACCATGGACATCCAGTCCCTGTACACCTCCATCCCCCATCACGAAGGACTCAAAGCCCTCCGCTTCTTCCTTTCCCGACGTACCGACCAGTACCCTTCCACTGACACCCTCCTTCGACTGACTGAACTGGTCCTCACCCTGAAAAACTTCTCTTTCCAATCCTCCCACTTCCTCCAAACGAAAGGAGTAGCCATGGGCACCCTCATGGGCCCCAGCTCTGCCTGCCTCTTCGTAGGATATGTGGAACAGTCCATCTTCCGCAACTACACTGGCCCCACCCGCCACCTTTTCCTCCGCTACATCGATGACTGTATCGGCGCCGCCTCGTGCTCCCACGAGGAGGTTGAACAGTTCATCCACTTCACCAACACCTTCCACCCCGACTTCAAATTCACCTGGACAGTCTCAGATTCCACCCTCCCCTTCCTCGACCTTTCTATTTCTATCTCAGGCGACCGAATCAACACGGACATCTACTACAAACCGACCGACTCCCACAACTTCCTGGACTACACCTCCTCCCACCCTGCCCCCTGTAAAAACGCCATCCCATTCTCCCAATTCCTTCGACTCCGCCGCATCTGCTCCCAGGAGGACCAGTTCCAAAAATGTACAACCCAGATGGCCTCCTTCTTCAAGGACCGCAATTTCCCCCCCGACATGGTCGACGATGCCCTCCACCGCATCTCTTCCCGCTCCTCTGCCCTTGAGCCCCGCCCCTCCAACCGCCACCAGGACAGAACCCCACTGGTCCTCACCTACCACCCCACCAATCTCCATGTACAGCGCATCATCCGCCGTCATTTCCGCCACCTCCAAACGGACCCCACCACCAAGGATATATTTCCCTCCCCTCCCCTATCAGCATTCCATAAAGACCACTCCCTCCGTGACTCCCTCGTCAGATCCACACCCCCCACCAACCCAATCTCCACTCCCGGCACCTTCCCCTGCAACCGCAGGAGGTGCAAGACTTGCGCCCACACCTCCCTCCAAGGCCCCAAAGGAAACTCCCATATCCGCCACAGATTCACCTGCACCTCCACACACATCATCTATTGCATCCTCTGCACCCGATGCGGCCTCCTCTATATTGGGGAGACAGGCCGGCTACTTGCGGTGCGTTTCAGAGAACACCTCTGGGACACCCGGACCAACCAACCCAACCACCCTGTGGCTCAACACTTCAACTCCCCCTCCCACTCCACCAAGGATATGCAGGTCTTTGGACTCCTCCATCGCCAGACCACAACAACACGACGGTTGGAGGAAGAGCGCCTCATCTTCCGCCTAGGAACCCTCCAACCACAAGGGATGAACTCGGATTTCACCAGTTTCCTCATTTCCCCTCCCCCCACCTTGTCTCAGTCAAATCCATCGAATTCTGCACCGCCTTTCTAACCTGCAATCTTCTTCCTGACCTCTCCGCCCCCACCCCAGTCTGACCTATCACCCTCACCTTGACTTCTTTCCACCTATCACATTTCTGACGCCCCTCCCCCAAGTCCCTCCTCCCTACCTTTTATCTTAGCCTGCTGGACAAACTTTCCTCATTCCTGAAGAAGGGCTTATGCCCGAAACGTCGATTCTCCTGTTCCCTGGATGCTGCCTGACCTGCTGCGCTTTTCCAGCAACACATTTTCAGCTCCTGTGTAACTACCATAAGGTATCCCTGCTTCTGAATTTAAATCTTCTTGCAATGAAGGCCAATATACCATTTTATTGCTGCACTTGCCAGTGTACTTTCATTGATTCAAAAACCTTTGTACATCCATACTTCTCAAAATGTTACCATTGAAACAATATCCTTCTGGTCTGATTTTCACACCATTGTATATATCTTCACATTTAGCCATATTGTCCTGCATCTGCTGTGTATTTGCCCACTCACTCAACCTATCTAACTGATATTGAAGCCACCTAGTATCCTCCTCAGAACTCACAATCCTGTCCAGTTTTGTGTCATCAGCGAAACTGTGGAAATTATGCATTTGTTTCCCTCATCAAGGGGATATATTTCATTAATAGTTGGGATCCATTTATAGATTCATTTATTCCCATTCTCTGTTTCCTGTCTGTCAACCAATTATTGATCGATGCTACTATATTAATCCGTAACCCATGTGCTTTTACTTTGTCCACTAACTTCTAAGGAGAGAGCTTTCCAAAAGCTTTTGGAAACTTCAAATACTTCATATCCACTAGTTCTTGTTTATTTATCCTACTAGCTATTCCTTAATAACTCCAGTGGATTGATAAAACATCATTTGCCTTTCATAAACCCTTGCTGGCTTTGTCCAATCCTGTTAATGCTTTACAAATATTCTGTTATCAAGACTTTTATAAAAGACTCCAGCATTTTCCATGCCACTGATGTCAGGCTAACTGGTCTGTAATTTTCTCCGCATGGATCTATGTTAGAGCCTCAGTTATTTCATGTTATTTATTAATGACTTGGATAATAACATAGAAAGTCATATCTCCAAATTTGTTGATGACATAAAATTCAGGTGCATAGACCTCAGGTACAGAAAGTAATCTAGAAATGGAGTGCTGGCTTTCATATATTTAGCAGACTGGAGTACAGGGATGCAGAAGTTATGCTGTAGTTATACAAAACCCTGGTTGGACCACACTTGGAATACTGTGAGCAGATCTGGGCACCACATCTTTGGAAGCATATATTGTCTTGAAGAGATTACAATATAGATTCAGGGCTTCAGGGCTTAAGTTATGAGGAAGGATTACACAGATTAGGCACATTTTCTCCAGAATTTAGAAGGTTAAGAGGTGATCTGATCAAAGTTTTCAAGATATTACCAGGAAAGATAGGGAAGATAAAGATAAGCTATTTCCACTGGTTGGGGATTCTAGAACTAGGAGGCATAGTCTAAGAATTAGTGTTAGATCCTTCAGGAAAGATGTTAAACATTCTTTATACAAAGGGTGTTAGATGTTTGGAGCTGCCTTCCACAAACAGCAGTGGATGCAGGATAAGTTGTTAATTTTAAATCTGAGATAGTTTTTTTTGTTAAGCAAATGTATTAAGAGATAGAGGCCAAAGTTGGTTAATAAAGTTAGACCACAGATCAGTCATAATCTTATTAAATGGTGGAACGCTCAAGAAGTTGAATGGCCTATTCCTGTTCCTATGTCCCAATGTACATAGTAGGGTGACATGTGTCACCTTTCAATATGAAGGAACTGCTCCAGAGTCTATAGAAGTTTGGAAGATGACTACCAATGCTTAATATTTCCAGGACCACTTCCTTTACTGCTGTTGGATATAGAATATCTGACCTTGGTGATTTGTCAGATTTATCCCCATTAATTTCCCAGCACCACTTCCTTACTAATGTTTATTTCCTATAATTCCATCTGGTCATTAGACCCTTGGTTCCCTGAAGTTATTGGGAGGTTATTTGTGTCCTATTTTTTGTGGAGGTAAGACCAAAATATGTATTCAATTATTTTGATCACTTTTTTGTTCTTCATAATTTCCGCACCTTCTTGAGAACTTTATCTTTCTTAATCTTTATCTCTTTGCATATTAATAGAAGTTTTTATAATTTCTATGTTCTTTGCAATTATACACTTATACTCTATTTTCTACCTCTTGATCAAACTTTTTGTGCTTTTCTGCTACCAATCCTCAGACTTGCTACTTTTTCTCTGGCAATTCAATGTGTTTCTTCTTTCTGTCTAATACTATCCCTAATTTCCTTTGTAAGCGATAGTTGGGCACCTTTACTGTTTTATTTAGCCAGTGCCATGTTTTTGCATTGCTTTCACTGCTCCCACATGATGCAATGGGTGCTCATCATAGACCCCTGTGTCTCATTACTACCCAAGGAATGATATCACAGGATACAACAATGTATCTAAGCCCTGCCCAAACACCTAGATGAATCATGAAAAACAAGCTTGTATGAACAGAACAAATCTTTTTAGAACTGTCAACTGTGGCTCTCACATCCTCAGTAAACCTTCCTCCTCTCCCTCCCACTACCCTGCACTGATCTGGGTAGAAAGAATCTGCTCCATCGTGGAGCCTTTTAGCCCTGGAAGTCTGACAGGGCAAACACAGGGCCACAGGGGCCTGGATAGGCCAGGCATATGGTCTCCCCTCTCAGCCTGAACTCCCATGCATCAGAAGGGTACTGAAGGAACCTGCCATCTCTGCAGTGTCCTGAGTAGAGGGATGTGTGCGTCCTTCCTCCTCTCACTGGATGCCTCCTTGTGAGGATGCGGCATCTGGAATAAGGTCAAGGCTCCCTGCACTACTCTCACCCCGCCTTCGGACCTGAGGATCAGTGCCTATGGTGGTAGATGGCAGATGGGCTTGAGCCTCCAGCATCCAAGAGGGAGCTGTGCCTAACTCTCCATGTTAGCCCTTAACCTGTTCATGGAGACAGACATGCAGTGGCTGGACTACCTGCATTGCTCCAGCTTCTGAGCAATGGAGGCCTGTGCATCGCATGCTTGTCTGCTTCTGCCTTTGCATTTTCATGAAGTCCCTTATTGTTAAGACCACAGGGTCCTCTCAATGTTTCTAACACTGCTATTTGCACAACAGTCTGTGTGAGGTCCTAGGCAACCTCCAATCCAAAACTTCTTGTTGTCTATCAAGGCCACTGACATTTCCATATCAGAGCAGATACACTGTGCATGAGACATTGTTGTTGAAACCTGCTCTGGGCCCTGACAGCGTCACCTACAGAGATGAAGACAGGCAGCTCTCTGTTGATGTAGTCGGGACACTGGCTACACCTCCATGGCCATAAAAGGCAGAATGAGTTGTAGCCATGGATTACAAGTGATGCCTGATGCATTTCACTGACCATTTGCTTAATAGCAGCATTTCAATGCAACAATAAGTGTTACTTACTCTATTGCTGGGACATGATTCTCTACATGCAGGTCTGGTCCAAGCAGTTATTCTGGCAGGGTCATTTCGTGCAACACTGCATCCCTCCACTCCCTGAAAATGGTATTGATTGGGTGGTGATCTCCATTCAGGCTGTCATGGTGTGTTGTCATGGTTTTCTCAGATGCTTCTCTGGGAAGATGATATCCCTTCCTTTCAATACCTCGTCAACAAAGGTATCCAGATCTATATCAGAGAACTGTGGTGTCAACTTCCTCTTCTCTCTCATCTCTTCTCAGTCCTCAATGAGAAGATCAGCTGCCCGATGTCAGCACTCCTCCAGGTGAATTGTGACCTTTCATAAGGGATGCTTGCCTGAAAGCTGTTGAGAGTGGCTAGTTAATCAGGAAATGGTGCATGGTAGAGTGGAGTGGAAAACAGACACAAAAATATTGGAATGGGCAGAAACAGGCCATTTGGTCCTTTGACCCTGCTCTGCCATTCAATATGATTCTGGCCGATCATCCAGCTTGGTACCCTGATCTTGCTTTTTCTTCATACCCTTTGATGCCTTTGGCCCCAAAATCTATGTCTAATTCCTATTTGAAAACATTCAATGTTTAGGCCTCTACTGCTTTCTGTGGCAAAGAATTCGACAGGCTCACAACTGTCTGGGTGAAGAAATTTCTCACCCCTGTCCTAAATTGCCTACTCTATATTCTTAGACTGTGACCCTGGTTCTAGACTTACCAGTCATCCGGTGCATCCTTCCTGTTCCTGTTGAAAGTTTATAATATTTATGAGTTTTCCCCATCATTCATCTAAATTCTACTCCAAATCAATTAAGTCTCTCTTCAAATATCAGTCCTGACATTCCAGGAATCAGTCTGGTAAAACTTCATTGCACTCTCTCCATCCTTCCTCCGATAAGGAGACCAATACTGCACTCAATATTCCAGATATGGTCTCACCAAGACCATATACAATTGCAGCAAGACATCCTGGCTTCTATACTTGAATCCTCTGGCTATGAAAGCCAACATATCATTTGTCCTCTTCACTACCTGCTTCACCTGCATGCCAACCTACTTTCAGCAACTGATGTACAAGGACACCAAAGTCTTCTTGCAACTCACCTCTCCCAATCTATCACCATTCACATAATAATCAGCCTTCCTGTTTTTGCTCCCAAAGTGGATAAACTTACATTTGTCCACATTATACTTCATTGGCCTTGCATTTGTCCTACATACGACACATGGCAAGTTACGGCAGATATCGGACATAAGGGATGCCACAAGGGCACAGTAGGTAATTAATGACATGAGTTTGGTAACATATCAAGAAATCTCACTTGGCCTTGTGACAAAGAATGCTCCAACAAACTTATGCAACTCAGATTTAGCCAAGAAAGGTTTAGGAAGAGTTTTGAGTTCCAAAAAAAGGGTAATTAGATTTAAAAACTTAACTCTGTTTCCTTTTCAACAGATAGTGCAAGATTTGTCGAGTTTCTCCAGTGCTTTCTGCTTTACTTCAGATCTCCAGCACCTAAACTTTGCTTTTATTTGGAGAGATTAGACCTGTATTCTCTAGAGATTAGAAGAATAGGAGATGGTGTCATTGAAATTGCAAAATTCTTAAAGGACTCAACAGGATGTTTTGCAGAATTAATGTTTCCCCTGGCTGAATAGATCTAGAACCGAGGAATACATTATCAAAGTAAGGGTCAAGGAATTTCCTGATGAAGGACTTTTGCCTGTTTTTCGGATGCTGCCTGACCTGCTGTGCTTTTCCAGCACCACACTCTTGACTCTAATCTCCAGCATCTACAGTACTCACGTTCGTCTATCACAATAAGGGGCAAGCCTTTTTCGTCTAAGGTAATGAGAAATTTCTTCACTCAGAAGGTAATGAATCTTTGGAATTCTCTTCTCTAGTAGGCTGTAGAAGTTCAGTCATTGAATATTTTCAAGGCAGAGATTGATAAACTTGTAGAAACTAATGTCATCAAGGGATATGCAGACAGCATACAAAAATGACATTGAGATAGATTATCAGCTATCATCCAGATTAGAACAGGCGGCCTGTGAGACTGAATAGCCTACTCTTACTAGAATGTTTCTATCTTTTTAAGCTAATTTTATATTGCATTTAGTGGCATATTAGAATTGCAAGCTCACAGTGTACAACTGTCATACGGCTGCCAAAGCAGCTTCAATGAAAGTTGTTCAGTTTGCTAAAGCAAGTAACAATGTGGACTTCAACAGTTTCCTCATTTCCCCTTCCTCCACCTCACCCCAATTCCAAACTTCATCACTGTCCCCATGACTTGTCCTACCTGCCTATCTTCTTTTCCACCTATCCACTCCACCCTCCCCACAGACCTATCACCTTCATCCCCTCCCCCACTCACCTATTGTAATCTTTGCTACTTTCTCCTCACCCCCACCCTCTTCTCACTTATCTCTCCACCCTTCAGGCTCTCTGCCTGTATTCCTGATGAAGGGCTTTTGTCCGAAACATCGATTTTACTGCTCCTCGGATGCTGCCTGAACTGCTGTGCTCTTTCAGCATCACTAATCCAGAACCATGAACTCCAGTCAGGAGATGATAAAAATGAACACAATATATAAATAACTTTACATTACTGTTTATTTTTTGGAATCTAAGAAACAGATTGATGTGATTATTGAAATAATCTCCTTTATCATCATGGCAAAAATGGAGACTACATGAAATTTGCTAAACTGCATTTCATTTGGTATTTTGTTGAGTGTTTGGAGCCTGTACTGAATGAGAATGTTTCTGTGTCTTGAAATTCCATATTTGCTTGTCATTCATGTTCATTGGTTTCAAACTTGGATGCAGAAGGATGTTGACCTGTGCCCAATACTATATAAGCCAGGCGTTAAATGTTTTGTACTATCTGGATAGCACAAAACTATCTTATTTGCATAATTTCTTCTCAACAAAGATAAAGGAATCAAATTTAGTCATGTAGATGCTGGGAGTTCGCTCACTGATTCAATCCTAATCATGCAGCTGCATAAAAACAGCTTATGGGCCTGGATCAAAGGCACATTGTCTTTGGATTGATTGCATCAAATTCCCTGTAGCGATAACTACTGGTTGAAAAGTTTTGCAGGCTGTGATCTTGGCAGCTACACTAGATCACATCTGCCTTTGCTCGATTTCATGCCACTCAAAAGCTTTTTCAATTTGGAAATGGTTTGCGTTCCAAACGATTTAGATTCTATGGTTATTACAAAATGCTCAGAGCACAACAATATATGTTCATATATGTTTGGACCACTGTTTAATATACCTTATAGTTTTAGAGCCCAAACCGTAATAAGGAATTTGAAGTTATGTTGCGTGTACAATGGAAATTCAAAGGCTGTTTTGTATGTGAAAATAGAAATGCAAATATCTTGTGAAAAACTGACTATATCTGTTAAAATAGATGAAATCCAGGAACAATTTAATGGAGGTGTTAGAGTTAGAGATTTTGCAGTGGTGGAATCAGGCAGATAAAAACAAAAAGATTCTATTAATTTTGTTCTCCTTCTACAAACAGTTCGTTCTCTTCCATACATTGATTTCTGAAAAAAGGTCACTGGAGCCAAAATATTAACTCTTATTTCTCTCTACAGAAACTACCAAATCTGCTGAGTGTTTCCACCAACTTCTGTTTCTGTTTCTGATTTCCAGCAACTGCAGTTCTTTCAGGTTTTTTTCATTTTGTTCTCTTCCATGTTGCCTTAAGACAAATACTTCTTATCTGTTATCTGCCCTCAATCAGTAGAAGACATACTGTCTCATGTCCTAGTGGTTGAGCTTGTTGAACCTGCATGGGTGTAGGAGGTGCAATCTTTGGCAAAACCCTGATAAGCTTCTAATTTGTGAAGTTACTAGTTACAAGCAGTCTAAGCAGAGGAATGAGTTACTTATTTCCACCTCTGCTAAAGTCACAGATATCGCAACATATAGGAGCAGTAAGAAAAGAAAGAATTAAACTTTGTAATTCTGCATATGTTTGCACATGGGTCTGAAAACATTTTATGCTGTGGAATTTCTAATCTCCGTAGAATTACATAAATTTTATTAGCATACAATATTTTCCCAACTAGCCCTTTCTTGGTTGCTGAATGGAAGGTTTCCTTCTTTATATGTGTAATGATCCCAGTTGATGGTACTGCTGGGCAAGTCAAATCCAAGAGTAAATCCTGCCTTGAATAGATGATTTTTTTTTTGTTTTGTTTAGTTAGTTAACATGGTAGTTAATTGCTGAAATATGTTTACATAAGGCTGCACATTTTCTTTAACAATTTGACAAAATGTATTCCAAAAAAAATCAGAAAAATATGGATGACAGTTAAAATGATCTTCAAACACGCAACACAAAGTTTAAACCTATTTCTAACATGACCCATTATAGAATCTCAAGTCCAGAAAAATTACCTCCCTGTCTCAACTTTCTAGGGTTCTGCTTCCTGATGCTTTCAAGTTTCTTTACCTCAGACTATTGAGATGATTCAATGAGTCCCTTTTAAATCTGCCAACATGAACTTTTCCCAAATCTAAGAGCCGAACTTTTCTCAGTTGTAATAATGTACAGATTCCTGACCAAACTTTCCTGCTTTGGAAGTTTCACATATTAAACTGTTCTGCTGAGATGACTAGTTCTCTGAACTGCTGTGAACTCTTTCTAAGAGTGAAAATAAATTAGCTTCTGAACTCAACTCTGGTTTTTCTAGACTGAATTGGAAAAACTTACTCAAATCAAGCTTCTTCTGAACTGAAAATAAAACTTTAAGTGGTTACTTTAACTTCGCTAATCCAACAGTATAAACATCTAAACATCTTTCCATTCAAAAAGGTTTGCGGTCACCTGCTTTAATCACAAATGCTGGATTTGAATCTGGATCTGGAAGGACTCTCTGACCTTGTCATTATTTTTGAAAGAAAACCATTCACAAAACTAACCAATGCCCACTAGCCTCTAATTTGTAATCCAATTTCCAAAAATGATAACATAGATATATTATATGCCTTCATCACAATAGGAATACATGATTTGTTAGGATTAAAGGGGCTATATGCTGGATTGGTTAGTTGTTACTAAATTATTTTGTGTAAGTGGTATTGATGGTGGGTAGGAGTCAGAAAGAATGTCCCCTGCATGTGCTCCAGATACTGATATACTGGTATAATCTAAAGTTGTTGTGGTTCTGTTCGCTGAGCTGGGAATTTGTGTTGCAGACATTTCGTCCCCTGTCTAGGTGACATCCTCAGTACTTGGGACCCTCTGGTGAAGCGCTTCTGTGATGTTTCCTCCAGCATTTATAGTATTTTGTCCAGCTGTCCACTGCAGTGGTCGGTATATTGGGTCCAGGTCGATGTGCTTATTGATTGAATCTGTGGATGAGTGCCATGCCTCTAGGAATTCCCTGGCTGTTCTCTGTTTGGCTTGAGCTATAATAGTAGTGTTGTCCCAGTCAAACTCATGTTGCTTGTCATCTGCGTGTATGGCTACTAAGGATAGCTGGTCGTGTCGTTTCGTGGCTAGTTGGCAGTGTGAACTTGATTGGCTGGATAACCTGTTTCCACACTCTAGGGATTCTATGCTTCTATGAAATCCTTTTGCACAATGATGTTAAAAAAAAGTGGTGAAGTCTGAGTATTTATTAAACTAATTACATGGGTTTTAGTCAGCCCCAGCAACTGTCATTGTGCTTTTACTTTGCTTTCAATGGTAAGTTTCAGGAAGTTGAGTAAACCCATGCTCCTGGAATGCTGAGTCCAGCCTTAATCCCTATATTCAAGAAAGGATACATTAGCATTGGAGGCAGTTCAAATGAGATTCACTTGGCGGATTGCTGGAGTGAAAGGAAAAATAGTTAAACAGGTTAATCCTATACTCATTATATTTTAGAAGCATGAAGAGCGATCTTATTGAAACATACAATATTATGAACGGGTTTGACAGCGTAGATGTTGAGAAGATGCTTCCACTCGGTGGAGGAATCTCAAACTATGGGACATAGTTACAAAATAAGGGGACAGACACTTAAAACAGATATGTGGGAATTCTTTCTTCCAAAAAGTAGTGAATGTCCGGAATTCTTCACCCAACAGTTGTAGAGGCTAGATCACAGGAAGTACTGAAAGAAAAGGTGGATATACTTTTGAAATATCAAAGAATTGTGGTCTATGAGGAGTTGAGGCCTGGAGCATATCAACCATGATATTATAATATGACAGACCAGGCTTGAAGGACTGAATGGCTTACTCCTGCTTCTATTTCTTAAGTTACAATTGGTTAGTTCAGTCAGATTAATAGATGATACATGATTTGTGACTGCTGGAATGATAATTGCAGGACACCATCAGGTCAGTATAAAGTGTCAGATAGACACAGATGCATCATTCATCATCGTGACCTTCACAAATTTCCGTGAAGTGCTCAACATGGCAATCCAAAAATAAAAGCAATGTTGAAATTATATAATGATGCTATGTGATGAGCACAGCAAACAGCTGTTGTCTAGGCAGAATGAATTCTTTGATTCTCAGTAAAATGACTGCCTCCAGTGTGAGTCTCAGTTACATGACTACAGCAGACCAGGTTTTTATATGGTTGCATTTCAGTCCGAACACCCTCCTTACAAGTGAAGTGCTGCTCAGAAGGTCAGTGCAGACTCAATGGGCTGATTGGTGTATTTTCACACTCTCGGGATTCTAGCCGCAACACAAAAACTGACCTCCCTCCCCCCAACACACACACACACACCACACACACCACACACACACACCACACACACCACACACACCACACACACACACGCAGTTCCTTTTCCATCATTAGTCCATCACCCTAGGAGATAATGGGGTGTTATACCAGCAATAGCTAAAGCTTCCTCTATGATGCTGCCAAGATCTGAAGCTGCTGACCTCTGATTGGCCAGTTACTCTTGATGGCTGACAATTCCACTTCCTGGATCCTAATACCAGTCAAAAACCTATGGCCAACCAATCAGGTGCAAAATTCCTAGAAGACCCAATGCGCTTCCTCATTTTGACAGGTTGTGATTTTTCACTCCTCCAAATGTCTCCCAGGTTCCGGAATTTATTTTATTGACTGAATAGCCTCATAGTTCAAAGCTCTTCAAACACTTTACCTCAGAATGAATGGACGCTACTTATGAACTCTAATTTGGAAATAATTCGAAGTGAGAAGTTCATTTTTAGGTGTTTATGCTGTTTTTCCAAAAGTACTGTTAATTTCTTGGTCAAGTTATGACAGCAGTTCAGGAGAACTCTACAGCAATTCTGGGCTACTTTGGTATATTCTTAGGATATGCAGCTAGCTTCTCTCTCCTTGACTGGTCTGCTACAATTAGCAAACTATTTTGCCACAATTTATGACTGTATAGCAAATATTGAGTTTGGCACTGATTACCCCAGCAATCCTCTTCTATGTCTCTGCTGCTACTTCTTATTTCAAGGTTCACGATATGCTTTGTATTCATCCTCATGACCTTCTGCAGGAACACTTTATCATGACCATGTGTGAAGAGAGCAGCTCAGAGCCCTGAAGCAGACCTGCCTGGCAGTGTATTAACAGTTCATTTCCAGTTTTTGTAGCAAAATTATTAAGAATCCTGAAAGCTGAAGGCATTTAAATCTTGCATAATTATCACCTTGATAATTCCCACTGCCAAAAAGGCAAAATCCTAGAGTCATTTTCAATAATTCAGTTCATCTGCTATTTTTTAATTAACCCAAACTGAAAACTACAGTTGGGACACCAATGGCCAAAAACCTAATCTAATTATACTTCTGCGGGTTATGGGCTCAGAGAAAAATGCAGTCCTTGATGTCTGTTATATGAATGGTAAGTAACTGCTATATGTAATATATTCCGTGGTTACTTTGTGCTGTGCTCAATAACAACCAGACAAAGAAGTAAATATGTACAACTGGGATAATTCCTGGACAGTATTGTTCTGTTTAAGATAATGATTCTAAATAGTGCGTTAGGTTAGATACTACTTTAACTTCTGGGAGCTGGATTTATATGTTGAGTGTCTGTGCTGATTACAGCCTATAATCAAAATTGAGATTTTACAAACCCTGACAAATGGTTTGTAGATGAGGAGGGGACTCATAAAATACCATTGGTGTTGACTCTGATCCATACTCACCAACCCCTGTCTCCACCACAGTTTTACCTGGAAAAGTCTAGCCCCAGAGAGCATAATTTCAGAATAAGAGGTTGCACATTTAAGATAAAAATGAGGAGGAATTTCATCTCTCAGAGAGTTGTGAATCTGTGGAATTATTTACCACAGAAAGTTGTTGAGATTGGGTTTTTAATTGTTTTTAAGGCTATAGTAAACATTTTTAATCAGTAAGGGAATCAAGATCTTTTAGAAAAAGGCAGGAAAGTGGAGTTGAGGACTATCAAATAAGCCATAATCTCATTGAATGGTGATTCAGTGAGCTGAATGGCCTACATCTGCTCCTTATGGTTATGTTCTTAAGTGTAAGCAACATAACAGCCACTTAATGTAACATGCAGCCTGAGAGACCCCATCCAGCTGGGCAATATTTACAGCGCAGGCTCTTGACAAGCAAGGGAGCATGGTAGCTCTTAGAAGTTTTTTCAGGGTCATTGGTGGCCTCATCCAGGTCATTTCTGTGCCTCACTTAGATCTCTTCCCTCCACTTGCTGATCTATGCTAGCTTTCAGCTCCACCCTTCCCCTTACTGAGACATTCTAGGCTGTCTCCAGCAATATGCTCCCCTGTCTTTTACTCTCATTCCAGCTTCTCAGGTGTAGGACACTATTGTAGTTCCAGCAGTGACATAGATCAGGTACAGATACTGAGACAGATAGCACCAAGTGAATTCAGTCATTTGATTGGCCAGCAGCCCTCCAAGGTGGGATTTCCAGATGGAGTAGAAATTCTGCCTTAAACCAATTCAGATCTCTCTGATCAATAGGCACCTTCTAGGCAACTACTGGAGTAAGGGCAGTTTTGGCCCAAGCTATTTTGCTGAGGAGGATTTAGATCCCAGTAGTTTGTTAAGCCCAGATGCATGTTTTCAGTTCCAGGGATCCAAAGCACAAACTTTCATTAAATTGTAATCTCACTGTTCCAGGCCACAACATATTAAGATTTCTGTGTGAAACCTTATTGGATTTTGCTGAGGTGTAATTAATGTTAAAGTTTTCCAGTACAAATGTGCTCACTTAAATCAGAAAAAAAGTTGTGTAAATATTTTAAGACTTTAGTTTCATTCAAATAATTCATATAATTGAGGGAAACTAGTAATCTGACATAATGTATTTTTCCTCTTGCTGTACAGGAAGTTGGAAGCATTATTGGAAAGGTTAGTTCTATCATTTTAATTCCCCAGCCTACAGTTTTAAAAAAAGCTAAATAAAGTTACAATAAGTGTGTGAACATTTTTCTTTCTATTATAGAAAGGAGAGACAGTGAAAAAGATGAGGGAGGAGGTAAGTTGTGAACTGTTTATCCTGTAGTGAAATATAGGTTGACAAACATGCTTCATGAGATGAGACAATGAGCTGTTCTTTTTCATAGAGCTGTGCAAGAATCAACATTTCAGAAGGGTCCTGTCCAGAACGCATTGTAACAATAACAGGCCCAACAGATGCTATTTTCATGGCCTTTTCAATGATAGCACATAAATTTGAAGAGGTAGGTAAATGTACATATTTGGACTTTAAGCATGTATTCAATAAGTTAACTTGTGAACTGAATGTGCATGTTAAAATAGATCAGAAGAGACACATATTTGTTGCCTTAGTAGGTGAGTGTGAATACACAATGTGGCATTGAATTGTTAAACTCGGAAGGTCCAACATCCAAAGTATAATTTCTTGTCTGGAGTACAGGTTACAGATGCGGGTCGAGGTGTGTATGGAAATAGGGGTGGGAAACTGTCAGTTATGTTTAAAGGCCTCCCAAGTCATCCTGAATTGGCAAAAATCCAAGCCAATGATGTTTACCACATATTTTAATAAAATAGATTCACTTCATCTAATTATTGTAATATTATAATTTATAGCACATACCACAAAATTAAATTTTAGAATAACATATTGCACATTTCAGACTGGAATTCAAAATTAACCTTTATTCGTCAATGTTTTTCCAACTTACATTCTAATCACATGCTGTAAAAGATATTTCCTATTAAAGAAGCTTAATTGTATTTTCTGATTATGGAAACTTATATTACAGTATTGGAACTGCCATTGAGGCTTAAATGTAAATAATAAGAAATAGGAACAGAAGAAGGCCATTGGCCCATTGAGTCTGCTCTGCCATTTAATGGGATTGTGGTTAGTACCTATGAACTGTGCAATTATTATTTGTTATGAACTTATTTAATTCTGCCTTGTTAGTCTCATTTGCTTTACTGAGTTTTGCTGATTTTCAATAACAGCTAATTTTTATTATTTTCTCCAAATTTACCCAATTTGTTTTGAATTTTACTTTTTCTCTATGATTTTGATGTTAAATTTGAGAATTGAATAGTATCTAATATAACCAGGTTTTAAATTGGAAATAAAAAAGCTTCACAACAGTAACTGGGGATTTTTTTTAAAAAATGAATTTGGCTGTAAATTTGAACAGCAGACTAAACTGAATGCATGGAATTCTGAGATGGAATTAGCTGACACTCCTTGTTTGTGATGTTTGTCATATGGCAACTTCATGGAACTTGCTAATTTAAATGACTGTATTGTACAACCAGTGAACAGAGTAAACAGAGACTGCAAAATCATGAGAGGCTAGCATCAGTTAAAGCCTACATCACTTAAAGCCAATCTGCATGGCTGATGTCCGATATCTGAGCTCCCATTTGAAATCAACAAATGCCATCCAATGTCTGAGTGCAGCAGTAGCAGCTCAGAGTGAAGTCGTGCAAGGTCAGGTTGGTGCCATGCAGGCTCAGACTGTTGCTTTCAAAGCTGAGGATAGCAGTATTCAAAGCAGTTCGCAGAATGAACAAATAATTGTTCTGCAAACTGTCCTCCAATGCATTGCTGAAATTGCAGAGAAGCTGATGAGAAGATGACAATGGCATCATGGAACATGAAACTACTGTGCACTTTCAGAAAGATTACATTTGTTCTCCCACCACTGCTAATCCACCAGTGTTCTTGCTGTTGACTGTCAGTCAGCCAGGCTGGGCTACTGACACCTTTGCCAATGTAATACAGTCCAAGCTGCTTGTCACAAAGCAGATGGATTGATAGATCTTTGAATAAAAGAACCCCATTATCCCATGATTCCCTGATAGATCAAAAATCAATCTATCCTATCTCGATGTCATGTGTAAACCTATTTGCAGTCAAAATCAGGAATCTTGGTACCCACGTTGTCTCCACTAGGATAGAATCATAGAGTCACATAGCACGGAAACAGACCCTTTGGTCCAACTCATACATGCTAGCCAGACATCCCAATCTGACCTTGTGCCATTGTCAGTACTTTGCTCATGTTCTTTCCTATTGATGTACTCAGCCAGATGCCTTTTAAATGTTGCAATTGTACCTATCTCTATCACTTCCTCTCACAGCTTGTTCCATATACGCACCACTCTCAGCATGAAAATGTTACCCCCAGGTCCCTTTTAAATCTTTCCACTATCACCTTAAACCTATGCTCTCTAGTTTTGGACTCCCTCACGCTAGGAAAAATATTTTGGCTTTTCATTCCATGCCTTTCATGATTTTATAACCCTCTATAAGGTCACCCTTCAGCCTCTGACACGCCAGGAAACAAAAACCTCAACCTATTCAGCCTCACCCTAAAACTCAAAAACTCTCCAGGCCCAACAATTTTCTTACTGCACCTTGTCAAGTTTAACAACATCTTTCTAATAGAAGGGTGACCAGAATTGTATGCAGTATTCTATAAGAGGCCTCAACAATGTCCTGTGAAGCCACAACATAAGTCCCAACTCCTATACTCAATATTTTGACTAAATGAAGGCAAGCCTGCCAAACCCTGTCTATCTGTGACTCCATTTTCAAGGAAATACGCGCATGCACCCCTAAGATTCTTTGTTTGGCAATGCTCCCAGGGCCTTACTATTAACTGGATTATTCCTGCCCTGGATTGACTTTCCAAAATGCAACATGTCAAATTTATCTAAATTAAACTCCATCTGCTACTTCTCAGTCCATTGCCGTCTTTGATCAAGGTCCCATTGCCCTCCAATAATCTTCTTCACTGTCCATCACATCACCTATTTTGGTGTTATCTGCAAACTTATTAACCAAACCTGCTATATTCACATCCAAATCATTTATATAAATGACAAAAAATAGTGGACTCAGCCCTAACTGTTGTGGCACAATGCTAGTCACAGGCCTCCTGTCTCAAAAGCAACACCTATACCACCACCCTCTGTCTTCTACCATCAAGCCAATTTTGTATCCTAATGTCTAGCTTTTCCTGGATCCTAATGTCTAGCTCTTCCTGGATCCTATAGGTGAACAAACCTTACTAACCAGTCTACCATGCTTTGGTGAAGTTCATATAGACAATGTCTACCGCTCTGCCTTCATCTTTTTTGTCACCTCTTTAAAAAACTCAATCAAATTAGTGAGCCATAACTTCCTACACACAAAACCACGCTGACTATCTCTGATTAGCTCTTGGCTTTCTAAATGCATGTAAATCTTGTCCCACAGAATCCCCTCCATCAGCTTACCCACCACTGATGTAAGACTCACTAGTCTATAGCGCCCTGGCCTTACCTTACAGCTTTTCTTAATTAGTGGCACCACATTAGCCAACCTGCAGTCTTCCAGCACCTTACCCATGGCTGTTAATGATACAACTGTCTCTGCAAGGGGCCCAACAATCTCTTACCTAGTTTCCCACAACATTCTGGGAAATTCCTGATCAGGTCCTGGGGATTTATCTACCTTTTAGTGTTTTAAGACCTCCAGCACCTATTCTGTAGTATGACCTTTTCCAAGACATCACAATTTTTTTTCCAAAGTTCCCTAGCTTCCATGTCCTTCTCCACAGTAAATACTGGCACAAAATATTTGTTTAGTATCTCATCATCCTCCTGTCGTTCCACATAGAGACAGCCACCACATTGATCTTTAAGGGGCCCTTTTCACTCCCTATTTCTCAACCCTTCCACTATAGGGAAACTACATACTATGTCTGTATTGAAGACAAATCTTTTCCAATTATGTATTAAGACTGCTAAAACAATTATTTTCCCTGTTCCAAGCCCTGTTCCCTTACTACTGACCAAATCCCTTGCCTTGGCAGCAGTATTAAGATTAAACCAATCTACTTTGAACCTTAGCATCACAAGATGGCCTTTCAACCACAATTGTGCCATTACTTAGACTGCCTATTTCCATCTCAGTTATGACTTTGCTCGTCGACTGTGAAACCTTTATCCATGTCTTTGTTAACCTCAAACTCAGCTATTCCAGTGAATGCCTAGCTGGTCCCCTAATTTCTACCCTTTTTAAACTTAGGGTATTTGCCATCTTCCAGCTAAATGCGAGAAGTCATTCACCAATGTCAAAGGCTAGGTCCGAAAATGCTGGAAAAACTTTCAAAACTGGAATGGTCCAGTGACCCTTCATCAGAACAGTACTGATGAAGAGTCATTGGATCCAAAATGTTAACTCTGCTTTCTCTCCTATAATGCTTCCATACCCTCTGCTGAGTTTTTCCATAATTTTCTGGTTTTAGATTAGATTAGATTACTTACAGTGTGGAAACAGGCCCTTCGGCCCAACAAGTCCACACCGACCCGCCGAAGCGTAACCCACCCATACCCCTACATTTACCCCTTTACCTAACACTACGGGCAATTTAGCATGGCCAATTCACCTGACTTGCACATCTTTGGACTGTGGGAGGAAACCGGAGCCCCCGGAGGAAACCCACGCAGACACGGGGAGAACGTGCAAACTCCAGACAGTCAGTCGCCTGAGTCGGGAATTGAACCCGGGTCTCTGGCGCTGCGAGGCAGCAGTGCTAACCACTGTGCCAGTGGTTAGCACTGATGCTGAGTTGATGCTGAGATCTGATTTTCAGTATCCACAGTTGTTTGTTTTTTTTGGCAAAGGTAAGATGATGGCCTAGTGGTATTGTTGCTAGACTAATAATCTAGAGACCCTGGTAATGTTCAGAGGACCTGAGGTCAAATCCTACTATGGCAGATGCATTCAACAAATATCTGGAACCAAGAGCCTAATGGTGCCCATTCAGCCATTGTCAATTGTCAGAAAAGACCCATCTGGTTCACTGATGCCCTTTAGGAAAAGAAACTGCTGTCCTTACCTGATTTGGCCTGCATGTGACTCCAGACCCACAGCAATATGGTTGACAGTTAACTGACCTTTGGGTAATTAGGGATGAGTAATAAATGCTGGCCTGGCCAGTGAAGCCCACATCCCGGGAATGAATGAAAAAATTAAAGAAGCAATGACCTATTCAAATATTTTAAGAATAAAGAAGGACACATAATGGCAATTCAGAGCATAACACTTGGTGAGAACAAAGGGTGACGATGTCTGATTGCATTCAAAAGGTATATGCTTGAAAAAAAATTTCCATTCATGAAACTGATTTCCATTACAACTGATGCTGCAACAACAATGCTTGGCACAAATGTGGTCTTTTTTGCAGTTTGCAGAAATTATCTTGATTTCCCCTCTTTTAACATTTACCACAGTATAATCCACTAGCAAGCATTAGCAAGTAAAGTTATAGAGTTTTCTCAGATAATGAATGTTGTTAAGATGATAAACTTGATTTGAGCAAAAGCCTTTCATCATCAGTCTTACATGACAAACGTGATGCTGCCTATTGTGAATTAATCCTCCATGCTGATGTGAAGTGGTTGAGTCTGGTAATAAGATGATTACAATGCAAAATGATATTGAGCTAAAAATCAGATTGAGAGACAGCTATTTTTGGGGATTCATAAACAGAGAAAAAAAAAACACTTCTATCATCCTTTGTTTTTAAAGTGAACATGTATTTTAATGCCACATATGTCCATGAGACAGCATTTCCCCAAATGGAGATAATCAAGTCCAAATATTGCATCCACCTCACAGATACTGTTTGATGGACTGTTTACAGCTAATGGCCTTAAACTGCAGCATAGACTTTGAAACACTGACAGATAATGTGCAGTCACAAGGTCACACTGAGACTTGGTCAGTAAAGGACAAAATGAATAATTATATATACTTGGCTTTAGAGTTATTTCACACTAAAAATAAATTGTTTATTCTATATTTGATTTTGGCTAGATCCTGGCTTGCACTTAATTTTAAAAAGTGATCTTGTGCTTAAAATGTTGGAGGCTACTGCTTTAAGGTATTGTTTTCACCTTTGGGAATGAAATACTGGCAATAGTGGAATGAGGCCCTTATTTAAGGACCTCACCAGTCCCATGAGCTGAAGGGCTGGCTGTTGCTCCCCCCATCACTCTGCTGTAAACTAAATTTCAGAGATGGTGGGGAGGCAGGCAGAGAAGGCCACTTGCTGGATGCACTCATTGGTGAGCGACCCACTGCTTTTTTGCTGAGGTTCAAGTAGGAGTATTGCTCCCGAAATAACCTGGGTGGATAGAGTTTCCTAGTGAGAGGATTTCTTCCTCCTTCTTACTTTTCCAGCATGCTTGCCTTGCTGTGTAGGTAAACCTGTTCTTTTACATTCATCCTCGCAAATATGTCTTATTTTGTAGCAATATCTACTTTCTCCTCATCATGCTATAGTCCAAGGGGAGTGACCAGTGGTGTCAGGAAGCAAATGATTTGTAATGAATACTTGAAGTCAATGGTAACTTCTTCAGCACATTTCATATTACTCCTTGTAGGTCTTAACACTTTACAGAAGCCTTGCACACCCCCAAAACTTCTACAACTGCAGCAACAGCCAGTAGAAATCTATCAGAAATTAAGCTGAACGTTGTTGATGCACTTAAATTGCATTCGTAGAGTAGGTAGAAGGAAGGTTTTCTCTGCTGTTGAAAGCAACTGTGTGAAGTTAAGATAGGGTTTTTGTGAGAACATTGAGCTCCAACACGTCAGTGTTTATGTCAAATCAGCATTACAATTTGATTGATGCCACAATATGCCTACTCTACATATTTCAAGTGATGGCAAAAATATCACCTGCAATGCCTAAAAAATGGCGAATGGGAGATAAACTTTGTGACCGCTGTCACCTGTGAAACACAGCAAAAGCTGAATTCCTCTTCATGCATAATATTACACATTTGGTGATTGCCATTATTGACATAATTGAATCTACATTTACCACCATGCAATGTATGTAGGTATCTTAAGCGCCCAGTGTTTTCAATTTACTTAATCTGTTGCATTTCAATGTACATATCTACTCTTGACCATCTGTTTGAGATTCTGTGGATATTTATTTCAATGGAATCCACAATGAATTCCATGCCTGTTCTCCTTTATAGTTCCTGGATTTGTTGTAATGATATTCTGAGAAGACGGTTAAAGTTTCAAATGGAATAACTAATCCGAGACTAATTTTTACTGAAATTGTTATTACAGGATATAAATTCTTCAATGACAAATAGCACAGTGACAAGTAAACCACCTGTGACATTACGTCTAGTTGTTCCAGCAAGCCAATGTGGCTCTCTCATAGGGAAAGGAGGTTCAAAGATCAAAGAAATCCGTGAGGTAATGCTTTAGACACTGATTTTGATATTTAATCTGTATCATTTTTATACATGCTGCTCTATCATAAAGGGAAAAGCAACTGCACAGTATGTGCATCTATTACCTGAATTATGAGAGTGTAATGTACAATATACCTTATAAATTAATTGTGGTCATTTTTTAAAAAGTTTGTAACAACAATAATTGGAAGTAATTTTAACTTAATTACATTGTTAAGTACCATTAGACAGTATTCTGACAGATATCATGGACAAGTATTCTAAAATGGTCCTGTAGAAATTTGATTACGTTTTATATATCATTGTGGGAAAATGTTGGTGATTGGGAGGGAGTGCTCACTCGTTGCACAATGGGTGAAAATAGCTGGGTGAAATCGATGGTTGGGAACAGTCAGTGATTTGGGGCTCATGATAGCAGGGAATGATTGGTAACCACGGAGAGGAAATTGGTGGTTGCATGCAAATGGTCACTGTTCATAGGGGGATTTGGTAGTCAGAGAGATGGCTAGGGAATATCAGTAATCAATGGGAAAATTAGTGATCAAGACCTTTGTGATCACATGAGAGGGTTGATGATCAGGAGAGTCATTGATCATTGAGAGGTTCAGTGTTGTGCTGCCAGTGATTCAGGAGAGGTGGTATTGTGTTTGAGGAAGAGTTGGTAATTGTGGGTAACCACCTCCCAACCCTGCCCAAGGAATCATGCATCTTTTAAAGCAGAAGTAGGTTGGTTTGATGCAGGTTGGGTTCACTTTTGAAATCATCTCCCCAAATTCAACTCTTTTGCAGAGGGCATGGGGAGATGATGGGACTAATTTCATCCATTTTGTTGTATGCTAAATTTATGATTGGAGTGGTAATATTTCCCTGCTGATATTAAGACTTTTGTTTTTCACTAATATTCATGTGATATTGGGCTAACCAAAATGCTAATATCTTATTTTATCTTTCAATCCAGAAAGATAATAAAAGAAAGGAAAATTCTTGTTACTATTTACATAGCCAGAACTTGAACAAAGAGCTAAAGTTGATTGATTGAATCCTCAAATTGTATATCTGTGAAACCAGTAGCTTTAAAGTAGTAACATTGGCCCTGATCTTTTGCTCAAAGATTGACAGGAAAAATTCAGTTAAAATAAGGGCCTTCTCTTTCCTCTTCCTCTTGGTGCCCTAGCTCACATCCCAATATTGACCTGCTATTTTGAACGGATGAATGGGACAACTTGAGGAAAAAAAACTGTGTTCTGTGTAAATATAGCAAACCCAAAAATTATGAAGTCTGTGATTTTAGTTGGGTGGCTGAATGAGGAATTACTGGCTGCTTGCTTGTTAGGCCAAACCTGTTGGGGAGCTGAATTATGAACCAGGAGAGGCTGAATTTTAAACAAAAGATGTTGATGGGATCTCAGCATTGCTGGCTAGGCCAGCATTTATTGACCATAAGGACAGTTAAACATCAACCACGTTGCTGTGGGTCTGGAGTCACGTGTAGGGCAGACAAAGATGGCAGGTGTTCTTCCCTAAAATGCAAAAGTGAACCATATAGGATTTTTACACCAATCCAATGGTTGCCATTAGACTGGCTTTTAATTCCAGATTTTATTGATTTCAATTTTCACCATCTGCTGTGGTGGGATTCAAACTCACATCTTGAGAACATTTGACTGGGGTTTGGGCTTATTAGCCCAGTGACATTACTATTGTTCTACTGCCTCTCCTGTGCATAGGCACATTCACAATGTTGTTAGGAAACTTAGGCAGCTTTAACTTTTTATTTCCTTGAAGTTGTAGGCTCCATCTTTCATCTGATTGTCTCCAACTTTCTTGGCTAGGTCCTTCTACAGATTTGCAACTCATTCCCACAAGTCAGAAAGTGAATTTGTTTGGCTGTAGGACTCAAGAGAATTTATGGGCATGAAGGCCAGCTTTTAATATTTTAAATTCTGATAGACAATTTTTGCCATTGTGCAAATGCTGCTTCAACTGGTGAAGGTGGAATTCCTTCAGAAACAAACAAAAACAGAAATTGCTAAAGAAATTCAGCATGTCTGGCAGCATTTATGGTGAGAAAACAGAGTTAATGTTTTGAGTTTAGTGACCCTTCTTCAGAAGGTATTTATTCAGCCATTTTCAGACTCACCAGAGGAAAGTGGCAGTTTGGATGATCATAGGGTTTGTAGCCATGAGAGTTTTAACTTACAGGCTGTAGGCTCTGGACATGTTCAGATATCTCTGTTTGTGTGGTCACACGGAACATCTTTCAGAAAATGGTTTATTCAAGTAAATTAACAAGCTTGTTGATAAGTTTAGATTTTGTCACATTGTTCTTCGTATAATCTGGTTTTCTGACTAAATTTGCATTTTAATTTTTTTTAGAATTGTTTATTCCTTTTAGCTTTCTCAAAGGTGGGTTACATATTTTGGCTTTAGAGAACAATGATAGATAAAACTCTGCCCTCATGTTATGCTAACAACACCAAGATTTGGTGTGTATAATTGTTCTTATATAATAAAATGAAAAAAAACATATTTTGTAAAAGCTTTTTGTCTTGCACTTATTAGGACAATTCATAAGGAATACCAAAGTAAAGGGAAAACAATGTTAAAATGCATGATTGGAGCAAATTGATTGGATGGCAACAGGACTTTGATTGATAACTATGTTGCCATGAAGAGTACACTAATTATTGATGATTGAAAATTAGTTGCCAACATATGAAGATATGAAATAGGAGCAAAAGTAGACCACTTGGCTCATTGAGCTTGCTCCATCATTCATTAAGAGCATGGCTCAACTGTTTGTGTTTTGTTTTTTTGTTTGTGTTTTTGATCATATTTTCAAAATCTACCCCTGATGGTGAGAGGGTGGAATTGAAGGAAATCGGTATTAGTAAGAAAATGCTGCTGAAGAAACGAATGGGGTTAAAGGCTGACATATCGTCAGGGCCTGATAATTTAGCAGCCAGAGAACTAAAGGAGGTCGCCCTGTGTATATAGTATGCATTAGTGGTCATTTTTCAAATATCTATAGATTCTGGAGCAGTTCATATAGATTGAAGGGTGGCAAGTGCAACACCTCAGAGGTGTGATTTCCCTTGATGAAGTTAGGTTGATTTTTATTTTGTAATTCTTACAGCTTCTAACTTTCTTTTAATTTTGTTAATTAATTGCGCTAATAAACTGAATCATTTCTTGGCTTGGTAATGGAACAGTTTCACATATTTTATATCCAGTGACAGCAAACACTCCTCCAAGGAGAGATATAGCACAACTGAATGCAGGGTAGAAGTTGCTTTACTTTGCTCAAACAATTTTTCATCAACTGTAATTGCAGGAGAACTGTAAATATATTTCAGATCTTGTTCTATCTTATTTGTATGGCAATTTTCCCATTGAATTCTTTCATTCAAATTAAGAAACATGCCACAGTTCTCTTATTTTCTATTCATTATCTTGGATTCATCTCTGCAGTACTTGAAGTAAAATCAAAAATCAGTTTTTGAAGAGTAGGGTTATAATTTTGTTTTGCCAAGCATTTATAGGAAATCTCCCATCCAATTTAGTAGCATTTATTACAGCATTGTAGATAATTTTATGCTGTGGTCTTGCATCAACAAAAACTTGATTGTCACACTCAATTCAACCAGTAGAAGGAAGAGAATTTCAACACATCAATCTAATTTTGACTTTATTAATATTCTAGAATTGAAAGGGTTGTGTGCTAACCAAAAGTATTAGTTAGTTATTTTTGACCTTTAAAATATTTCTATGTGGAGTTATAACAGACAGGACCCCCCCCCCCCCCCCCCCCACCTTTTGTTTTAACCAATATTGGGCATTGTAGTCAACCTTTATAAGTAGACATAAAATTTCCTCAAAACTCACTTATATGGTTGTTGTTGTGGTACAATAATCAAGTCCTCTTTTGGAATTTCACATGCATCTGTCTTTGACTTGCAGTGACATTTTCATATCTGCCACAGGAAAAAAGATAAACCCCTTAATATGCAATAAAAATATGTCATTATAGCAAATGTGTGATACAATGTATAGGTAATTTATAGGTAATCTTATCATTTTATGCTAGATGCCATATTGCATTACTTTTATTAATTCTTTATTATTTGTATTAGAATTTGTAGATCATGGATCAAATTATATTCCTTAATCAATAAAACCTAAAAGGATTTTAAATTTATGCCATGGAATGTCATTGCATTGTACATAATGTATATTTAAAATCTTTAAAAAATTGACACAAATCCTCAAGTACACTCTTGTGGAAGTTAGTCCAAAACCAGAAGGAAAAGCCTCATGCTTTATTGAATCTCTTGAAGAAATCATAACTCTACTTTAATATTTAAGTGTGAGCATTTTAAATGTACGTCAAATTTTACAAATATATAGTTCAATAAGTAGTGAGTTTTGAGAAGATTTGTAACTCAGGTTGAAGTTCTGGATATAGGTTTGCTCGCTGAGCTAGAAGATTCGTTTTCAGACATTTCATCACAATGTATTAGGTAACATCATCAGTGAGCCTCCGGATGAAGCACTGGTGGCTTGGCCTGCTTTCTATTTATGTGTTAGAAATAAATAGAAAGCGGGCCATGCCACCAGCGCTTTATCTGGAGGCTCACTGATGACCTTACCTAGTATTAGATTAGATTACAGTGTGGAAACAGGCCCTTCGGCCCAACAAGTCCACACCGACCCGCCGAAGTGAAACCCACCCATACCCCTACATTTACCCCTTACCTAGCACTACGGGCAATTTAGTATGGCCAATTCACCTGACCCTGCACATCTTTGTGATGGTGGGAGGAAACCGGAGCACCCGGAGGAAACCCACGAAGACACGGGGAGAACGTGCAAACTCCACACAGTCAGTCGCCTGAGGCGGGAATTGAACCCGGGTCTCTGGTGCTGTGAGGCAGCAGTGCTAACCACTGTGTCACCGTGCCATTATGGTAATGAAACATCTGAAAATGAACCTTCTAGCTCAGCGAGCAAACCTATATCCAATTCAAAAAATATATTCTAACTACAAAAAATAATGTATAAAATATTTATCTTTTGTAGGAACTTTTTCAGAATCATTCTGGGGTAAAGGGTGTTTCTGGATATATAATAGATTAGTGTTATTGAAAATGTTAATCACTAGAAATGTTAAGATTACAAATATTTAGAAAATAATTTTTGAAAACTTTTTAGTATAGAAAACTTGTAATTCAATGTCTTTCAACTGTACCTGTGGAATCATGAATCTAGTCTTACTCTTGTCTGTTAATAGAATACAGGAGCCCAGGTGCAGGTAGCAGGTGATATGCTTCCAAACTCCACTGAACGTGCAGTTACTATTTCTGGCACACCAGATGCCATTATTCAATGTGTAAAGCAGATCTGTGTGGTGATGCTGGAGGTACGACATTTGGAGAAAAATGTAAATTGTATCCTTACAATTGAATTTTGCAGTGACTAGCTAGAATAATTCTATAATTAAACTTTTCTAGTGATGAAAATAAATTAATATTAGATCATATAATTATACTAGTAATTATCTGTTCAATCATAAAATTAATCTTAAATTGTTCGTAACATAATTGAGGAACTGTTACCATCAATATTATTGAGTTGAATGTTGAAATTAATGCTTCAAATTGTTTTGTGAAGCCAGTTACAAAAGCAAGAAAATCCTTTAAATTTAGTAAGAAGATATGTAAGTAAAAGATTGCTCTATTACTTTATGTTCCTTGTCTTTAGTCCCCACCCAAAGGCGCTACTATTCCCTATCGCCCAAAACCTGCCTCTGCACCCGTCATTTTTGCAGGTGGCCAGGTAAGAGCAGACACCATTTTGGCTTCTGCAGGAAACCACAGCGTCTTGGCCCAACATCAGTCAGCGCCTGTTAGTTTTTTTCAAATCTTTTTCTGTCTTCTTCCTTGTCTTAATTATTAATTTCTAAACTTAGTATGCCATATCTTATTTATATAGGGGGTGACTAATACCTTATCATCTGGTAATAATCCTAATTATTCTCAATTTTCATATCCTCAGTTCTTAACATTGTATCAATGTGAATTTATTTGACAGCTTTTAATTTAATATTGGGACAGCTTTCATATTCTGTATTCAATTCATGAAGTTTGATTTTGTTATGTTTCTATTGGTCTTCCCCTATTTCAAATAACAATTTGGTTAAATTGCAAAGCACAGATATAAATTATTGCATGCCATATTATCTTACTGAGTTACTGCTTCGTAAATATTTGGGGAATCGATTGCCCTTGTATAACTGGTATATTTCATTACCATATCAGTGCATAAAGTATATGCCATTACTTCCAGATAAACAGCAGAGAACTTAGCAATGGGATTTTTTTCATCAGAGACCTTATTTTCCTTCTAGGATTGGGAAATAGACATAGATTCAGGACCTGGAAACAATACCAATTTCTAGAGAGAAGTATTTTCCTTAACTGCAAAAGCTGCAATCCACCAATGGGAAATGTTGGCAATTCTGAAAGAAAGTAGACCTGAATTAAACCAGACTGGTAGTTCTCTTTGGGGTTGCTGTTTCACTGAATTAATTACTGAAATGCATATGCAGTCAGAGAAGTAGAGACCTGGAACTAGGGAAGCGATGTTTCTCATTTTGTTAAAGGTGACCTGGGAGTCCATCAAGGCAGTGATGGAGAAAAGTATGTCCAGAGAAGGTCACCTCACAGATCAAGCAGGCCTAGGTATACAGATTTGGCTTTTTAATATAGTTTCTTCTATCGATCAAACAATTCCCAGCCACCAGTCTGAGTTTTGGGCTGTAACTCAGCATTTTCATACACCTAGATAACTTTGATGCAATCTTTGGAGAATATCACTTCTGAGACATTTAGGTATTAGCACTCTTCCATTGTGATAAAGGCCACAGCACAATAAGAAGACATAGTACGGTGCTCAAAAACTGGGAACAGCATGGGAAAAGGATAAATTATTCTGATAAAGGGAGTGTAATGTTGAACCCTCAGGACAGACATTTGGATATTTGGCCTCCATTTGATACACCGGCTATGCTCTGTCAGGGTGTCTGTTGCTCCTGATTATGTATGGAGCATGTACCCAGGGTAATTACTGACCCATTAGAAAGGCTAACATGTAAAATGCTGATGATTGCAATGAGACATGTAGTTTCTTGCATTATGAGCCACTGGCATTGTCTGTAAAGGCCATCAGTTCCTGATCTGATAAGTTTTGAGCTTGGAATATAGTAGAAAAGGCCACTTAATGGTCATGAGAAAGGCCAGATATCTGAAAGAGTTTGCTACGTATATCATCCATTCAATGGAAGAAGGAGTGATGAAGATTCAGGGTCAGTAATGCTCAACAAGTCAGGGAAGGCTGGATGGGCATCCCAGTGGAGAGAATGAAGACAAACTGGATTTCATCTGTTAAGGGGATGCACACCACTCCAGTCTGTCTGACAGCATGTCGAAGAAAACTTGGTTGTATGGGAAGTCTCAGCATAGCAGAGACTTCCACTCTCCAAGACTAACTAACATGATTTTCTTCTTTTGTCACACATAAATGCTGATGTCGATTTCATCTTACTGTGTACATTTTAACAATAACCTTTTATTTATCGATTAACACTTTATACAGTCATGGACTGTATATAAGCTTAAGACTACCTCCTCCAAGAGATCTCTCCCTAGACTCTTCTTCATGTGATGTTACCTCACCATTACTTCATTATTACAACATTATTCCTTAGTTTCATGTCATTGCAACCCACCTCCTTCTAAATTCTCAGGAAAGTCTTTGTTGCAATTTAACTCTATCTGCTATTGTATAGCTATTTTCCTGAGGTTGCCAGTCCTGCCCACTCTCCCTTCTCTCATTTTAAATTTCCATTCCTTAGATTTGTGTAGAGCTTTCCATGGTTTTTGTCTTCTTCATGGAAGTTGTGTGTTCATATTTGTACTGGTTTGCTTTACAAGGATACTAAGGATGTTCAGTTTCTCCTTGTGATACCTGTGATTAGATTAGATTCACTACAGTGTGGAAACAGGCTCTTCGGTCCAACAAGTCCAAACTTACCCTCCAAAGAGCAGCCCACTCAGACCCATTCCCCAACATTTACCCCTGCACCTAACACTACAGGCAATTTAGCATGGCCAATTCAGCTAACCTGCACATCTTTGGATTGTGGGAGGAAACCGGAGAACCTGGAGGAAATCTACGCAGACACAGGGAGAATGTGCAAACTCTACACACACAGTTGCCCCAGGTGAGAATTGAACTCGGGTCCTGGCGCTGTGAGGCAGCAGTGCTAACCACTGTGCCATCGTGCCACCCTCTGTTCTGATTACTCAACTATAGTTTTTCTTACTGTCAATTTCAAATCTGTGTTCCTTCTCATGGCTGAAGAGCTAACTCTTTTCTTGTCGATGACTATCTTGTTCTTGAATATCTTGTTATTTTTCTGTATTTTTGATTGTGAACTGAAAAGAGAAACCAATGACTATTCAAGGATTCTGACACTTTATAAAAACAAATAATCTGATGTTCATCATAAATGCTGTTCATATAACTGCTTATTCAAGCAATAGTGGAAGCTTGTGTACAGTTGAGCTAGAACCAAGTGGTGTGTACAAATGAATCTTCGGCTGGCAACAATAGTTGTTTGGTCTATGGTCTAGTGACCGCTTATTGCTGACAAAGACCTTCTGCATGTCAACGACTGTGATTGGCTCCCAGGTGTGAGAAAAGTTTGGAAGAAACCTGCAGACCTCTGTAGGAAAAGGAGCTGCTTTTGCCCTGCAATAACAAACATCTGAAGCGTGAGGACAACCAGGCTTCCTGTTTCCTCTTTCCAGTTGCTGGGGGTTGCAACATTTAATTAATAAGTTGAAGATTTTTAGAAGTGGAAACCAGTCACACCACCTCCTGGAAGCAGGTGAAAGATTCTGTGGAAGGAAGATTAAGAAGCAATATTATTTTCCTGTGTCGACTCTTTGAGTGTGTAGAGGGGGAGTTTCAAGGCAGTTAGAGTTTTAACTAGTAAGGTTATATGCCAAGGGTTTATAATTGTTTATTTGTAGCTAGAAATTATTTATTTGTAATAAGTAGTTGTTCTTGTTAAATACAGAAACTTGGCCCATGTTGGGTCAGAGGACCAGCTAAATTGGGGAATTCTGGTACTTTTAAAAATCTTTAATTTAGGAATGGTCTCTGGGAAGAGTGGGGCTTGCTTTCAAACATTCTACCCAGCGAGGTGTACAAGTAACAAATGTGACTTCGCATGTTAGAACTCCTTGAGTGGCATGTGGTCATAGGCTGAGAATGAAAGAACCCCTTCAGTTTGGATTCTCCACAATGGCTCATGGGTTTGATCACATGAGACCCTCCATTTCAGAAATCGATCAACCTTGTGGACAACATTTGCAGTAGCACTTGAAATGCATGCAGAACTTGCACACAGACATACCAAGTATGCCTGCCACACTATATGTTACCTGAAACTTTCAGTATGGCTGATGGTACAGGATGTTTGGAGGCCCCAGCTGATGCTTCTCACCAGCCATCCAGAATATCAGATTAGGGCTGAGGCAAACAACAAGGACTAGGATGTCACAGCTGATAGACACCAGCATCACCATCAGTTTTATTGGCCTCCTTGGACCCTCAGACTGAGAGCATCTATGCAGTGAGCCCTGATGAGGAGGTTATCATTGCAATCATGCAGGTGCAGCAGACCTAGGAGGACCATATTATGGAAAAAGAAGCAAATCTCTATTAAATGCAATACCTTTGAAGAATTGCAATTTGAGGTCTTCCTGATCAGAACGGTTTATGTGATCTATTTGGACTTCAGTAAGGTGTTCTACCAGATTCCTCATGGTAGACTGGTTAGCAAGGTTACATCACATGGAATACAGGGAGAACTAGCCATTTGGATACAGAGCTGGCTCGAAGGTAAAAGATTGAGGGTGGTGGTGAAGAGTTGCTTTTCAAACTGACCAGTGGTATGCCTCAAAGATTTGTGCTGGATCCACAGTTTTCCATCGTTTATGTAAGTGATTTGGATGTGAAGAAAGGAGGTATAGTTAGTAAGTTTGCAGGTGACTTCAAAATTAGAGGCATAATGGACAGCGAAGAAGGTTATCTCAGAGTACAACGGGATCTTGATCAGATGGGCTAATGGACCAAAGAGTGGCAGATGGAGTTTAATTTAGATAAATTAGGTCCTGCATTTTGGAAAGGCAAAATAGGGCAGGACTTATCATGAAGTGTATAAGGTCCTGAGGAGTGTTGCTAAACAAAGAGACCTTGGATTGCAGGGTCATAGTTCCTTGAAAGTGGAGTAGCAAGTAGATAAGATAGCGAAGATGGCGCATGGTATGCTTTCCTTTATTGGTTAAAGTATTCAGCACAGGAGTTGGGAGGTCATGTTGTGACTGTAGAGGACATTGATTAGGCCACTTTTGGAACATTGTATGCAATTCTGGCCTTCCTCCTACAGGGGGATGTTGTGAAACTTGAAATGATTCAGAAAAGATTTACAAGAATGTTGCCAAGGTTGGAATATGTGAACTGTATGGAGAGGCTGAATAGGCTGGGGCTCTTTTCCCTGGAATGTCCGAGGCATTATAAAGGGGAATGGATAGGTAAATAGACAATGTCTTTTCCCTAGTTTGGGTGAATCCAGAACTAGAGGACATAGGTTTAGGGTGAGAGGGAAAAGATTTTTCAAGCAGAGGGTGTTGTGTATATGGAATAAGGTTTCAGAGGAAGTTGTGGAGGCTGATACAATTATAACATTTAAAAGGCATCTGGGTGGGTACATGAATAGGAAGTATTTGGAGGGATATGGGCCAAATGCTAGCAAATGGGACTTGATTAATTTAGGATGTCTGTTCAGCATGGACGAGTTGTACCGAAGGGTCTGTTTCTGTACTGTACAGCCCAATGATTCTAATACTCTATGATCAGTCTACGCATCAGAACCTGCTTCTCAAATACCTGATGACCTAGCTGTTCAATGATTGTTTAAGTGAGCAGATGGCTGTGATTGTAGCACTTTGCCACAAAAAAGGTAATCAGTGAACCAAACTTTTTATTAGTAATTATCTGTTTGAGGGCCTCTAACAGTGTCCACAGCTGATTTATGGGAGGAGCCAGGAATGAACAGGTTCAAGACCACAGTGAATTGAGTGGCTACTGGCGGGACACAGTGACCAATGCTGTGAGACATGAGGTCTTTGCTAACAAGAGCATAAATCTCAGTGACTGTCTCCCTGGGCAGATGCAGTGTCCTGCAGCTTTGAATCTTTTTCATCTCAAAGTATCTTCATCTACAGTGAGACAAGTTATGTTGAGGAAATAGCCTCCATTGCCTTCTTGCCTCCTGTGGCTCTGCTGTTGCCCTCAGGATCTGCTTCTCCTGGACATTGCTCCTCCTCACTACTAGGTCTGAAATTCTGAATGAAACTTAATACCAACTGTTGACTTTCTTATGCTCAAGTAACTTTCAAATTATGTTTAGGAATCTTTTCCCCCTCTACCTATCACCCTGCAGGCATTGTGCTGTAATGACTCCTTGCTATCCAAACACTTAATGACCATGCTTCACCCCCATCACCCTGTGCTGAACCAATGGCATCAGTATGCCAATGGCTGTGTGTTTCGGCGCCATTCTTCCTTTCATAGAGATCACCTAATTGTCTGAGCTGGCCAAGAATGAATCCCCACTGTATCTCTGTATCAATGCAGCTGGTCTGCCTCAGATTCAGTACGCAGCCTGTGCACAGCCTACAAAATCTGAACATGGTCTTGAATTGCTCTTTAACAGCGTTAACTGCAGTCAGTGGATTATCCTAATTCTTGGTACCGTATGTACCATGTAATGTCTCCAGTTCAGGTTCAAGTCCCTTATGCCACAAAGGCATGTCACAAAATGTCGAAACAGGTTGATTCTTTTTTAAAAAATGAAAATTCTTGGGGCTGTCCTTCACCTGCCTTGGTGTAACAGAAAATTGGCATGCCAATCAGCACCAATACTTTTGTTCCCTGCCCATATCTGTTTTAGCCTTACTAATGATGTGGAGTTGCAGGTGTTGGACTGGGGTGGACAAATAAAAATCACACAACACTAGGTTATAGTCCAACAGACTACCTACCTGATGAAAGAGCAGCACTCCAAAAGCTTGTACTTCCAAATAAACCTATTGGACTTTAACCTGGTGTTGTGTGATTTTTAACTTTAGCTTTACTAAGACAGTATATAACGTATCTCACTTCTGATTCCAACGTTTGTCAGTTTTTCTAAGTTGACCAGGAGATTCCATATACAATCTTGGATCTGTGATGAGTTAACTACTCACAGCTGTGATGACACAAGGGGTGCAAGTGGACACGGTATCCTCAACCTTGAGATGGAGAAATAAACTTGCAGCTCTGGATTATTGTCTTGTGATTCCTGGTGCATGGGCTTCGAGTTAGGATAGGAGGAATCATGGCTGAGCTTCCTGGTTTCCCAGGTGAAAAACCACTCAATTTGCAGACTTACCTACGATAAATAGCCATTTACACACTGTACTTCAGTAATACGGACTCTGATGGAATCCCACTGCAATAGAAATTAGAGTCTACAGGAGAGAAAAGTAAAACAAAAACAATCTATGGCATATAGCTGGAATTGGACTAAAACTCTATCTGGCTAAAAGGGCAAACTATTCCTTTAACTTAAAGATTTTTGTGTGCTTTAAGAAATCAACACTAATGCTTTAATTTAAATGTGGCTCTTTTAAGTGGCTTTGTAATATTTTATTGTTTTGTTGTGGTTTAATTTAATATTTTAAAATGCATAGGTAAATGTAATTGCATGTTTTAACCTTTTGTTTTAGGCATACACAGTTCAGGGACAGTATGCAATTCCTCATCCTGACGTGAGTCCTGTGCACTACAATCAATGCCCTTTCTCATTTGTTCTGGGCAGTATTTACTTTCTGTTGTTAATAAGTGAAAGAGAGTTTGCTGTAGTTTCAGTTGTGTGTAGCAGAGTAATGCATAGTTCAATGTGAATTACTTGGAGTTTGTTCTGTAATTTATTTTTGCTTGAAAGTACATTGGCCCAGGTACAAATTATTAGCTTTGTGTTAGTATCTTAAAATTTGTTAATCGTTTCAATGTAAATAATAATTTAACAATTAACAGTAATTACTTATATGTATAACAGTAAAAAATGTCATTAATCATAGCACATTTATTTCTAAATAGTAGAATAAAATTATGGTTGATTTTAAGTATGTATTTAATATAATTAATTAATCCTGTTTTTAAAGAAAGATGGTTTCTGTATTCTGATATAATTCCATTTGATTGGTTAGCTCTAATTTCCCATCCTGCCCTGCAGTTGACCAAGCTTCACCAGTTGGCTATGCAGCATACCCCTTTTACTCCCCTTGGGCAGACCACCCCTGGTTTCCCTGGTACGTACCCGTGACTCCCTGGGGATGTCCTTTCTCAAAACACCTTTATCTCCCATGGTCATTTTATCACTTAATTAAATGTGGTCAATGACCAAGTTTCCTGTTGTCACGTTTAACTGTGACTAATTTTTATAATTACCCTTGTAATGAGTTATGTCATTAATGGTTATCCATTGTTGTCTTGTACCCTTGTTAATAGCTTTGTTGTTAAAAAAAGCAGTACGTTGTAGCATCATTTAAATGTAATATGTTTCTGTTAGTAATTCCAATGTTGTATAATTATGTCTTGTTGTTTAACATCCTTCCTACATTTCATTTTGCCTTAATATTAAAAGTTTCTGTATAAGCAAAACTTTGATATTATCATTAACTCACATCTGATGCATGTTACATGAAAACGTTGTTACAGACAGAACTAAAAACTACAAGTCAGTCTTTCTATTTCCTGAATCCTCTTTCTGCTTAATTTGCTTTTTAGATATGATTTATGTTTCATTTGTGTTTCTTTTAACAGAAATTTCTTTTTAACCATTCCTTCTTTAATGCAAACCAACTGTCTGTTTTATCAATCTAAACTAGCAATGTTAAAAAGTTCTTTAAGCTTTTTTTTCTCATCTGTTTTTGTCTTCATTTGCTAAATCTTGTCACAGTATTTCATTTAATTTCTTTCCTGAAATATTCTTGTACCATCTTGTATATTTGTGTCCATATTCCCTGCATATCACAATGTTTCCTCCTCACATTTAGTTTGTCCTTTTATTTTTGCATTCCTCTTTATTCTTCAATTTTACCTTTCTTCTGTACTATATGTTATATGCTGTGCAGCTGTTTCTTTCGATCTATCAATTATGCTTTGTTCTGGTATCTTTTAAAATATATCTTAAATATTTTGAAGCGCTTTATTGAATGTTTACTAGGAGTTTGATATTAATAAATGCTTAATTCTGTTCAGCAGCAGGATTGGATGCCACTGGTCAAACCAGTTCCCATGAGTTCACTATTCCAAATGATGTGAGTGTTCTTTTGTTAGCTACTGCAATAATCTGCATGCCCCATTTCTAATCTTGCTAACATTACAGTACATGTTGTCACAACAAAAAACAATTTCCTTCGGAAAGACCACCTGTCAAAATAACATAGAGTTATACTTTTGAATATTTTGAAATAGATTAGAGCTGAGCTTGCAGAGTTACACATTTCATTTTAACCATAAAATCACTTACTATGTATGCTGTTTTTGATAATTATTTATTGAAAAGTAATCCATAAATAAGTCACTGGCATGTTAATGTAAAACTTAGCTTGGCGCTGCACATTCTAAAGACAAGTATGCGTTCCTTAATGGATTTTGAAATTGTAGTGTATCTGTGTAAATGACATTGGATTTCATTGGAGATCTATATCTTGGTCAGTATCAACAACTTGCATGTATTTAAAACTTTTAAGATAATAAAGCATCCCAAGGCATGTCACAGAAACATTATAAAACAAAATATGATATCATTTCACATAAGGAGATGACCAAAAGTTACATACAAGTAGAACATGTGGAGTGCCTTAAAAAGGAGAGACAAGTGAAGACTTGCAGAGAGGGAAGTTTAGAGCTTAGGACTTAGACAACAGAAGGAACAGCCACCAATGATGGAGCGGTTAAATCCAAGGATGTTCAAGCAGCTAGAATTAGAGGAATACAGACGTTTGGGATGGTTGAAGGGTGGGAGGAGATTTGAAAATAGGACAAAGATTTTAAGGAAGTGAAAGCTGAGCAGTTAAACCCAAGTTTTCTGAAGCTACTTTGTAGCTACCTCCCAAAAGTTCATTTTGCGTCTTGTACAATGACATAATTTTTTGATATGATTATAGGCTCAGCCTTCTCTTTTTATTTCTTAATCTTACTTTTACACTTAGTAGAGCTACATGACGACTGTCAACTAAATATAATAATTGAATACTATCAGCAGCCTATATTTCTATGGTACTGCAGGGTGGTGGGTGTAAGCATTGACATTGCAAGTCAATAATAAGGAACCAGGAATAAATCTGTGCTTGACATTAATTGATAGATAGTTACAATGTAGCATAGTGTTAATAATGTTTTATTCAATGCACTTAATCAAAACTGTTCCTAATTTGAATAAAAGCTCGTCTTAAATAAATTAGTGGTCATTATGGTACAGCAAATACAAGTTATTTCCAATACGATTCACTTTTGTATGCTGAAATATTGAAAAATAATGGATTTGAGAGTGTTTCTTTCTAATTCACATATTGTTTAGCATCTATTAAAATTTAAATAACCTTAATGATACATCATTTTTAAGAAATAGAATGTTAGATTTTGATGAATTCGGCAATGTTAAATTAATGGAAGGGTCAGTAAATTCACCTGCAGTCCTGAAATGATTATTCTCAGGAAAGAAAGGAATTCAACATATGTTAGATTGGAGATGCAGTAAATTAACATTTGCATCAACTCTGAGTTTAATGCTAATATCTTTCAAATAAACGATTGATTATGTATTCTATATGCAAAAATGTATTTTCTGTGTAATGTGGCATATTGTAAAGAATCAATACAACCACTGACTATTGATTCATTATACAATATACCAACTTAAACAATTTGCAATTAGTGAAAATTTTGCTGCAGACATTTTGTGCAGATATGTTACTAACTCAAAAACTGATCCAATCAGCCCTTATCAGGCACAATAAACAAAACGGACCTAGTTATAATTCTTCAATAAAAACAGTGGTCCACTTTTCTTCTTCTCTTGCTCAGACGTTTCTTACTGTAAATATCGACTCAGTGCCTTTGACTGTTTCAATAATGACCTTTCCACTATCATAATATCAGAAATGCTGCTGATCACAGTATATTCAGCTTCATTTGCAATTCCTCAGATAGTGAAATAACGATGCAGTAAAACCTGCACCACATCCACTTTGAACAAGAGAAAGCCTAACTACTTATTAAGATTGAATCGCACTAGCATCAAACAATGATTTGGCTGAATCATCATTAAGCAAGAATTGTATAAGACTAGCTACATAAATGACCAACTATTAAAAGCTGAGGATTCTGTGGCATGTAGTGCTTGTCCTACTTTCCCTTTCCAGGAAATAAAAGACATAGGGCAGAAGTGTGAATGAATACCCTCCATTTCCCTGGATGACTCCATATCTTGAGTAACATTCAAGAAGCTCATTACTGTATACGAAAATGCGATCCTCATAATAATTCCTGCTCTCCACAGGAATTTTATGGCTGTGATGTATGCTGTCTACAGAATGCAGATCATTAACTTCTTCAGCACAGATCCCAAACTGGTAACCTACACCAAATTGGAAATTCAAGATCATGAGGTGTTTGGGTACCACTGTCATCTCCAGGCTTTCACTTCATGGACTGAATTTTGCAGACCCCTGGGAATAGGATGGCACATGGAGAGTATTGTAAAATTGGATACACTGTCTGTAGTACATTCTTGGTGCCTGTCAACCCATGCCCACTCCTGCTGCAATTTTATCAATGACAGGCGAAGTATTGAGAGCCTCTCACTGGCCTTCTGGTGCCATTGTTGGGATTTTACCCACAACAGGGAGAGGCTGACATTAAGTGTCCAGCTCAATCAATAAACATGGCAGGCTAGTGACCAGGCAAGGTATTGTTGTCTCTCTCTTCAGGCTCTCTATATCCTTTGGTGGCCCCCTCCTAAAGTATTCCCCTCAGCATATTTCCCCAATTGAGAATTATATTTTTGAAGATGCTACATTAGTTATTTATAAGATAATTCTGACAGAGTCCAAAAGAAGTGGTTATCTTCATCTTAGATCAAAAGATGTTTGGTTGGTTTAGAACAGTTAAAGTACACAGACTGTCTGAAACAATTTAAAAAGAAAATCTAGCTAAAGTAGTAATGAGCACAGAAGGAAGACTTCGCATTCCACTGGACAGAATAAGTTTGGATAATTTTACTTGCTTTTTTAAATATTTATTACATTAATGTCAGAATAGTCTAAACTTAGTCAGCCACAAAATATGACACTGAGCCACATGAGATATTACAGAAGATGGCCAAACAATTAGTTACAGAAAAAAGTTTTATGGAGTGTCTTATTGGAGAAGAACACAATAGAGACATGGCATGACCTTGTGAAATTGTTTCACAGGTGAAATTGCCTTTGACATGATAGCTGATTCACAAATACAATGTTTACTGTAGAATATAAATGCCACGAATATTACTTCCAACTGCTATACAATGACTGTGGCTAAGAGGGATCTGATGAAGAATCAAGCTTGGTTATGATATGACTGTCAACACTCATGACTTCGACTCACACATCAGAAACAGCATCTAAGTATATACTCTGGGACATTGACATCCATGAAACCAAACTTGGGCAGAAGCAAAAGAGTTGCGGGGAGCAGTTTTTAGTTTTAAGGGAAGGTAGGAAATAACCCTAACCCTATCACAGTAAATGTGTATTTACAGACTTGGCTATAAATCCTTGCTGGTTGCTCACATTAAATCCAGTTGAATTGGCTGACGGTTGACATTGACACTTTAATGGAAGAATGATAAGAATTATTCTCTAACATGGGGCTTTTAAATAAAACTAATAACCTCATGTTTTACTAGAAAGAGAAACAAAATTATGACAATAAATGATTGAAACTTTAGAAAATGAGGGTTTGTATACTAAAACCTACAAAAAATAATTTTACTTTTGAAGGCATTTTCTATTTTGTTTAAAACTTTTTTAAAAATCTGACTGGCAGATATCATACATTGGAATTTCATTCCCGGGTCCCATTCCACCTCTGGGTGAAATTCAGGTTGGGAACTTGGTGGGGTGAGATCTTGGAGGAAGCAGCCAATTTAGTGGCAGCCTCTGGAATTTCCAAAGATGAAGAAATAGAAAACCATGCACCAATCTTTTATTTATTATTAGATTTATTCACAATGCAACATTATAAACACCTTACTCCTCCCTAGCCAATATCTAGAGCACCAAAAGTCTCACTTTATTGTCTTTTGATTATCAATAAACCAAATTAACTAAACATCACATGATATACCTCTATTGCAATTTGCATCAGAATCCAAGCTCTTATCTGGTAAAGCAATAAATCAATGCCCTCCAACCAAATATTCTTAATTATGCAATTAATATACTATTAAGACATACCCCTCTTTTATTTAAATTATAACTTTATCAAAATACAAAAACAATATTTCAAACCAAATCAGAAAAAGCCAAAAGAAAAAACAATATTCTATAAATTCCACATCACAATACTAGATACCTCTCTTATAGGATCTCAAATAGTCTCTCTATGGATGCATTCCTTCTTGCAAATCAATCCAACAATTGATGACTTACGTCATTCCATTTTATCCTGGAGATTTATTTTCTTTCCAGCATCTCTTTAACACTTGAACTTTTTTGGGTCACTTTTTTTGTCGAATGTACTCTACACCACTGGGAATGACGATCAATATAACTTTCAGTTATTCTCAAAGTGCCCTTGTCCCCATAAATATTTGATAAATCAAACACCATAACTATTGTTTCTATAGCTGAAGTATTTTTATCAGCTTTTTTTTAGCTTTCCAGGCCAAGGAACACCATTTTCCATTTTCACCCACCGAGGCAATTCTAAAAAGATCTATATTCAAATACTCATCTGGAAGAGTGACATAAGAAGCCTCACTAAAGAGGACTAAAAGCTATAAACTTGAGTATGCATTTCTCAATATTTATTTTTAAAAATATTTTATTTGCCCTTAAAGCATTGAAACATGGGAACAGGAGTAAATCATTCAGCTGACCGAGCTTGCTCCACTATTCTAGATCATGGCTGATCATCTCTTCAGTGCCAAGTTTCTGCACTACTTGCCTTTTCTACTTTCATAGATGTTGCATTTATTGCTCCTCCTGGCTTGCCCAATGGACAGGATGCTGAGCTATCTTCTGTAACTGTTAATGTGTAGGGACATCTACAGTCCTGTTAGGAAGGGAGCTGTAGAACTTTGCCCCAAAAACAGTGAAGGAACAGTGTCTGTCTTGGAATATGCATGTGCTGGTGTCCCCAAACTTCTGCATTCCTTGTATTTAAATGTATTCAAGGTTATGAGTTTGGAAGGTACTGTTGGAGGAGCCTTGGTGAATTATTGCAGTCCATTTTGTAGATGGTACACACTGCTAGCATTGTGCATCAGTGATTGTAGTGGGTAGATATTGAAAGTGGTGAATGGGGTGTCATTCAAGTAAGCTGCTTTATTCTGGTTTCTTGAGTATCGTTGTAGTTGCAGTTATCCAGCCAAATGAAGAATATTCCATCATAGTACTGATTTGTGCCTTTTGGATGATTAACAGGCACTGAAGAGATATGAGGTATGTTATTCTCCACAGAATTCCAAGCCTTTGTCCTGCTCATATATCAACAGTATTTATATGATGGTCCAGTTCAGTTTGTGGTAAATGCTAATTGCTAGGATGTTAAGAATGAATGATTCAGTGAAATTAATGCCATTGAATGTCTATTGGACATACGTAGCTTGTCTCCTACTGATGAGGTCATTACCTGACACTTGTACGGGAGCTCTGTCCAACAAAGATGGTGGATGAGTTCCCAACTCTGGAGGAGTAATAACAAGCCCTTCAGCACTGGAGGATCAGTGACGCTGCAATCAGCGACAGAAACTGCTAAAATAGATAAGATAATTGTAAGGGCACCTCTGAAAACTTGCTAAAATTTCAATGTAAAATGTGGCTACAGCTGCCTGAACAGAATTGTGAAGGGGAAATCCCCCATCATAGACTTGCAGCTGCAATAACCCTTTAGCAATTAAGGCTGGGCAGTAGTGAGAGAGAAATTAAATAGGGCATCGTGAGCCCCTGCTCTGCTGATGGGATGGCATCTCTATCCAAGGCTTTGGCCTCACTGGAGCCCCATATTCTGACTGGAAAATTCTAGATGGCATGTGAAGTGTCTTGAATTGACCCTTTAGTCTAATTGTTACCTGCCACTAGTGGGTAGATAGCTGTGAAACCCCTGAAGTTGCAATTTTCAAAATAGGCTGGAAGCATGAATGCGCCAGCTGCCCATCATGTTAGACAGTTACACAAAATTATAGATTGTCCTCCACTGAATGTAGATGATAATTAAGCCCATTGTTTAGGTAAAGATAGATGTTTTTAACCTGCCTTACAAATGTACTGGTTGGAGCTTTGAATGGCATGTGAACCACTAGAACAAAGAGGGCATTGTTAGGTGGAATTCTTGGACTGGGAAAGAAATGCGTCCAGACATGTCTTTTTGCAGCAGCAGCAGCTGTTTTTTTCTTGTTCTACACCTCTGCCCTAACTGAATTTTCATAGTAAGCTAAATAGGATGGTGCAGCACCCAGAATTTCAGGCCACAGCTCTGTCCGTGTTTTCCCAAGGTCTGGAATGTCTGAACCGTATTTACACTATGTGACTGCTTATGTGTTCCAAAAGGGCAGTGAGCCAATGAAAGCAGTTAAAAGCAAGTTTTTTTCCCCCTAAATACTGACAGTCTTGAAACTTAATTGAAAGTTACTGAGGGAATTGCTTTTTTTTAACACCTCATTGGTAATTTGGTCAACAGCATCAACCACCCTTTATTAAATATGAATAGTATTTATTCTATTGAAATTTATGGAATAAAAATCAGATACAAGGGCTGCCAATCTGCTCTAACAAATGACCGCACAGGCTGTGAAAACAAAAGCATACGCTGGTTTCTTAATTAAAAATTTGCAACTCCATGGGTTACATCCTTCACTGGAGATGCAAGTACTGTAAGGATTGTGCCCTTTAATACTCACTCAGCACTGTGACCTTTAAATGACTATTACAGCCTGCCAACATTTAGTCATATCTCATTTATAAAGCATAGAATTCTGACCTGTTGTTGCAGGGGATTAATAACTGTCACATCATTCATATAAGAGTCCTGATTAAGAATGACTCATTATACTCAACTAACCATTTTGTTCGGTACCTTCCAAACTCATGACCACTTCCATTTAGAAAGACATGGAATACCACCATCAGCACGTTCCCCTCCAAGCCACTCACCATCTTGACTTGGAAATACATTGCCATTACTTAAGTATCACTGGGTCAAAATCTTGGAACTCCCTCCCTGATGGCACTGTGGGTCTACCTACAGCACATAGACTGCAGCAATTCAAGGAGAAAGCTCCCCACCACCTTAAGTGCATGAGAGATGGGCAATAAATGCTGGTCCAGCCAGAGATGCCTACAAACCATAATTTTTTTTAAAAATTCCAAAACATATTTAAAGGATGCAAAATTGTGGAAGAGTTTTTTTTTATAATAATAAAACAGTCTTCTAGGTATAAGGATATGAGGTAGGCCATTTAGGATGAAGATGAGGGGAAGAAGGTGAGCCTGTGGAATTCTCTGCCATAAAAAAGCAATTCTGAGCAAAACTCAAATCAAATTAAAGGAAACCTAGTATTCCTATTTAAAACATCCTTGCAATATTATATTAAATTTACTACATTACACTTATCGGAAGGTAAAATTATAATTTCTGTAGCAGTTGTACAATAAATGGTTTGAAGTATCATTGCAAAATGTAAAGGTCCAACATAAATTAATAGTAAGTTAGGGGCTTGCTTCACCTCTATAAGTATGATGTGCAGGTCTCTTGGTTCTCTGAGTCAAATAGGTCATTTACAAAGTCAATTACATAGGACAGAATTCCCAGGGCTAGAATGGTGCTTCAGCATCACATGCTATGATCTACCTTTGGAAGGTGGAATGGTCAACAGCTGCTCTTGAGACTTGAAAGGGGCATGTCTTGGGGCTGATTAGGAATACCAGGATGCTTCCCCAAACTTGATGCAGAGGGAAAGGCAGAACACTTGCTTGTTTGAAGCTCTCACTTCCCCAGGATTTAAAACTTTTTGGAAGATTAATGAAACTAGATTCCATATCCAACTTACGTTTCTGGCAGGTGAACGGCCTGCTCCATGTTCTGATCCTGCTTTGAAATGTACTTATGTATGATCTATTAAATAGGAAATTTGTCAAGTGTATTAATTTGCAAGTTCAATATTATGCAGTTCTTTCTTGTGCAGTGCTTTTCAATTGCTATGTACACAGTAGAAATAGATTTCAAATACAGTTATTAATTTATCATTAGCTGTTTCTGGAAGTCTACTGGAACAACCGATTAAATATCTTTCTGTTTTTCTCCTATTTAAGTTAATAGGATGTATCATTGGCAGACAAGGGAGCAAAATAAATGAAATCAGGCAGATGTCAGGAGCACAGATCAAGATTGCCAATGCAACAGAAGGTTCCACAGAGCGACAGATTACCATCACAGGATCTCCTGCTAATATTAGCCTGGCACAATACCTAATAAATGCAAGGTATGTGCAGTATTTATTGTTCTTTGATACAACTTGCAAGAAGAAAGTATATTAGACACTGACGTAAGAAATGGCACACTGATTGTTTCAGTCTAAGGGCAAATGCTGCAATCATAATATCCAATTTAGGAACTTATGACTGTTCCTCAATACTGCTTAGTACTTTTTAGAAATAGTAAGTAAATTAACATTTAAATTTTTTTTTAGAAAATTAAAATGCTGGAAACCTGAAATAAAAAGAGAAAAGTAAGTCATACTCAGCAGGTCAAGCAGGATCTATGCAGAAAGGTGGACTTTAATGCTCACCCATAGTGGGCTGGGAAGCAGGTTGAGTAGGAAAGTGCAGTGTAGTTACCCATTCACTGTCCCACCTCTCTCTTTTCCTCCCACACCCCGATACACATCATTATGTGATCATGATCAGGATGGAAAGTGTTGAGGATGACCCTTGCTTTGTGCCCAAAGATGGACAGTAAGTGATCAATTAAGGGCCACTTCATGGCCTCATTCCACTATTCCACTATTGGGCCTGTTATCAGATAAAAGCCAATTAGTACGAAGAGGCAGGAATATAATGGTAATATCATTGGCCTAATAATCTCTTAGCCCAGGTTAATGCTCGGGGGATAAGATTTCAAATCCCATCATGGTGCTGATGGAATTTAATTAATAAAGCTGGATTAAAGGTAGTTAACTGTCCATGTAACAACTATCATTGATTGTCATGAAAACCCATCTTTTTCAATCCCCTTTAGAGAAGAAGGTCTGTCCTTACCTGGCCTGGCTTATCACTTCTCATATTACTTTTGCTTCTTTTATTAATAACTTTAAATCTATGCTTGCCTGTTCACAAGTGAGAACATTTAGAGCAAAGAACAAAGAACAATACAGCACAGGAACAGGCCCTTCAGCCCTCCAAGCCTGCACTGCCCTTTCATACTTAAACTGTCTTCATTTACAGGATCAGTATCCCTCTTGTCCCTTCCAGTTCATGCATTCGTCCAAGTGCTTCTTGAATGCTGCTATTGTGTCTGCTTCCAACACCTGCTCTAGCAGAGCATTCCAGACACTTACCACCCTTAGTGTGAAAAATGTGCCTCACATATCTATTTTAAACTTCCCCCCGGCACCTTGAACCTGAGTCCCATAGTAATTGACCTCTCCACCCTAGGAAAAAGCCTCATACTTCCCACGCTATCCATGCCATTCATAATCTTATAAACTTCTATCATGTTGCCCTTCAATCTCCTGCATTTCAGTGAATATAAACCCAATCTATCCAATCTTTCCTCATAGCTAAAATCCCCCATACCAGGCGATGTCCTGGTAAACCTTTTCTGTATTGTCTCCAAAGCATCAACATTCTTCTGGCAGTCTGGTGACCAGAACTGTATACAATATTCCAACTGTGACCTAACTGAAGTTCTTTAAATGCCCATTCCAATGAAGGCAAGCATGCTGTAGGTCTTTTTTACTATCTTATCAACCTGCGCTGCCAACTTTAGTGATCTGTGGACCTGCACATCCAGATCCTTCTGCATATCAATACTCCTAAGGGTTCTGCTATTCGCTGTATAATTTTCACCTGTACCTGACCTTCCAAAATGCATCACTTCACATGAACTATTTACTTTGTCCATACTTCCATAATTTTGGGTGCTTCAAGTATATTTCTCTTCAGCCTTCACTTCTCCAAAGAGATTGGTCCCAGTTTCTTCAATCTATCTTACAACTGAAATTCTTCATCCCTGGAATAATTCTTATAAATTCATTATAAATTACAATTGTAATTATATTTACAAGAATTATGAATTATTTTCCACTCTCTCTAATCTGTTCACATCCTTCCTAAAATGTCCACCTAGTGCTCAACACAATACTTCTGCTGAGGCCAAACTAATGTTGTATCTAAGTTCAACATAACTTCCTTGTTGTTACACTCTATGCTCTCTAAATAAAACCTGCAATGCTGTATGTTTTACAAACTTCTTTCTCAATCTGTCCTGCCACTTTAATGGCTTATGCACATATGCACCCAGGTTCATCTGCTCTTGCACCCCTTTTGGAATTGAATCTTTTATTTTATTTTGTCTCTCCATGCTTTTCCTACCAAAACCTCGCACTTCTATGTCTTGAATTTCATCCATATAGGAGCAGGAATAGACCATTTGGCCCTTCATGCACTGCCACTCAGTATGATCATGGCTGATCATCCAACTCAGTACCCTGTTCCAGCTTTCTCCATGTGTCCTTTGATCCCTTTACCTGTAAGAGCTATATCTATTTCCTTCTTGCAAACATTCAATGTTTTGGCCTCGACATCTTGCTTTGGCAGAAAATCCCACAAGCTCACCACTCTCTGGGTGAAGGAATTTCACCTCATCTCAGTCCTAAATGGCCTACACTATATCCTTAGACCAGGCCATCAGGAACATGTTTACCTGTCCAGTCATGTTAGAATTTTATACATGATTTGGAGATGCCGGTGTTGGACTGGGGTGTACAAAGTTAAAAATCACACAACACCAGGTTATAGTCCAACAGGTTTAATTGGAAGCACACTAGCTTTCGGAGCGACGCTCCTTCATCAAGTGATTGCCTGACAATCACCTGACAATCACCTGATGAAGGAGCGTCGCTCCGAAAGCTAGTGTGCTTCCAATTAAACCTGTTGGACTATAACCTGGTGTTGTGTGATTTTTAACTTAGAATTTTATAGGTTTCTATAAGATCTCCACTCATTCTACATAACTCCATTGAATATATTCTTAACCAATCCAGTCTCCCTTTATTCCTCAGTTGTGCCATCTCAGAAATTAGTCTGGTAAACCTTTGTTGCATTCTCTCCATAGCCAGAACATTCTTCCTCGTAAGGAGACCAAAACTGTACACAGTACTCCAGGTGTGGTCTCACCAGGCACTTGTACTATTGTAGCAATTGTCCTCTTGAATTTCTAGTCTATGTCCTTTTGAAATTCTAGACTATACCCCTCACAGTTTACAATGCTTCCAAGCTTCATACCTTCCACAATTTTGTAATTGTTCTCTGTTCCCAGGCCTAAATAATTAATATATCTGGGAGAGCAAGGGTCCCAACACTGACCACTGGGAAAACCATACAAACCTTTTTCCTGCCCAAATAAAATCCATGCACTGTCCATGCTGACTCTTTTTGTCCATTAGTTCAAATATTGCTCACAATTCTATTGTGTGGCACTGGAAGTCTATGTGCACCATTTTAAAGCATTGCCTGATCAATCCTTTCTGCTGTCAGGAATCAGTAAATGGGGCCAGGAGTGTGGTGCTGGAAATGTACACCATATCAGGCAGCATCCGAGGAGTCGGAAAATCAGCATTTCAGGCAAAAGACCACCTTCATCCTGATGAAGGGCTTTTGCCCAAAACATCGATTTTCCTGCTCCTCAGATGCTTCCTGACCTGGTGTGTTTTTCCAGCATCACATTCCTGACTCTGATCTCCAGCATCTGCAATACTCACTTTTGCCATCAGTAAATGGGGGCACGGTGATCCAATGGTTAGCACTGCTGCCTCACTGCATCAGGAACTTAGGATTGATTTCAGCCTTGGGCAACTGTCTGTGTGGCGTTTGCAATTTCTCATAGTGTCTCCGTTGGTTTCCAACAGCTGCTCTGGTTTCCCTCCACAGCCCAAAGGTGTGGAGATTAGGTGAATTGGATATGGTAAATGTCCCTGTGGTGTCAGGGATGTGCAGGCTATGGTAAATGTGGGGTTATTAGGATTTAGTGGGTTGCTCTTCAGCGGGTCAATACAAACTTAATGGGCCTAAATGGCCTCCATCTGCACTATAGGGATCCTAGGAAACCTCTGTTGCACTCCCTCCATAGTCAGAACCTCCTCAGGTAAGGAGAACATGATCAGCAAAGTGGTTAGCACTGCTGCCTCACAGTGCCAGGGGTCCAGGTTCGATTCCAGCCTCTGTCAGTGTGAAGTTTGCACATTCTCGTAGTGTCTGCATGGAATTCCTCCAGGTGCCCCAATTTCTTCCCACAGTCCAAAGATCTGTAGGTTAGTTGGATTGGCATTCTAAATTGCCCTGTAGTGTCCAGGTTAGGTGCATTAGCCACATGAAATACAGGGTTACAGGGACAGGGTTAGGGGAATTGGATGTGGGAGGAATGCTCTTTGGAGAGTCAATGTGGACTTCATGGACTGAATGGTCTGCTTCCACACTGTAGGGATTCAATGAAAAGTGCACAGGATATTCAAGGCCCTGTATGATTGCAACAAGACATCCCTGCTCCTGCACTTGAATCCTCTCACTATGAAGGTTAACATAAATATTTGCCTACATCACTGTCTGCTGCACCTGCACACTTGCATTCATCAACTTGTGTACAAGGACACCCATGTTTCATTGCACCTCCCCCTTTCCCATCTATTGCCATTCAGCTAATAATGTGCCTGCCCATTTTTGCTACCAAAATGGATAAGCTCACATTATGCTTCATCTGGCTTTTGTCTTTCAACTTATCCAAATCACACTGAAGCATCTCTGCATCCTCCTAACAGTTCAGCCTTCCACCTGGCTTTAACTCCTATCTCCACTTCAACTGATATCAACATCCTCTTTCTTCTCAACAAATCAAATTACATTGGTTTTGCGCTTCTTTGTCCTTTAAATGCATCACCCTAGGCATTACCACCTGCTGACTATTTACAAGCCTTTTATGTTAGCTGCTATTCTATCTTACATTCTCTCTTTTCCAATTTTATTTTCCTCTTGACTTCTCCTCTCAACCAAGTGTATTTGGCTTACTTCTCACTTGAATAATTTACCTGATATGCATCAAGCATTTTTACATTTCATCATTTAGCTCATCTTCCACAGCACCAAGCTTTGGTTCTCCTGTATTTCTGTCTTGTTGAAATGTATCCAACTTGTACGTCAACTATCTGTTCCTTAAAGATTAGCCTTTTCCATTGAATGTTTGTTCGGTTTTACCCTGGCTGGGAAACTTTTCATCCCTTTTAAGTTAGCCACTTCCAATTTGGGAATTCTATTTTGTATCATCTATTTATACAAGAGGGAATAAGACATAAGACATAGGAGCGAAATTAGGCCATTTCGCCCATCAAGTCTGCTCTGCCATTCAATCACGGCTGATAAGTTTCTCAACCCCATTCTCCCGCTTTCTCCCTGTAACCCTCAATCTTCTTGATACTCAAGAACCTATTTATCTCAGTCTTAAATATACTCAATGACCTGGCCTCCACAGCCTTCTGTGGCAATGAATTAAATCTTTAATACCTACTGTTATCTCACTGGGTGGCATGCTGGCTCAGTGGTTAGCACTACTGCCTCACAGTGCCAAGGACTCGGGTTTGATTACAGACTCAGGTGACTGTGAGGAGTTTACACATTCTCTCTGTGTCTGCGTGGGTTTCCTCCAGGTGCTTTGGTTTCCTCTCACAATCCAAAGATGTGCAGTTTCGGTGAATTGGCCTTGCTAAAATTACCCATCGTATTCAGGAATGTGTAGGTTAGGTGCATTAATTAGAGATAAATGTAGGGGAATGGCTCTGGGTGGGTTACTCTCCAGAGGGTCAGCATGGACCTGTAGGGCAGAATAGCCTATTTGTACACTGTAGGGATTCTAATAATCATTAAATAGTGCTTTATGCTATGATAATAGCTTTTTTTGATTTTGTTACTGATTCCTTAGGGTATTAGAGTGAAACCTAACCAATGAGTAAGTGTTTTCCCGGAATTAAAATCAAAATGCAGTCAAATGCCAGTAAAGAGAACACAGTGGAAAAAAAATGCATGTGATGAACATCAAGATTGAAAAAGCAGCCAATAACATCATGAAACGAGCTTCAATTTACAGAACATGAAATGTGATAGCAAGCAATATCTCCATACTATAAATTATGTAAAGAGAATTACTATTATTTATTTTCATGAGCAATAGAAGAGTAATCTATTTCAATAGCATGAAGGAAGTTAGTAACTGGATTTCTTGTATGAATTTCCATTTGAAAAGGAGAAAACAAAACCTAATTAGTTAAGCACCCCTTCCAAGTGAAGAAGAAATCATTAGTAATTAAGAAATAATTTGAATATGTTGCAAATCATGTGAATAGAGAACTGACAGACCTCATTTCAAGAAAATAATGCAGTCAGATATCTGTGATCGTTATTTCTGTATAAATTGGTTTCAGGCAGAAATTAACATGCAAAACTTTGATGTTGAGGTTTGCACATTTCACGCTCCTAGGGCATTACTAAACTGCACAGAAATAGGTAAGGGAAGAAGGCGATGTGGCTCAGTATGCTTGGATATTGAGGTGGAAAATCAGCCTGCTCCTGATTGCAACTTAACAATTGTCGCTCAGAGCACACATTGAGTGGCAAGTTCAGGCTTATTTGTGATGATCCTGTGGTTAATCAATCTGTCACCATGCACTGCAAATAACTGAACAATTACCTTTGGATAGGCACTGAAAGCTAGCTTTCAAAAGGGAGTCATGTACAGAAGAAGAAGATAAAATTAGCCAAGAATATAAAAATATTTTTTAAAATGAAAGGACTTTTAGACATAGAGGCCCTATTTTTCAATCCCAGGTTGAGTGCATAGAGATGGGACAGGCCCTAGCCCTGTAAATCTGATCCAGGCAAGTCATTAGTCTGAAAGATAAGATTTTCATCTGGGGAGGTAAATTCTTTGAGAGACGGACAGAACAATCCAGGTTAAGAGGAGAGACAACTGGCTATGGATGCCAGCTACATTTAAAGTTTGCCTTCCTGCTCAGTTTACATTATTCCAGTTTATGTTCAGGTAATTAAATACCCCCATTATAACAACTCTAAAACATTAACACTTCTCTGTAATTTCTCTGCAAATTCTTCCCACTAGTTGGTGGTCTACAGTGAGCAATTGTAATTCCACTTTTTTATTACTCAACTCTATCCAATTTGATTTTGTCACTAATAGCTTCCACTTTCTCCAGCATTGCTCCTGTCCTCCTTTTTCTCTTTCCTGTATTTTCTGAACACCTCGTACCAAGGAATTTACACTTAATACTGCCCTTTTTTTTGACTCAGATCCCCGTTATTCCCACAATAGCATAATTCCACATGACAATCATCACCTGTAACTGTCTTATCACCTGTAACTGTAACTTATTTACTGTTCTCACTGCATTCAGACACATGCACAGTAACTCTGATTCAGACTTCATACTTTCTCATTCACTGCACCAATTCATTAATCTTCAAAAAATCTAAAATGCTCCCTCTTGCACCATCTTTCTAGCTACACATTCTTCCATTTTATCATCCTATGTCTGTGCTCACTTGCACGTGGCACTGGGAGTAATCTGAAGATTACTACTTTTGACGTCCTGCTTGTTAGTCTTTTTTGCCCTGTTCCTTAAATTCTGACAGCAGGCAACATCCTACTTCCTAGCCACGTCATTGGTACTAATGTGGACTATGACTTCTGTCTGTTCACCCTTCCCTAAAAGAATGTTCCACAATCACTCTGTGATGTTCTTGACCTTACCACTTGGGAAGCAACATCCCGTCCTGGAGTAAAATCTACAGCTGCAGATACATCTGTCTGTTCCTATCCAGTGAATCCTTCATAGCTATTGCACATCCTTTCTTCTTTCTCCTCTCTTATACAGTTGAGTCACTCCTTGTGTCACAAATATGGCTCTGACTGCATTACTCTGAGCAACCAACATCTGCACCAGTATCCAAAATGGAAAAGTGATTAGCAAGCAGGACCCCTGGGGTCTTGTTCAGTCAGGCTTTTTGGCGGTCAGCCATTCTGTATCTACCTGAATGCTCAGGTTGTATGACCACCTTTCTGAATGTACCATCAGCATGGTCTTCAGCCTTGCAGATGTGTCATAGTGACCCTACTTCCTGCTTAATCTCCAAATACTGCAGCAGGTGGCATCTCCTGCACATGGTTGTCTAGGTCAGCAATAGTGTTCATGACTTCCCACATATTATAGGACACACACCCCATGTGATCAAGCTTTAGTTCCCTTACCTTAATTAATGAATAGAATTGAATATGATAGCACAAAAATATCCATTCTACCCATGCACTCTGAAATACTATTTTGACCACACAGAGCATTTAGTTTATTCCTACTCTCCCACTTACTCCCATTACCTAGCAATATACACCTTTCTAACATAACAATCTAATTCTGTTTCAAAGATATTTTTAGAATCTGCTTTGACAAAGGTTTTGACAGAGAATTTTTTTCTAACCACCTTCTGTTGAAAGATTATTTTACAATTTCCTTTTGAATTATTTTCTAGTTATATTACATGTATGCCTCTACTTCTTTCATAGAGCCATAAAGTCATGAAGCACGGAAACAGATCCTTCGGTCCACTCAGTCCATGCCGAACATAATCCCAATATAAACTAGTCCTACCTGCCTGCTCCTGGCCTATATCCCTCCAAACCTTTCCTATTCATGTACTTATCCAAATGTCTCTTAAACATTGTAACTGTACCCACATCCACACTTACTCAGGACATTCATTCCACACATGAACCAACCTCTGTGTAAAAAAAATCACTCTCCTCTCACCTTAAAGATGTGCTCCCTAGTCTTGAAATCCCCCATCATAGGGAAAATAAACCTATCTATACCCCTCTATCTTATAAACTTCTATAAGGTCTCATCTCAACCTCCTATGTTCCAGTGAAAAAAAACTCAGCCTATCCAGTCTTTCTTTATAACTCAAATCTTCCAAATCCAGCAACTTCCTGGTAAATCTCTTCTGCTCCCTCTCCAGCTTAATAATATCCTTCCTATAACTGGGTGACCAGAACTGGACACAGTATTCCAGAAAAGGCCTCACCAATGTCCCGTACAACTTCCACACGACTTCCGACCTCCTATACTCAAAGGACTGAGTATAGCATGCCTAATGCCTTTTTAACCACTCTGTTATTTCATCTGATGTGTATTACAAAAAATGACATAGAATATACAGCAAGAAGCTGACCCTGCAAACCAATAGGTCACCACTATTGTTTATGATCCATGTGATACTCAACTTCATCCATTTTCTTTCAACATATCTGTAGAAGCCTTTTTCTTGTGTTTAACTACCTTCCCATTATATATATCTATGTTATTCCCCTCAACAGCATTTGTTTGGGAATTCTGTTTTCTAACTGCTCTTTGGACAAAAAAAAACTCTAGAATTAATTTATGGTGTTATTGTTGTAGCTATATTATGTCTATGGCCCTAATTTTAATCTCTCCCATTAGTGGATGTATCCCTAACTCTTTTATTTTTGTAGAAACCTCTATGAGGTCAAGTTTGACTTTTCTTTTTTCGAGAAACGTGTCTCAACTTAGTCAATCTTTCCTGATTAGTATATCTTCTTAGTTCTTGTATCATCCATGCAAATCTTTAGGTACCTTCTAATTTTCTTTTTTAAAGTGGCAATCAGACCTCTAATGTAAGTTCTAAATAAACTTAGCATTATGGCCCAAACTTTCTTTTAGAGATGGGAAAGAATGCTCAGATCTGTTTGTGGCTTCTGAAATATGAACTCAGCTCTGAACTGACTTTTCTCCAAGCTTTTGCATTTTGGAAGCTGGAATGTGTTCCAAATAAAATTGGTAAGTCTCAAATGGATGCAGACCAAGCTTTATGCTGGGATGAGATCAGGGGATCTGTCCAATATAGTACAGTTAAAAGCACAAATATGTGAAAGATTAGATTAGATTCCCTACAGTGTGGAAACAGGCCCTTCTAGTCCACACCGACCCTCCAAAGAGTAACCCACCCAGACCCATTTCCCTCTAACTAATCCACCTAACACTATGGGCAAGTTAGCATGGCCAATTCACCTAACCTGCACATCTTTGGACTGTGGGAGGAAACTGGAGCACCCGGAGGAAACCCATGCAGACACGGGGAGAATGTGCAAACTTCACACAGACGGTCATCTGAGGCTGGAATTGAACCTGGGATCCTGGTGCTGTGAGGCAGCACTGCTAGCCACTGAGCCACTGTGCCACCCCAGAAAGCACCCGTTCCCTGACCGGGAATTGAACCCTGGTCGCGGCGGTGAAAGCGCTGAATCCTAACCACTAGACCACCAGGGAGTCTTGATCTTAACTGAGACTATTCTGAGAGGTCGCTGAAGGTGAGATGTAACCCTTAAATTATAAGGACTATTGAATTGTCAACGTTGTCATTCTATTCAATTCTTTCAGCACTATGCTATACTTGTTATTTGCTGCTCACTGCTGAAAGTTACAGACTTTTAAATATACCATGCAGCATCTCAAACAGTTCTGCAGGTCACCATAGCAAGAATTCACCTGTTATACCCCTCTGTCCCATTCACATCTTCTCACCGATTACACCCATCTCAATGCCTTCCCTTTCACAGGTCACTGCACACTTCAGGCTCCCAGACCTATCCCCACCACAAAGGAGGTGATAAATGTTTCAGGAATCTCTTGGCCCTAGTGCAATGTGACATGGCTTGTCAGACAGTTAAATAGAATATGACGTTTAGGCCACCAAACCTGTGCCAAGTGGGCGGCATGGTGGCACAGTGGTTAGCACTGCTGCCTCACAGCGCCAGAGACCCGCGTTCAATTCCCACCTCAGGCAACTATCTGTGTGGAGTTTGCACATTCTCCCCGTGTCTGCGTGGGTTTCCTCCAGGTGCTCTGGTTTCCTCCCACAGTCCAAAAATGTGCAGGTTAGGTGAATTGCCCATGCTAAATTGCCCGTAGTGTTAGATGAATGGGTAAATGTAGGGGAATGGGTCTGGGTGGGTTGTTCTTCGGAGGGTCGGTGTGGACTTGTTGGGCTGAAGGGCCTGTTTCCACACTGTAAGTAATCTAACCTAATTTAATCTAAACCTTCTCCTCACCAGCAGAATTTAACATAAAGTTCATAACAAGGAAAGGCATGACAACCACACATGCTGACTCATGTGCCACAGGCCAATTTGATCCTGCAGTTGCAGAAATGTATCTGGCTAAGTCCCCTGAAACACTGCAAAGCTACATCTTCTAAGTGGAGCAGTCTACAGTGGTCATGACCTCCACAATGTCCTGGATTTGGGAACACATGACAAGCCGTCACAAAAAAATGGCCAACCTGATGGTGATTCCCCTGGTGTACGTGCAGTGCAGCAAATGGATACAGGATATCCTGTGCAGAGACATTTGTTTCCTGGTAGTGACGAGAGAGCAGCTCAGATGCCTGAACACGACTATCTCATGGGTGGCAGATTGATGGCTAAATGGAATCAGTGATAACAGCCTGCCCAGCCACTGGGACACCATCCTCAGGATTAAACAGTCTTAACAGAATGTTGATAGTTCACGCAATATTGGAAGAATCTCACCATCCTCTGAATTCTTAGCCTCTTAACTAGATGCATGATCCACTTCCTGTTCTAATTGCCACTGAAATTCAAGTAGCTCAATGGTAAGCAGGGCCTATTGTTCTGTTTTTAACCTTCTACCTAACCTCTTATATTCACCCTGCATGCTTTAGCTCTTTTCCCAACTATGTCATTCTCACCAATGTGTACAACTCTCGACTTTTCGCTCTCCCTTTTGACAATATGCTTCAACTGAATGTCCTTAATCCTGGCACTGAGAAAACAACATACTATCCTCAGAACTTCCTCAGAGTTCTGAGGAAGGATCACAGAACACAAAACTTTAACTCTGATTTTTTTCTACACTTGCACCTAGACCTGCCTAACTTTCAGCAATTTCAATTTTTGTTTTTGATTTTCAGCATCTGCAGTTCTTTCGGTTTTTATTTATACTATCCTAGATTCAAGCTCCCTGCCACAAAATCTCCTGTCTGTGTCCCTGATAGGAGAATCCCGTATGAAATATAAAGACCATAAGAATTATACAAGAAATCATGTAACTCAGAAGCAGCTGTAATATTCACACTACTTTCAGTTAATTTTGAGAAAAATCCACATATATGATTGCAAGAAAGAATTTCCAATGCCCTTCCCTTGATATCTCCAACATTCAATTCTGATTTCAGCCTTCACACTCAGGAAAGTGCCATGTAAAGTGCCATTGCACTGAAGGTCTCTGGCTATGATGATATCCTGTATTCATTAGTCCTACCCTCAATGACAATGCTCTCTACCCTTTCTTTAAGGCCTCACCTATGGACCTTCCTCTTTATTCTCATCTTTCTGCTGAAATTCTTCCTCCTTCTGTTCACTATCCAAGATGAGGCTTCCTTGATTAACCTTTAATGTATTGCTCTGCAGTTTATGTAGAAGTCCTTATTTTCACATGGGCAGACCACCATCCCTCAAACCTGAGGAAACTAGTTTAAAAAAAATCACACAACACCAGGTTATAGTCCAACGGGTTTATTTGGAAGTACTAGCTTTCAGAGCGCTGCTCCTTCATCAGATAGCTGTGGAGCAGGATCATAAGCCACAGAATTTATAGCAAGAGATCACAGTGTCATGCATGCAACTGATACATGCAATTGAACAAACCTAGATTGCTGTTAAGTCTTTCATATTTTAGAATGGGTTGCAGGTTTTGGTTCATTAATAGAAGGTGCTGAAAGTCGCTATCATAAAAACAGGGTACGATGCTCAGCTCATTGATCACCAGTTCCGATGTGCCACAGTGAGAAACCGTAATGACCTCCTCAAAGACAGACACAGGATCCGACCGATAGGGTACCCTTCATTATCCAGTACTTCTCAGGAGTGAAGAAACTACATCATGTTCTTCACAACCTGCAACACATTATTGATAAGGATGAGCGCCTTGCCAAGACCTTCCTCACGCCTTCATGTCTTGCCTTTAAACAACTGCCAAACCTTAAACAGGTCATTGTGCACAGCAAACTATGCAGCCTCTGGACAATATCAACCATAATATCACACAACCCTGTCTGGGCAACCACTGCAAGACATGTCAGAGTGTCAACATGGATACGACCATTACACATGGGGACATGTACACGGCAGGTACTCACTTAACTTGGTCAACATTATCTATCTCATACACGGCAGGCAAGGATGCCCAGAGGCATGGTACATTGGCGAGACCAAGCAGATGCTACAACATGATGAATGGACAGTGCGCAACAATCGCCAGACAGAGGTGTTCCTCCCAGTTGGGGAACACTTCAGCAATCAGGAACATTCAGTCTTGGATCTTCGGGTGACCATCCTGCAAGGTGGACTTCGAGATATGCAACAACGCAGAATGGCAGAGCAGAGGCTGATAGTCAAGTTCAGTACCCATGAGGATGGCCTCAACCGGGACCTTGGATTCATGTCACTCTACTACACCCCACTACACTACACACTCTCACACACATACACATACATGCACACTCTTACATATTCACACACTCACGCAGACCCTCTCTCATACACACGTTCTCTCTCAGACACAGACACAAGTACACCCCACGAGAGGCGCACACATGCAACACACAACCTCACACACACACTCTCTCTATCTATTCCACTCATTATCTTGTATATCTCAATCAGGTCTCCTCTCTTCCTCCTTCTCTCCAGAGAGAAAAGTCTGAGCTTATTCAACCTTTCTTCACAAGGCAAGCCCTCCAGTCCAGGCAGCATCCTGGTAAACCTTCTTTGCAGCTTCTTCAAAGCCTCTGTATCTTTCCTATAGTAGGGGAACCAGAACTGGACATAATTTTCCAAGTGTGGTCTCACCAGGGACTTGTAGAGCTGTAGTAAAACCTCACGGCTCTTAAACTTGATCTCCCTGTTAATGAAAGCCAAAACACCATATGCTTTCTTAACAACCCTGTTCACTTGGGTGGCAACTTTGAGGGATCTATGTACTTGCACACCCAGATCCCTTTGTTCCACCACACTGCCAAGAATCCTGTCTTTAATCCTATATTCAGCATTCAAGTTCGACCTTCCAAAATGCATCACTTCGCATTTATCCAGGTTGAACCCCATCTGCCATTTCCCAGCCCAGCTCTGCATCCTGTCTATGTCGTGCTGCAGTCTACAGTAGCCCTCTATACTATTGATGACACCTCCAACCTTTGTGTCATCTGCAAATTTACTAACCACCCCCCTCAACCTCCTCATCCAAGTCATTTATAAAAGCTACAAAGAGCAGAGGCCCAAGAACACTGACTTCTAGGCAGAAAACCTTCCGTCTACAACCACTTTCTGCCTTCTGTCAGCCAGCCAATTCTGAAACCAGATAGCCAAATCTCCCTATATCCCATACTTCCTGACTTTATGAATGAGTCTACCATGGGGAACCTGATCAAATGCCTTGTTGAAGTCCAGATACACCACATCCACTGCTTGACCTTTGTCAACCTGCTCAAAGAACTCAATAAGATTTGTGAGACATGACCTGCCCCTCACAAAGCCATGCTGACTGCCTTTAATCACACTATGCTTTGCCAAATCATCATAAATCCTATCTCTCAGAATTCTTTACAAAACTTTGCTGACCACAGACGTAAGACTGACTGGTCTGTGATTGCCAGGGATTTCCCTATTACCCTTCTTGAAAAGAGGAACAACATTCGCCTCCTTCCAATCCTCCGGTATGACTCCCATGGAGAGTGAGGAGGCAAATATCCTTGCCAGCAGCTTAGCAACCTCCTTTCTCACTTCCCAGAGCAGCCTCGGATAAATCTGGTCTGGCCCTGGGGACCTATCAATCTTATTGTTTTCCAAACTTTCCAGCACATCAACTTCATCAATCTTGATCTGGCCGAGACTGTATCCCAACTCCTCTAAGTTTTCATTTACAACAAGTTCCCTTTCCTTAGTGAAAACCGAAGCAAAAAACTCATTTCGGGTTTCCCCTATCTGCTCAGACTCCACGCACAAGTTCCCTCCGCTATCCCTGATCGGCCCTACCTTCTCCCTGATCATTCTCTTATTCCTTACATATGATTAAAATGCCTTTGGGTTCTCCCTAATCCTTCTTGCCAAGCCTTTTTCGTGCCCCCTCCTGGCTCTCCTCAGTCCCTTTCTGAACTCCTTTCTAGGAAGCCTGTAGTCCTCTAAAGCTGTGATAGATCCTTGCTTCCTCCATCTTACATAAGCTGTTTTCTTCCTTTTGATGAGAAGCTCCTCTGTTCTCATCATCCAAGGTTCCTTAATCTTACCCCTCCTTACCTGTCTCAGAGGAACAAATTTGAGCATCACTCGTAACAACTGCTCCAGTCTCCACATGTCTGTTGTGCCCTTTTTGTGGAACAAATGCTCCCAAACTGTACTTCCCAACTCCTGTCTGATAGCGTCATAATTTCCTTTTCTCCAATTAAATATCTTCCCTTGGTAACTACTCCTTTCACTCTCCAAGGCTATGCTAAATGTGAGGCAGTTGTGATCACTGTCACCAAAGTGCTCTCCTACCACGAGATCTGACACCTGTCCTGGCTCATTGCCGAGCACCAAATCCAAAATGGCCTCTCCCCTCGTCTGCCTGTCTACATACTGAGTAAGGAAACCCTCCTGGACACACCTGACAAAAGTGGCTCCATCCAAACCATCTGCATTTAGGAGGTTCCAGTCGATATTGGGAACATTGAAATCATCCATAACAATAACCCTGCTATCTCGAGAATGCGATTTGAAAGAGGTTCTTGGTTTTACATATTAGTGAACCAAAACCTGCAACCCATTCTAAAAGATGAAAGACTTAACAGCAATCAAAGTTTGTTCAATCTACCGTATCAGTTACATGCATGACACTGTAATCTTTCACTATAAATTCTGTATCTTATGATCCTGCTCCACAGCTACCTGATGAAGGAGCAACGCTCCGAAAGCTAGTACTGTCAAATAAACCTGTTGGACTATAACCTGGTGTTGTGTGATTTTTAGCTTTGTCCATCCCACTCCAACAATGGCTCCTCCACATCTTAGGAAACTAGCAACTGAAGCCAAACCAGTCACTTCCTGGGCCTTTGATGCAGCATTTGTCTCAAAAAAGATAAACTGCTCACCTTGACGAAAAAGCTATGTCTGTGCTTTTGCCTGTGATATACCAGGTTGTCTGTGGAATGTTTACATGAATCCCCAGCAAAAAAAAACAAATCAGTGCCACAGTGACCCCTAATAGTGCTTGGAGTGTAGGCATCTGACATTCACTTTGTGGGGTACCCTCCCAAGCAGAGAATCCTTTCGTTGCCAGCCAAATGTTAAGTGTGTTAAAAGTATGAAGAAAATGCTGCAATGAAGTTGCTCTACATCAATCTCAAGCTCTTTCTGACTTGGAAGAAGGGGTTATGACTCAATTTTGTTAATGCTCACAGAACATACACCACAGGTGAAAATAGTGCATTTTAAGAGAAAGGAAAGTGTTGCACTTTTTAAAGCACTTTAATGACCCTAAATGGATATTATATGGAGTCGTGATCCAGGGCCTTTCTGACAAAACAGATGGCTGTATGAGAACAGTATGGGATCAAAAAGGAAGAGGATGCCCATTTTGCCAGCAAAATCTCAATGGTCTCAGGTTTCCTAACCCTATTCCTGCCTCTGTTGGAAGACAAACATTTTATACCAACATCTCTGCTCTTAAGTTCTATTCTCCTAGAAGTGGATTTCCTACAATTAATAATCTGTATGATTCCTTTTTCCAAAATATTTTGGAAAGCAAATAGATTTTTGAAAAAACCTGTAAGTGCACAGATTCGTGCAGCAGGAACATAGGAGAAAATCATAAATTACTACAAATTGTCTTTCTTTTGTAAACATGAAGTTATTTAACAGGATGCAGTCCCAATCTTTGAGGAAAGTACTGATTTAAAAATAAGTAATTACTAGTTAAATATTGATTGATATTTTAAGATTAATACTGTTCTTTAAGTTTAGATTAGAAATCATACAGTCAAACCTCTTTATAGTGAACTTGGTTATTACAAACCTTCCATTAGAACAATTTCCTTTCTGTTACAGCATATAGTGTTCAACCCCTGTTAAAATCAAGCAAACCAGCAACTGTTTCTCAATGATTTACAGCTCAACTCCCACATTTGCAAAGGTTTTTACCCCATTATTATGAGCTGGTCAGTAGTCATTGTTTTGACACTCACAGGAAGTGCGTAATGATATCACCAGGCATGATTCCAGCTCATGTGCGACAGTTGGAAAACCCAGTGCAGCAGCTGTGTCTGTGGTAAAGGAATAAAGTCAGCTCAACCCTCGATAGAATGAAGTCCCAATGAGGAGAACTACTTGGCCATTCCCCATGGGTTTGTAATAATGGGGTCTGACTGTATATTGTTAATATCTCCAAGTTGCATTGAGAAAACTTAAAAATGTCATATTCAATAGCCAGTACAAAATTTGTGTAAAAATATTAATTTGGTAGAATGCCTATTCTAATATGATTTTAAAACAGTATTATTAAATCATAGTTCCAGCACTAATATATACTGTAAAGATAAAAGGAAGGTTTTGTTGCTTGTTGGAAATTATCTTGTTATAGCAATAGTTATGTGTCTAACAATCAGTAAGCATGTTATTATCATAATATAATAATTTTATAACTTTTCAAATATCTAAAATTAAGTCAACTGATCTTTTGCACTTTTACTTATATCTAATAGTGTACAATGTATCATAAATGTATATGTGCTATATCAACATGAAATGTGAGAAAATATTGTTTTAATTTACCCTTTATACTCCAGTAATTTGTTAGTGTATCTTTACATATAGGATTAGTGCCCTTGTATAAGTTTGGTTTATAAAGCATAACTGTGCACTTCTAAATGAATTTTAATTCTTATATTTCAATTAGTATTATATTTGAAAATCTATTTTTCAACAATATTGCAACAGCTGTGTTTGTACTGTACTGAAGGAGGAAATGGAAACAATGCAACATTTAATAAATAATGTGGTTAATTTTAATTACAATTCAATGAACCGGTCTTAAAATTTTCTGACTCCTTGAATTTATCATGTTGTTATTTTTCAAAATTATGTAAAACAATTCAGACAAGAGTACTTATAGTAATATAATTTCTTATATGAAAAAAATAGTATTTGAAAACCTTTCCAATTCAGATGATTTTATTTGTGCTGGAGATTATATCTTAAATATTTTAAATTCTTGGTCTTCAAGTTTGCTTCTCCATCATTAGTCATTATATACATTTCCTCAGATTAATTTTACTCATGATATCAAATTTTTAATTTGAAAAGACTTTGAGGTCTCAGTAATGTTTCATCATCAAAATCATTAAATACCCTTTTGTTATTTCTCTTCTTTAACACATAACATGTTCCCCCCTTGATCCTAATCTCTCCTCTTTTACCTCCCCATTTCCCTTTCCATTTGTTGACCAATCTAATCCCACCCTGTATGTGTCCTCCTATCCTTCCTCTCTTCCTCACCCTGGCTTGACCTCCCCAACTGTTTATTCCTATTCCTTTCTTCGTTTGCAGCTTAGAGATGGCTAAAGTCAGCACCCAGACTGCTTCCGTCACGAACCCTGTTGACCTGAACGTGAACCTCTCTCAGTCTGCCACCCCTACCTCAACCCCCACCTCTGTGGCTGTTATGGCAGCAGCAGCTGCCTCCATGGTTAATGTGAATACCTCGTCTCCTTTACCAACACCCCACTATGCTGTTCCTGTTTCCAATCTGCTTGGCATGAAAACTGTCCCGCTCCTGGCACTTAATGCCACAGCTGCTATGGGTGTCCCTGGGAATCTATCTGCTTATACTCCTAAAATTCCTTCAACAAGTGGGGTTAAGAAATCTGACCGGCAGAAGTTTGCTCCATACTGAAGTAATGTGAAGGCGGTTTTCAAGTCTCTCCCAAATCAATAGCTAATAATAGATACTAAGGAAGCATTTTAAATGTTTATCATTTCTAACAGTTGAGATCTAAAATTGTCTTTCACGTTCCATTACTATTAACAATATGATGCAATTAGTTCCAACAGCTAATTGACATACCACATAATAAAATATTTCTCACAGTCTAAGACAAAATGGTAAAGAATATGAGGTGCACTGTTTTTGTAAGTAATATTAGGCAAAAACAAACAAGTATGAATTATTTCACAGTAGAGAAATTATCACAATTTTCCACTGGAGAAGAGAAGCATTAGAACAAGTCAAACACAGAAAAAAGTTGAAGGAGAATGGTAAACGTTGTGAGTTAAATTTTTATCTTCACTGTCAGAGAGCAATCTATAAAGTGGAATGTACTGGCTATGGCCTCACATCACCACTGGTAATCAGTGGTGTCCTGCTGCAACCACTCCTTGGAGCCTGAGTGAGGTTAAATGTCAATCTGGCAATTAATGTGAGAACCACTCCCATTTCCTAATTCCCACCATTCTCCCCTCCACCTCACCAACAACCCCTCCTCGTGAATCCCATCTGGCACTATTCACCTGTTTCCAGGGATCCAGAGATGGTCCTTGATGAAGGTGTTTGAGCATTACTAGCCACACCCACTACCCTCTGCAGTGCTATTGCAATACAGAGTTGCTACCCCTGATTGGCTTGTGGCCTTCAGCCAGTACTGAAGACATATGCACCACAACTTGTGACCCTAGCCAAGCTGTTCCAGTACAGGTTTTTTTTAGATTCAATTACTTACAGCGTGGAAACAGGCCCTTCGGCCCAACAAGTCCACACTGACCCTCTGAAGAGCAACCCATCCAGACCCATTTCCCTCTGACTAATGCACATGGACAATTTAGCATGGACAATTCACCTAACCTGCACATTTTTGGACTGTGGGAGGAAACCAGAGCACCTGGAGGAAACCCACGCAGACACGGGGAGAATGTGCAAACTCCACACAGACAGTTGCCTGAGGCTGGTATTGAACCTGGGTCTCTGGTGCTGTGAGGCAGCAGTGCTAACCACTGTGGCACTGTGCCACCCACAATGCTATGACAATGTTGGAAGTTGCCCAGTTATATCCTGTCCAGAAGAAACAAGACAAATCCAACCTATCTAACTACTGCCCTATAAGCCTACTCTCTATTATCGGCAAAATGATAGGAGGGGGGTCATTGACATGCCACTTGCAAAGGAATAGCCTACTCACTGAGTAATTTGGGTCTGCTTCTGACCTCATTACATGCCTTGGTCAAAACATTGATAAAACCGATGAACTCCAGAGGTGAGAAGCAAATGACTAACCTTGAAATTAAGGCAGCTTTCAACCTGGTTTGGGTCAAGGACACTTAGCAGATGTAGAGCCAATTGAAATTGTTGGGAAACCTCTGTCCAGTTTAGAATCATACCTTTCACAAAGTAATATGGTTCTGGTTGTGGAAGATCAGTCATCTCAGTTCAAGGAAATTTTCTCAGCTTAATGTTCTAGGTCCAACTATCTTCAACTGCTTCATAAATGTCCTTTCCTCAATCATGAGGTCAGAAATGGGGATGTTTGCTGATTGCGCAATAGTAAACACTCTTCATGATCCAGAAGATATTGAAGCAGTCTGTGTCCATAACACTATAAGATATAGGGGTGGAAATTAGGCCATTCAGCACATCGAGTCTGCTGCGCCATTCAATCATGACTGATAAGTTTCTCATCCTCATTCTCCTGCTTTCTCCCCTTAACCCTTGATCCCCTTGATTCTCAAGAACCTACCTATCTCAGTATTAAACATAGTCAATGACATGCCCTCCACAGCCTTCTATGGCAATGAATTCCATAGATTCACCACTCTCTAGCTGAAGAAGTTTATCCTTATCTCCATTCTAAAAGGTCTTCCCTTTACTCTAAGGCTATGACCTTGGTCCTAGTCTCTCCTACCAATGGAAAGACCTTTTCAACATCTACTCTGTCCAGGTCTTTCAGTATTCTGTGTTTCAATTAAATCCCATCTCATCCTTCTAAACTCCATTGAGTATAAATCCAGAGTCCTCAAATGTTTCTCCAATGTTAAGCTTTTCATTCCTAGGACCATTTTCATGATCCTCCTCTGAACACGCTCCAAGGCCAGTACATCCTTCCTGAGGTATGGGGCCCAAAACTGCCTTATAGAGCCTTATGTTCAAGTCCTCTCAAAATAAATGCCATCATTGCATTTGCCTTCCTAACTACAGACTCACCTTGCAAGTTTACTTTGAGACAATCCTGGACTATTACTCCCAAGTCTCTTTGCACTTCAGACTTCTGAATTTTCTCCCCATTTAGAAAATACTCCATGCCTTTATTCTTCAACATGAAGCCAGACCTGGACAACAATCAGGCTTCAGCTGATGGATGGCAAATAACATTCACAACACACACATAATAAGCAATGACTTGTCTGCATGAGTGCAGTTCCAACAAAACTCAAGAAGCTTCACACCATTCAAGACAAAGCAGCCTATTTGCTTGGCACCTTATTCACTACCTTTAACATTCATTTCCTTCACCACTAATGTACAGTGATTTCAGATGTAACATCGCCAGACACACTGCAATAACTGAAGGGTCGTTCAACATTACCTTTCAAACTCAAATCCTTTACCACTTAGAAGGACACGGAGACCAGTTACATGGAGGATCACCAAGATATGCAAGTTCCCCTCCAAGCCCCACTATCGCTGTCTCAAAATCCTAGAAATCCCTTCCGAACAGTATTGTGGGTGTACCTACACCCCAAAACCCGCAATAGTTTAATAGGACAATGCACTACCACCTTCAATTAGGGAGAGGCAATAAATGCTAACCTTGCTAGATTAAATCCTTATCCCATGAATGGAAAAAAAAAAATTCAAAGCTGGCTGGCACCTCTTGGATACAGAGTTCCCATCTGACTGGTACCTTTGTCATGGGAGCAGGACAAAGCTGGCCAGGTAAGTGCATGTTTGCTCATAAATAATGCTTGGCCTTCACAGAGAGAAGCAACGCAGGTTCCTACCAGTTGTCCAATCAGTGGGAAAGTGCCATCGCATAAACTAAATCCCACCCAGAGCTTTTCACTACATCAGTGCCTCTGATCTCAGGAATGAAAGTTAGTCTGGGTCCCATATCCTGATTACTCTCCATTGGTTTCTAGAGTATACACATAATGAAGATCAGTGAGTACAGGATTGACCTGGTCTGCAAGGCTCTAAATGGTCAAATTGCCTGTGAACTTTTACATTATAGAGATTGAATTTTCTGCAGAGATAAGGATCCTGATGATGGGCTGGAAAGTCGGGGTAATCCTGAGTCACAGCTTTTGGGACTCCCTGCTCTATTTAACCAAAGTCAGGTTACTGACTGGCTGCCACAGGGCCACTGTCCCTTTAAAGGATGACTGCGTGTCCTCAGAAGCTCTGGTTAAAGCTCAGTCATGCCATTAGAAGAAATAGCCACTATTGGGATTGTGTTTGGAAGAGGAGGAAGCTACGGAAGTATACCTTTGTCTCAACTAGGATCTGGGGACATGGAGTCAAGCCCAAGTAAGAAGCAGGGTGGGTTGCCAAGTTCAGGCAGCTCTTTATTTGGTGGGCAGCTAGTTGTGTCAGGTGGCTCCTTCATAGGTAGTCTGCTGATATGACAGGGAGCCCAGCTGCAATGGAAGAGGTCTTCATTGACCACATACGTGGCTCAATTGACTTCTGGATGAGAAGGTTATACTTAAATGTCATGGCAGTGGGGACACATGAACATTTCATCCTCTATTTTCTCTCATAGTTTTACAGGGCTCTCTGCCAGGAATAAACCATTGCCTAAGGGTGAAGAACAGCTATTTGACAGTGCACTAGAGACAGCTGGGACAGCCAGTACAACTGGATAGAAACAGAGTTAGCATTTCAGATTGATGATTTACTCTTCATCTGGAGAAAGGTCACCACCTGAAACGATAACTCTGTTTTTCTCAATAGATGCTGCCTGACCTGCTGAATATTTCAACCAATTTCTGTTGTTATTTGAATTCTAACTTAGTTTGTTTTTAATGACTAACAGTTCATGTAATGTACTGCTGAACAACAATGACAATCGCTTCTAAACTGGTATTTGTGAAAAGGAGTGAAAATCTTAAATTTGGTCATCTGTTAGTTGTGTTAATTTGTCAATATTAAGCAGTTATAAGCAAATAAAACTAAAGGGTAAGTTGTTAATACATGGTGATTGATGGAGAAAAATAGTATGTTAGCAGAAAAGCATTGTATTTATGGATATGAATATTAAGAAGTCAGTATGTTTACATGTGAGGAATTAGACAAGGGTTAAAGCTGGACTGAGATAAATTAGAAATCAATAAATTTGATCAATCCTATCATACATGGCATGATACCTTATACAGCCTAGATGCAAAAACTTGATCTATCTTACAAACATCACATGGAAAACATCTTCTCTGTAGCTCAGGAGCGAGTTAACAAATGAATAGTTTAGCCTTTCAGACCAGAAAGATCCCAAAATGAGTCCTGATCAGTACTGAATTAACTATATTCAGGCAGCTAGCAACTTCAGTGGTTGAGTTATCAATGAGAAAAGCTGCTAAGAAGTTGTTGCTTCTGTTTGCTATCCAGCAACCTCTACTTAAATTGAATGCATTGCAAGCAGCAGGATGAAGACAGCATTGGACCCAGCTCTGCTACTTTCTAACTGAATAGTCTTGACTGTCACTGCCCAAGCTCACCCAGTAATAACTGTGATTTGGGTTTCTTGTTGAAAATAACCAGTACCACACAACTAACTCCAAAGACCTAGCCTCTTAAAGTATAAGAGGAGGGAAATTACAGAAATAAAAAGTTTTTATACTCATGGGAGGTGTGAACATTTTACAGATAATATTGAATATTTTTAAAAGTCATTCTGGAAGGAAGTGCCATCCAAATTATGGTTGTCATTGCGCTTAAAATACAAATTATTAGATTAAATTACTTACAGTGTGGAAACAGGGCCTTCGGCCCAACAAGTCCACACTGAACCGCCGAAGTGCAACACACCCTGACCCATTCCCCTACATTTACCCCTTCACCTAACAATACGGGCAATTTAGCATGGTCAATTCACCTAACCTGCACATTTTTGGACTGTGGGAGCAAACCGGAGCACGCAGAGGAAACCCATGCAGACATGGGGAGAATGTGCAAACTCCACACAGTCAGTCGCCTGAGGCGGGAATTGAACCCGGGTCTCTGGTGCTGTGAGGCAGCAGTGCTAACCACTGTGCCGCCCACTTGGAAAATAACGTCAGTGAATTCATCAATGAGTTAAATATCACAAAACATTCTTGTCTTTATCTGTTGGAGCTAGTTTATATCACATTTCCTGTTTTGTCTATTCATCCATTTTTAAGTTTAGTTTTGCGCCTCTGACAAAATAACATTGTTTCAGTCACTTTCTGAATTCAAAAAGGCCATCAACAAACTGTGTTCATTCATCTTCATTTTTCAGATAAATGTACAAATCCTTAATTGTATCAAGTGAACTTGTAAAAGAATACAAAAAAATACAATCTGTGAAGAAATTATATATCAAAACCAGCCCTAGTATGGTGTTGTATAGGACTATGCACCTTTTTAAGTATTACAATAAACGTCATTGTTGTATTCTGGAACTCATTACTATTTCAGCAAAATTACACTAATATGTACTTTAGTGGTAGAATTGCTGTTTTTAATGTTGGCTATTCATTCATGTTTTTGTTTGCTTGTATATAATGAAAATATTTAGAAACAATGTCTAAGTATCCAAGCTACTGTCAGGCTTTACCAATGAATCATGTACCCGGTTTGTTGTGTCCCAACAAAAATTCATGGTTGAGAAGTACTTTGTTTATCTTTTTTCTTGATTTTGTTCCTCCATTTTAGGCTGACTTCAGAAGTTTCTGGCCTGGGGGCTCAGTAATATATCCATCTTACAAACTGCATTAATCACAACACAAAACCATTTTCTCTGGAGCATGATTTCTGTGGACTGTAATCTATAAGATAAGAGAAATTTCCTAACATTTCTAACATGGTTGAGAATTAAGAATATTGAGAAATAAATGTTTTTGCTGTCTTAATGGTTAAATAATCTAACTCCAGTGTTACTACATCATTTTTTATGATTCTATACATTTTGTGACTCACATTAATAATTAAATATCCTTTAAATATTCTGGTGTTTAATTTTTTAGCTACACTCATAACAAACCATAATCTGGTAGATTCCAATTCTTCATCTTGTGTTTCAGGCATTCAAGCAAATTCAATCATAATCTTTTTATAAATAGCAGAGAACCTCAGAAAACCTGAAGTCTACTAGCCACATCATTAAATTTAATGTTTTAAATATTCTTGTTATGGGTTTGATTTAAATGCTTGTGAAAATTATACTTCGTACATGCTCAAATGATACCACACTGGAGTTTTCAAAAATGTAAGATATGTTTATTCAATATCTACATAATTGTGTAATAATTTAATCATTAAAATTACTGAAGGTCACTCATCACCCTTAATGATTAGATTTTAAAATTTACTAACATAAGAAAGTTTTCATTGAGTTTCTATGTGGTTTAGAAATTCCTAAGGCCTGTACTGAAATTTTCATAAAATATTTAGTCCTTGTTTTAAATTGCTTGTTTGACTCTGCTTTTCTTATTCAGTGTTCTTACGCATAACGAAAGGTGCGTTAAACCATTCCTTACTTTCCCTCTGAAGAAGACATAAAATGTATTAAGCTCAGACCTCTTATCAGAATGAGGAACTATATTTAGAACTTCGAATGGACAGAAGTTTACAAACTTATCTTTGCTCTGTGTGAAACTCGAGGCCAGGATCTTTCCCAACAGAAGCAGTCTAGTCCAGGCTAGGAATCCAGGCATCCAGCTGTGAAGTGGATTCACATTGAAACCACTCACTTATTTTTGCATTACATTAGCTGGCATAGTTTAAGACTTTTCACGCAAATGAGCTGCTGGAGGAAGTGATGGAGGTTGGTACAATTACAACATTTAAAATACATCTGGATGGGCACGTGAATAGAAAGGGTTTAGAGGGATATGAGGGATATCTAGCAAATGGGACTAAATTAATTTATGCTATCTGGTCGGTATGGATGAGTTGGGCCGAAGGATCTGTTTCCATGCTATACATCTCTATGAATCTACATGTCCTGAAGCTGCTGAGGAAAGGCAAGTGTGTAAGGTGAGTGGAAGAGGGTGGCAGGGAGGTGAGGGAATAGGAAGCTAGGTGGATGAGAAGGTAAGTTGGCAGCTGGATGAGGATATAGGATGCCAGCTAGGTTGGGGGTGTGATGGGTGTTAGGATTATAAGTGAGTGGCTGACTGTTCAAGGTAGGTTGGGGTTAGGAGTTGGGGCTGTCAGAGCAAATTCAATCAAAGGGGATGTGGGATGTATTTGAGAGGGCCAGCAAGGCAAGGGATTACACTATGAATGGTAGGACTTTGGAAATGTCTGTGAGACCTTAGTGTGCATATCCACAGATGCCTGAAGTAGCAGAGCAGGTAGATAAGATGGTTAAAAAGGCATCTGGGATAGTTACCTGTAATATTCAAGCAACAAAATACAAGAGCAAGAGGTTATGCTGCAATTGTATAAAACCCTGGTTGGGCCACACAAGAGTACAGCATGAAGTTCTGGATACCACATTCTAGGATGGATGTGAAAGCAGTAGAAACGGTGCAGAGATGATTGTCCAGGATGGTACCTGGGGTGGAGAGTGTGAATTTCAAGGAAGATTTCATAGGCTGGGCTTGTTTGCCTTGGAACAAAGTTGAGAAGGGCCCTATTGGATGTCTATAAGATTATGAAGGAAGAGTGGAAGGCACTTTTTCCACCAATCAAGATGTCAATACCAAGGGTCATAGATTTAATGTAAAACAAAGAAGGCTAAGAAGGAAGCTGAGAACAAATTTTTTTCAGATGGAGGTTGGTGGGAGCGTTGGAGCTCATTGCCTGAAAGGGTGGCTGAGTCAGAAATTCTCATAACCTTTAAGCAGTATTTAGATTTTGATTTGTGTTGTCATAGCCTCCAAGGCAATAGATCAAAAGCTGGAAAAGGGATTTATATTATTAGATCTTTGTTGACCAGTATAGACATGATGGGCCCAAAGGATCTCCTTCTGTGCTCTAAATCACGATAAGTCTATGAGTTCTCCAATATTCTCTCATGACATAAGTAACTTGTCCCTAGAAATTCACAAACCTCCCAGCACTATTTCCAATGCATGCATGTCGTTCCTCCAATTTGGCACTCAGAATTGTGCACAATATTTCAGCTCAGTCTAACCAATGTCTGATAGAAGTTCATCATAATCTTCTTTCTCTTGCACGCTATATCCCTATTTATTAAGCCTAGAGTATTTCCTGGGCCATTAACTGCTCTCTCTACCTGTCCCGTCATCTTTAATGACTTGTGTGCATATACATCCAGGTCTCTGCTCCTGCACACCCTTTAAAATCATACTTCTTCAGATTATACTGCCTCTTCCATTTTTTTATCAAAGTGCATCACATCACATTTGCCCATATTGAACTTTATCTGCCAACTATTGTCTCATTCCATCAATGTATCAATGTTATAGAGTCATAGATGTCCTTTTGAAATTCTACACTGTTCTCCTTACAGTTTACAATTCTCCCACATTTTGTGTTATGTGCAAATGTTGAAATCGTCCCTTTCTCACCAAGATCTGTATCATTCATATATATAGCTGGAAAAGCAAATGTCCCCAACACCAGCCCTCGGGCAACTCCGCTACAATCTTTTTCTAGTTGCAAAACCATTAACTATTACTCTCTGCTTCCTTTCCCTCTGCCAATTGTGTATCTCCATTGCTCCTTTTATTCCATATCAGCAACTTCCTCACATATTTATTGTCTGGTACTGTAACCAATATCTTTTCGAAGTCCATGTACATCACACCAACAACATTTCCCATCTCAATACTGCAGTGTGAGCACTTACGAACATTCTTTCTATGGAGTTCTCTGTTTAATGGATATACCTCAGTGACTCAAGCCACTGCTCAAACTCTGAAATCCAAATGGCAGCCTTATGCAGTGCAAATTCCAGCACTTGGATTATCTAGATCACAAGAAGTGTCCAAGACTTCCTACATGCCATACAATGGGCATTCCACTTAGCCAAACTGTCTTGCTATCTTTTTATTTTAGTTACTGTACTTGAATTTCCTTTAAACCTTAATTTTGCATTGTTAACTAAAAACTATAAATTAGTAGAAATTCCTCTCCCTTACTCATAAATTATCTCCTTCTCCTATATCTATAAATTCTGTCTTTCCCTTTGGTAGTTTAGAAATGTATTTTTTCAAAATATATTGGAATTGAAAAACTGTCCTTAACGGCAGTCACTCTGCAAGCTTTAAACCAATGGCTTTCTTGCAATGTTACTCTTAGACTTTGTTCTCTCTTGTGCACTTTTAGATGCTGCTGACTGTCTCTGGGTCCTCTCTCTCACATTGTCTGAGATAGGAGTAGAGACGGGCAATCTGCCATTGAAATCATTTCAAGCCATTGCTACCATTTGTCTTGTCATTCCAATGCAGCCTTAGCCAGCTTAGTAGTCTGAATGAACTCCCACGCATCCAAAACTCTGTATCCAGCTACAGACTCATAGCCCCTTTCTTGATTACCTAGTTTAACAATGTCCACAATCTAAACTACATATCTTCATATTTGATATCTTTTGTGGCCTTACACCTTCCTGCTGCTGGGAATCCCTTGCTTCTAGCTTCTTAATTTCTCTAGCTTTGGCATCCTACATTCCATCTTTGTGTCAGACTTTAATGAGCTGAACATGTGTTGCTGGAAAAGCGCAGCAGGTCAGGCAGCATCCAAGGAGCAGGAGAATCGACGTTTCGGGCACGAGCCCTTCTTCAGGCCACCTCCAAACAGACCCCATCACCAGGGATATGTTTCCCTCCCCTCCCCTATCAGCATTCCGAAGAAGCTCTTCAGACTTTAATGAGCCCAGTCTCTACTTTTACCTCGCTGTTCACTATTTTGACTAAGTGTGTATCCCTTCTAAAGCTTCTTTTTTGGCTTGAACTATTTCTCAAATTACTGTGAAATACTTAAATCTCTGTGAAATACTTCATTATATTTTTGTACATTAAATGCATTGCAACAATAGAATTTAAGAAATAGGAGTTGGAATATACCATAGTCTCTCAAGCCTGCTCTCCCAATTGGTGAGACCATAGCTGATCTTCAATCTCAATTGCACTTTCTGCCTGGTAACCTGAATCCCTTGATTTCATTGAGGCTAAACATCTATCTATCTCAACTTTGAATATGCTTAGCTCCTAAGCATCCATTGTTCCTCTAGGTTGATTCAAAAAACTTGGGCCAAGAAATTCCTCTGATGTCTGTCTTGAATGGCTGATCCCTCATATTGTCTGAATTTCCAAAAGTCCTTTAACAAGATGCTACATCAGAGGTCACTACACAAAGTATGAGCTCATGGTATGGAGTAACATATTAGCATGGATAGAGGATTGGTTAACTAACCGGAAGCAGTGAATAAGGATGAATGAATGCCATAGGAATCAATAACTTATAATCCATATCAATAACTTGAATTAAGGGACCAAACGTATAATTGCTATATTTTCTGATATGTGGGAAGATATGTAGGACAATATGCTATGAAGAAAACGTAAGAATTATGCAAACGGATATGGATCAATTCAACAAATAAGTATGAATTTAACATATTAAGTACCATCAGGAAAACTGTAAACTTGCCAATTTTGACAGGACAGAAAGAAAAGCAGCATATCATTAAAATTATGAGAGATTGCAGAACACTGGAGTACAAAGGGCTCTGGGTATCCTGGGACATGATTCACAAAAAAGTACCCTGGTTCAGCAAGTGATTAGGAAGGTGAATGGAGTGTTGCCATTTATTTCATATATGAGTATGAGTATGGGAGTTTCAGCTGTAAAGGGTCCTGATGAGACCCTATCTGGAGTAATGTATATAGTTTTGGTCTCCTTATTTAAAGAAGTAGTTTGATGAAGGTTAACAGCTGATTCTGGGATAAAGAAGTTACTTTAGGAGGAAACATTAGACCTATATCCATTCACACCTGGAAGAATGAGAGATGAAATTTTTGAAACATGTATGATCCTGAGGGAAACTGACAGGTTGAATATTGAGAGAATATTTCCCCGATGAGAAAGGCTAGGACTAGGGGAGACAATTTAATGATGAGGTCTCAAATTTCAGATGAATATGAGAAGAAATATTTACTCTTGGAAGATTATCAATATGTGGACTCGTCTTCCCCCGAGAGTAATGGAAGTAGGACCACTGGGTATTTTTAAGTCTAAGATAGATAGATTCTTGATTGATCAGAGAGTCAAAGGATACAAGAGGTAGGCAGGAAACTACAGTTAAAGTCACAGTCATGTCAACAAAATAGGATTGAGGGGTCAAGTAGCCTGCTGCTTAATTTGTATGTTCTTAGGATTTTTTTCTGGTACATGACTGAATGTTTGGAGGGCAGGGGTGTGTCAATATGGAGTAATGATGTTAACATTAGACACATGCACAATGATGATATAATCATGACGTCGGAGCCAATGAGTGGGTAGAAAGGTCTGGAAGGGAGCAATGCTCGAAGACAATGTATGTAAAGATCTAGCTGTGAATAAAGTGTTCTTGCATAAAAAGACTATGGACTCAAAGCAGCATACACTTGTGAGACTAAACATCTAGGAAGCACAACAAATTACAGTAGAGGGAAAGGCAAAAGAAATTGACCAAGCCAGCAGTTGAAGAGAATCTTGGAATTAAGGAGGTTACCCAAAACAGAAGAACTTTTGAAAGTTCACCAAGATGTCAGGATTATTGCAAGAGCAGCAGAAGTGAGCTGATAGCCACAGACACTGGTTAACAGTGAGCAAAGACCAAATGCTGCAAGCAGCGTGGCAGACACTGATTCATCTCAGAGGAAATGTGCAAACATATCTACTATTCTCAAAAGCATTCTTAGCAAACAAGAGCCCAGACCAAGCCGAGGAATGAGAAAACTGGAAGTTCACTGGATACAGAAGTGATTCAGGCTTGGATCGGAAAGGCCAGAAAGACCAAATTACATAAAATTAAGACAAGGCATTGATGAGACTGTAGTTTTGTGTGAAGAAGTACTACAGATATTCAACTAATTTTAGTATATGTCAGAATTTAATTATTGCATGGGCTACATTTAATAGACCAAAGGAAAATCCAGAAGAAAGTATGGATTAATTTCTTAATTACCTCTTTCATGTAGCAGAGAACTTATAAAAGGCAGAGTTGATTCATGACCAGATCATTGGTAGAGTTGCAGGTCAAGTCCATTATCAGACCGATTGCAAGTGAGGGCAAATTTAATTCTGAAGGAAGTGGTTTGAATCATGTGACAAACAGAATTTAGAAAACAGAATCGGGTATTCACTCACCAGGAAATTGAAGACCCGTGTAAGTAATCGAGTGAAGCAGTTCAGTTGGTAAACCACACAGGAGAAACGTTAACTCACCAAATTGCCAACTGCAATTTTAAAATATCCCTAGTGCAGCATGAACAAATCTTATAAATGAGAGTCATGTGCAGAAAGTAGAACAAAGTGCCAGAACTGTGAAGAGATAGGCCATTTTAAAGCAGCCTATAATTTTAACATTCAAACAATCAGCATATAAAGGAGAAATTCTTAAAGCATCATCACATTCAAGAAGTTTAAAAAAACCAGAGGAACAGATCAAATCCCTCCTGCAGCTGGACTAGCAGCGGTTCCTGGGTGACTCAAAGCAGACAGCCAAACATTCATTCTTGAAGTAATATTGATTTAAGTGGAAATGTACCAGCAGTTAAATATTCTCAGCAATGCTAGTGTCTATATGCTTGTAGCTTGACTCTTGCTGTGGAGAGTCATCTCTTCCATAAGGCCCAAGACCAACATATGTGGACAGTCGTATGACATATCAGTTCTCCACTATTCCCTTCTATCGTGAGTGGCCTTGTTCTAGAAGAGAGAGGGCAGGCTAATAGTGGTTGTATTTGATTATGTTTGAATGATTTGCTAATAGACACATAGCAAGAGTAGGCCATTCACCACATCAAGCCTGTTCTGTCATCTAATACAATCATGGCTGATTTGATTGTGGCTTTAACTCTACATTGGTAGTGTAATAGGGAGGTGATGTTATGTAAGATGCATTCACTGACCTGGATCACCTAAGTGTAATTAATTTCTTGTGGTACTGTTAACACTTTTATTGATTCAGACTGCTTGCATTGATCTCTTTGGTCATTTGGTGATGGAATCATAGAATCCCTACACTGCAGAAAGAGGTCATTCAGCCCATCAAATCTCCACAGAATCTCCAAAGAGTATCCCATCTGTTTCCATACCCATCGGAAGATGATCCTAAAAGACATCTGGATCTCATAGATCATTTCTCTGCCTATCCACCTTCATCAGTAGCACTGCACTAAAAAAAACACCCTTCCCATTTTTGCAGCTCCCGTGTATGCATTATGTGTTTGTATGAGCAGCCAACAATGGTTTTCTTCAGAGTGTATCTGCTTTTTACAAGGTGAACAATGAAGTAGGTGAAGAGGTGTATTGTCAACACATGCTACTCAGTCTTCCTATGCAGTTAAGTATAGAGGATCAGCTTGGGCTAATCCTCCATTCAGGTAAATAAGGAGATAGCACCAAGTTTGCATGCAGCCAAGCACAGGCAGGTCATGACACATGTGCTGAAAGTGCACCCTATCCAATTTTTAGCCCTTAATCCTCTTTACTTCCCCAACACACAATGCCGTGCATTACCAGAAAATTACATATTTAACTCTCTTTTAACCTTGTAACTCAATGATGTCATGTGAAAAACTGATGGAGTTATGATCTTGTTGCTCCTAGCTGTTTGGCTAGAAAAGCTGCTAAAAGCAGATCTGAGAAACGGATCTTGTTAATACTTAATGCCATACTCTGAGTACTACTGTTATCAAACCAATCTCATGACAAATGCTAAACAAAGGACAATACAATTTCACATCATCTTGATCACTGCCTAACATATTATTTGTTTTCTGGTGACAGCAACTTGTTAATAATCAAGATTTTGCCAAAAATGTCACGGCTACAGTGTTGGGGATGTGCGAAACAGCATGTTAGAAATCAGTATGATGTTCAAAAGATTAAGACCTTCAGAAAGTCAAATTGTGGTGGGTGTTCAGTGATCATGCTGCTGACAGCAGTAGTAAAATTATTGTGTTACAAAATCAACATAGTATTATGATAAACATCTTGTCTGTAATTAATTAAATTGCACAGACTGATTCTGATGGCTGAACAGAGGATATGCCTTTTTATTAACATGACAAATGCCTAAAATTTCAACTACATGACACCAGATTTCCTTGTAAGATTAATTTGTTTTCTAAAACTCATGTCATAAAGTAATATAAGGAAATGGATTGTTAAGTATGAATCTTATTAATAAATTACCCTAATTAGTTTCTACTCAATAATTTGAACTTTTCCCTCTACTGTTTAGATGCAAGGGAAGGGGTCAGTTAGCTAAGTTGGCTGGATGGCTGGTTTGCAATGCAGAATAACACATTGCTGAGGTTACCATACAGGGTTCTCCTTCACAACTACTCCTGTTGCCTAAGGCGTGGTAACCTTTAGGTTAAGCCACTTCCAGTTGTCTACTTCTAATGAGACTGTGGTCCTATGGTCTTGTAAGACTGTGACTCTATCTTTTACATAAAGGTGTGAGTTTTGAAATTGATTAAGCTAATTTGACCAAAGTACATGTTAATTCCGACTGTCACTCGATTATATTTGGAGTTGTAAAATGATACAACATAGGGTGAGGCTATTCTACAAAGGAGCCTCCCAATTAGTCTTTCTCTCCTACACTTTCCCAATAAATGAAATATTTGTAAGGGTCAAAGTGTGGTGCATTCCAAATTGTAATCATTCATTGCATTTTTTAAAAAATGCTTAACTCATGTAACTTTTTTTTGCCATTCACCTCAAATCTGCGTTCTCACCTTCTCAACTCTTTAACTGCATGATCTTTAATAGTGACGATGAGCCAAAATGCAGCCCTCCCACAAACCACCTTTTGGAAGTGCCAATTCACCCAATCAATGGCATTGACCTTATTTGCGTTCTCCATTTTCTCATTGAGGAAACTCAATTGAATTAGTTACACATGAATCGCTTTAACAGGTTTAGGTTAGCCTTCCATGATTGCTCCACAATTGTAAAATTTTGTCTTGTATTACTTTTAAGCACTTTTCCTCAATAAGGTGGCTGTCCTATATATTTTGTTTTATTTACTCACAGGATGTGAGCATTATTGGCTAGGCCAGCTATTGTTGGACATCCCCACAGCCCTTAAAATTGTCATCTTGAACTGTTGCAGAATGTTGATATGGATGTACCCACATTGCCGTTATGGAGGTAGCTGCAAGTTTTTGGCCATGAAGGAATGGTGACATAGATCCCAGTTAGGATGATGTGTGTGATGTTGCGTGAGAAGAGTTTGCAAGTAGTGGCATCCAACAATCTGCTGCCCTTGTCTTACTGGGTTGCGAGGTTAGAAAGTGATGTCGAAAAAGACATTGTGGGTTTCTTCTGCATGTTGTGCTTCAGTACTGGGAGTGAATAGCAGAATGGGTACCACAAACAGCTGGTTTTGTCCATGATTATTTAATTAATCAAATTTCTGGATTTTTTTGGAGTTCACCCATCCAGGCAAGTGGGAAGTATTGCGTTTTGCTCCTGACTTATGTCTTGTAGGCGATGGTTAGGCTTTGGGGGTTAAGGAATGAGCAACCTACTGCAGAATTACCAGCTTCTGACTTGCTCTTATCGTCACAGTATTTATGAAGAAAGTTATGCAAATGATCGAAGGCACTATTATTACCAATGGAATCGAAAATCGATTTGAGGGAGAGCTTGTTCTGCTTCCAGATTTTCTTTTGCTGGCCTACATCAAGCTGGAAAACCACATTTTAGCTGGAAAACCTCTAATCAATATTCTGTGTAAACTATTGTTGAAATGGCAATCAGGGTCCAATTGTGTCACCAGCTCCTAATCTTTTTATAAAGAAGAAATGAAAGCAAAAGATGCAGGAAATGGTCAAGCAGTATCTGTGAAAAGAGTTAACATCTCAGTGTGGTGATCTTTCATCAGAACTCATCCACCAAGAATGCTTTATCCACAGATTCTGCCTAACCTTCTGAAATGTTCCAGTATGTTTTTATTTTAGACTTCCACTTGCCTTCATTAGTCAGAGCATTGAATATAGGAGTTGAGACATCATCTTATGGCTTTATAAGACATTGGTAAGGCCACATTTGAAGTTGTGCATACAATTCTGGTCACCCTCCTATAGGAAGATGCTATTAAACTGGAAAGGGTACAAACTCGATTTACAAGGTTACTGAGACTGGAAGGCTTGAGTTATGAGGATAGACTGGATAGTCTTGGAGTTTATTCCCTTCAGCTTAGAAGGCTGACGGGTCACCTCGGAGATTAAAAAAATCACAGGGAGATAGATAAGGTGAGTAGCCAAGGTTTTCTCCCCCAGGGTAGGGGGAGTTGGAAACTTGACAACACAGGTTTAAGGTGAGAGGTGAAAGATTTAAGGGTCCTAAAGGAAATATTTCCATGCTGTATGACTCTGACTCATTTCCAGTATTTTGCTCTTGTAATTAAAGACAAACCCTTCCAGTCTAAGGGATGTAATTTGTGACCTGTTCGAGAATGTGATTAAATACTGAATGGATTGGGAATATGGAGTGTTGTCAAATAAACCATCCGAGTGTTTTTAACTATTTACCCATTCATTGGTATCCAAATCATTCCCCACAACCACCCACTGTGACTTTATTTTGTATGGAATCAAACTCCTTAATTTTAACCTACTTATTGCAAAAACTTCAAACTTGGGACACAAACATTGTCTAGCTGGACACCACTGAAGTGATTGTAATGAGGTCAGCTAGGTGGACCTCACAATGAGTCCCTGACTGGGTCTGTTAATCTGGGCCAATCAGGGAGCCCAGGGTGACAGATAGAAACAGGAATGTCTCCCCCTCAAACTCTATTTTGATTTAGTCCCTGCCCTCCCCTTCACTGTTTTGATCACACAGCACTGCCCTTTTGATGTGAAGGGCAGTGTTTGTCACTGGCCACCCGGATGTTTTCCTATCTTCTTGTGGTGGAATTTGAATAAAGATTGGTGCACTTTGTAAAAAGAAAAGAAAAAAAAAAGAAACAGGAATGTTTCCCCCTCCAACTCTATTTTGATTTAGTCCCTGCCCTCCCCTTCACTGTTTGATCACACAGCATTGCCTTTTTTGTGAAGGGCACTGCTTGTCACTGGCCACTCGGGTGTTTTCCTATCTTCCTGGTGGTGGAAATTGAATAAAGATTCGTACACCTTGTGTCTCTCACTGTGTCTCACACCTGCACACACACACCATGGGTGCTGGGGAAAAAATAAGCACTACCGCAGTTAGGCGGTAGTGTGGGGGGTTAGAAAAAAAGCTCTTGTGAAGGGCACTGCTTGTCACTGGCCACTTGGGTGTTTTCCTAAAAAAAAATTGATAGAAAAAAAAAGAAAAAAGAAAAAAAAAAGAAACAGGAGTGTCAGAGGCTCTGTTCACTTTAGAGCTGGTTTTCGGGAAGTTGGACCAGTGTCAGTACTATGCACATGTAAATAGTGATTTGGTGATGGGATACCAGCCTCAGTGGAGTTATTTCTACACCCAAAGGCAAAATACTGTTTTCCAAAACCTTGGTTGTATTATTGCACAAATCTAACACCCTAGCAGACAAGTTTACACTTAGGCTGGCATACTGGTATAGGAGAATCGACGTTTCAGGCATGAGCCCTTCTTCAGGAATGGCTTCAGGATTCCTGAAGAAGGGCTCATGCCCAAAACGTCGATTCTCCTGCTCCTTGGATGCTGCCTGACCTGCTGCACTTTTCCAGCAACACATTTTCAGCTCTGATCTCCAGCATCTGCAGTCCTCACTTTCTCCTATACTGGTAAAGCCCAAGATCTTTGAATGACCAACATCATGTAACAGTCTAGAAAAACACATTTCAAGTATTCTAAAATGGTTTTTATTTACTCCTATTGTTCATATCTAAGCAATGAAAACACAATAAGAAGCAACAAGGAGCAAGATTCATGATGCACAGTAATTAGTTAAAGTAAACTGTTGGTTGGTCAGCTAGCAGTCATTAGATATAGAGGCATTAAGATGGCAAAATGCAATTTCAAATGTCCAGAGTTAACATTTATGGCTTCCATTTGTGGCATTTCCCAGATTATGCCAATACCTTCTGAGCAATTGCCAGACTTCCTGCTCTAAACATGCATCAAATGGGAACTGGATTTGAACTTCTTATATTTAACCTCCATCTGACAGATTCTTATGTTTTTATTAGATTGATTGTCACATGTCAGATTGAATGATATTTGGAGTCATATAGCATGGAGTCCATACGAAACATAATCCCAAACTAAACTAATATCACCTGCCTGCTCCTGACCCATATTCTTCCAAACCTTTCTGATTCGTACCTATCTAAATATCTTTTAAATGCTGTAATTGTACCCACACACACTCCTTCCTCAGAAAGTTCATTCCACATGCAAATCACCCTCTGCAAAAATACATAAATAAATAAATATGCCTTTCATGTCTTTTTTAAATCTCTCTCCTCTCACCTTGTTAATAATGTGCCCCCTAGTCTTGAAATTCCCCCTCCTAGGGAAAAGACAGCTCACATTAACTCTATCTAGACCCCTCATTATTTTATAAACTTCTATAATGTTACCTTTCAACCTGCTATGCTCCAATGAAAAATGTCCCAGCCTATCCAGCTGTCCTTTATAACTCAGACCTTCCATAACCTGCAACATCCTGGTAAATTTCTGTTGAACCCTCTCTAGCTTAATAATATCCTTCTTATAACTGGGCAATGAAAACTGGGCACAGTATTCCAGAAGAGGCTTCATGAATGTCATGTACAACCGCAAAGACTTCCCAACTCCTATACTCAAAGGACTGAGCAAATGAAGGCAAGCTTGCCAAGTGCCTTTTTTAACCACCCTGTCTATACATGATGCAAACATCAAAACATTATGCATCTAAACCTCTCGGTCCCTCTGTTTTACAACACTATCCAAGACCCTACCATTCATTGTTTAAGCCTTACCCTTGTTTGTTGTAACAAAATGCAATACTTTGCTTTATCCAGATTGAATTTATCTGCCATTTTCCAGCCCATTGATCCATTTGATTAAGATCCCTTTGTAATCTTAAACATTTCACTGTCTACTATACCACCAATTTTGGTGTCATCTGCATTCTTACTAACCATGTCTTCTACATTCTCATCCAAATCATTTATATGAATGACAAACAAAAATGGATACAGCACCAATCCCTGTGAAACACCGCTGGTGACAGGCTGCCAGTGTGAAAACCTACTCTCTATCTCCTGCCATTAACTCAATTATGTATCCAATTGGCAAGCTCACCCTGAATCCCATGTGACCTAACTTTACTAACTAATCTATCATGTTGAACCTTGTCAAAAGCTTTACTAAAGTCCAAATAAACAATGTGTACTGCTCTGCCCTTTATCAATCTTTTTGGTAACTTCCTCAAAATTCAATCAAGTTTGTGAGACATGATTTTCCTCACACAAAATCATGTTAACTATCCCTAATCAATTTTTGCCTCTGTAAATGTCCATAAATCTTGTCTTTTTATAATCACATCAACAATTTACTCGTAACCAAAGTCAGACTCACAGGTATTTAGGTCCCCGGTGTTACCTTACAACCTTTCTTAAACAAAGGTACAACATTAGCCACCCTTCAGTCATCAGACACCTCACCTGTAGTTACAGATGTTACAAATATTTCTGTAAGGACCTCACAATTTCCTCCTTTACTCATTAGATCAGGTCGTGGAGATTTATCCACCTTTATATTCTCTAAGATCTCCCAAACTTCCTGTTCCATAATGTGAACTGTTTTAAAAATATCAATTTATCAATGTATTCTCTAGCCTCCATTTCTTTCTCCACAATAAAAACCAATGCAAAATATTCATCTAGTATCTCTCCCATCTCCCAGGGTTCAATACAAAGATTACTTTCTTGATCTTTAAGGGGCCCTACCCTCTCTGTAGCTACCCTCTTGCTCTTAATGTATTGTAGAATCTCTTAGTATTTTGGTAGATAATGTTACGGATAATGCAATCTTATAATCACTCTTTGCCTTCCTGATTTCCTTCTTAAGAATGCCTCTTAACTTTCTCTTTTATTTTTGACTAGAACCTCAATATCTTGATTCAGCTATTGTTCCTTAATCTTAGGAGACTTATCCTTCACTCTAACAGGAACATGATGTCCCTGAACTCTCATCACCACATTCTTGAAAGCCTCCTACTTGTCAGTTATCCTTTCACCTGTGAACAGTCTGCTCCAATCAATTTTTGAAAGTTCTTGTCTCTTTCCATTTAAAATTTGCCTTATTCCAAATAAATGCTTTAACTTTTACAGAAGGCATATCCATTTCCATAACCATTTTGAAACTAATAGAATTATGATCGCTAGACCCAAAGTGTTCCCCCATTTTACTTCATCACATGCCCTGCCTTATTGTCCAAAAGAAGGTCTTGTTTTTCTCCCTCTGTAGTAGGAGCATCTACATATTAATAAAGAAAATTTTCTTGAACACATTTGACAAATTCTTCACCATCAAAACCTTTAACACTATGGTAGCCCAAGTCAAAGTTTGGAAAATTAAAATCCCTCATAATTACAACCTTATTATGCTGACCTATATCCTATCCCCAGGCCAATCAATGTCTTTAAAATCAGTCGTGTGGTTAATAAATTCTGGATTTAGTTGTTAGCAGTTTTATCTACTTCAGCATTAATCTGAGTGAACCTGTGTCCAGAAGATATTTGATCAGTTCGTTGAGTTGGACTATGCTGAGCTGGAATACACAAGAAATTCAAAGAATTGTTATTGATATTCTAAAAACATTTGAAGTTGAATTTAACATGATTATTTCTGTAAGACTTTTAAATGTTGCGATTTGAATACAAGATTGTTTTTTGATTTGCACAAGGAAGTCAAATTAACAAGTCAATCAAGTTGTAATTGGTTCTGCAATAGGCTGTAGTCAGATACTTGCAGTCCCTCGTCAAAATACCATTGGAGTTGTTTAAATTTTTAGCACATAACACAGGATGATTAAAGACCTTGTAGTAAAGGCCCCACTGGGCAAGAATGATCATATTGTGATAGAATTTCACATTCGGTATGGATCATAAAACCATATCCCTTGAGAAAGAAGCTCACACGGGGCTGCACTTTAGTGGGAACGCTGGATAAAGCTCTCTCAGAATTTTTACAGCCTAAAAAATACATTGTATTACAAAATGCAGTACAGTATGCAAGACAGGTCAAACTTCAGAAGCAAAACAGACTTACGAGAGCACAGAACATTTGCCTGCAGCCAGACCACTGATCCTGACTCAGTGCAGTTCATTAATCTGAGAATTACCCATGGTGGACAAGACAACAACCAAAATAGAAAAAGAGAACCACAGGAAATTTAAAAATCTCACATCACCAGGTTATAGTTCAACAGGTCTACTTGGAAGCACTAGCTTTTTGAGCACTGCTCCATTAATGCCCAGGATCAATGGGAGATGTATATTTTAGTGGAGCAAGAGAAAAATGACAATCCTGACATGACCAAGTTCTATTTCAATAATGACATCTCATTCTATAAGCACAAAGCAACACTATTTCATATAGATGATAAACATTGTAAATTTTTTTCAATACAGTGAAACTGAGACATTTGTCTCAGCTGGTTAATGGATAGCATCTGTGAAGAATTCAACATTCCTTTTGCACACAAACGTTGTACATCTGCTGAGTTTCCTCTGGGGATCCATTCATTATTTCCATATAAACAATTCCAGATGCTGTTAGTGTCATGCTCGCTACACACCATCACAAAACTGCAGTTCATTATAAGGTAGAACTCTGATCATTGAAAAGAAACAATAAAGAAGAGATATTCTGTGGCTCAGATAATGCATCACAAGGGAGCACAATGAATTGCAGAGCATAATATTATTAAGCTTTATCGAACAAATACTATATTCTGTAAGATGCGTAGTTCATCGAATTTTATAAAGACAAGATACATTAGAACATAGATCATAGAACATAGAAGAATACAGCGCAGTACAGGCCCTTCGGTCCTCGATGTTGCGCCGATCCAAGCCCACCTAACCTACACTAGCCCACTATCCTCCATATGCCTATCCAATGCCCGCTTAAATGCCCATAATGAGGGAGAGTCCACCACTGCTACTGGCAGGGCATTCCATGAACTCACGACTCGCTGAGTAAAGAACCTACCCCTAACATCTGTCCTATACCTACCGCCCCCCCCCCCCCCTCCCTTAATTTAAAGCTATGCCCCCTTGTAATAGCTGACTCCATACGTGGAAAAAGATTCTCACTGTCGACCCTATCTAAACCCCTAATCATCTTGTACACCTCAATCAAGTCACCCCTAAACCTTCTTTTCTCCAATGAAAACAACCCCAAGTGCCTCAGCCTTTCCTCATACGATCTTTCTACCATACCAGGCAACATCCTGGTAAACCTCCTCTGCACCCGTTCCAGTGCCTCCACATCCTTCCTATAGTATGGCAACCAAAACTGCACACAATACTCCAGATGTGGCTGCACCAGAGTCTTATACAACTGCAACATGACCTCAGGACTCCGGAACTCAATTCCTCTACCAATAAAAGCCAGTATGCCACATGCCTTCTTCACCGCACTATTTACCTGGGTGGCAACTTTCAAAGATCTGTGTACATAGACACCAAGATCCCTCTGCTCATCCACACTACCAAGTATCCGACCATTAGCCCAGTACCCCATCTTTTTGTTACTCTTACCAAAGTGCATCACCTCACACTTAGCTACATTGAACTCCATTTGCCACCTTTCTGCCCAGTTCTGCAGCTTATCTATATCCCGCTGTAACCTGCCATATCCTTCCTCACTGTCTACAACTCCTCCGACTTTCGTATCATCCGCAAACTTGCTCACCCAACCTTCTAACCCCTCCTCCAGGTCATTTATAAAAATGACAAACAGCAATGGTCCCAAAATAGATCCTTGCGGAACACCGCTAGTGACGGCACTCCAAGATGAACCTTTGCCATCAACTACTACCCTCTGTCTTCTCCCAGCCAGCCAACTCCTAATCCAAACCTCCAACTCACCCTCAATGCCATACCTCCGTACTTTTTGCAGTAGTCTACCATGGGGAACCTTATCAAATGCCTTACTAAAATCCATATACACCACATCTACCGCTTTTCCCTCACCCACCTCCTTAGTCACCTTCTCAAAGAATTCAATAAGGTTTGTGAGGCACGACCTGCCCTTCACAAAACCATGCTGACTATCCTTGATCACATTATTCCTAACCAGATGTTCATAAATCCTATCCCTTACAATTCTCTCTAAGATTTTGCCCACAATAGAAGTGAGACTCACCGGCCTATAGTTACTAGGGTTATCCCTACTCCCCTTCTTGAACAAGGGAACCACATTTGCTAGCCTCCAATCTTCTGGCACTACTCCTGTAGACAACAAGGACATAAAAATCAAGGCCAATGGCTCTGCAATCTCCTCCCTTGCTTCCCAAAGAATCCTAGGATAAATGCCATCAGGCCCAGGGGACTTATCTATTTTCACCCTTTCCAGAATTTCCAACACCTCTTCTCTACATACCTCAAAGCCATCCATTCTACTTAATTGTGACTTAGTATTCACATTGACAACAATGTCCTGTTCCTGATTGAATACTGACGAAAAGTATTCATTCAGTGTCTCCCCAATCTCTTCAGCCTCCACACGCAACTTCCCACTACTATCCTTGACTGGTCCTATTCCTACCTTAGTCATTTTTTTATTCCTGACATACGTATAGAAAGCCTTAGGGTTTTCCCTAATCCTACCGACTAAGGACCTTTCATGTCCCCTCCTTGCTGCTCTTAGCTCTCTCTTCAGGTCCTTCCTGGCTACCTTATAACTCTCAATCGCCCCAATTGAACCTTCACGCCTCATCTTTACATAGGCCGCCCTCTTCCATTTAACAAGGGATTCCAATTCCTTATTAAACCACGGCTCCCTCACATGACTCTTTCCTCCCTGCCTGATGGGTACATACTTATCAAGGACACTCAATAGTTGCTCCTTGAACAAGCTCCACATATCAATTACGCCCTTGCCTTGAAGCTTACTTTTCCAAGCCACACATCCTAAGTCATGCCTCACCGCATCATAATTTCCCTGCCCCCAGCTATAACCCTTTCCCTGTAGTGCACACTTATCCCTCTCCATCACTAGAGTAAAAGTCACCGAATTGTGGTCACTGTCCCCAAAGTGCTCACCTACCTCTAATTCTAACACCTGGCCTGGTTCATTACCCAGAACCAAATCCAGTATGGCCTCACCTCTTGTTGGCCTATCTACATATTGTGTCAGGAAACCCTCCCCCACACATTGGACAAACACTGACCCATCTAACGAACTTGAGCTATAACTTTCCCAATCAATATCAGGAAAGTTAAAGTCCCCCATAACAACCACCCTATTACTTTCACTCTTCTCTTGAATCATCCTCGCAATCCTTTCTTCTACATTTCTAGGACTATTAGGAGGCCTGTAAAAAACTCCTAACAGGGTGAGCTCACCTTTCCTATTCCTAACCTCAGCCCCAAACTACCTCAGATGGCGAGTCTTCATCCATCATCCTTTCCACAGCTGTAATACTATCTTTGACAAGCAATGCCACACCTCCCCCTCTTTTACCCCCACCTCTGACCCTACTAAAACATTTAAACACTGGGACCTGCAACAGCCAATTGTATATCAATCATGAAATAATTTCTAAATGTGTTTCAAGGGAATCTTCAAAGTTCTAGAGGGATATACCTTTGTGCTTATTTGTCTATGTCATCTTTGGTTTCCCTACATTATCAACAACAGTTGTTTCTTTTGTGCAGACAGTCTGTCATCTATTATGTTCTATTGTGGCTGCAGATCTGCCTGGCTTTCCACAGAGCAGGAGAGGATGAATTAATTGGGACTGCCTGGTGTTTCTGTCTTACAATGTATCCTTGGCTGCCTATATTCTTTGCTGTTCGACATAAACAACAGCCATTATTTAACATCGATCTCCAAGTAGTTCTTAACTATGCATTTCCTTCTCTCAATCTGCAGTGAAAATGTTACATTTCTTGAGGTTCAGTTTCAAGGAATCCATGAACCTTAATCTCAATCTATATCACTGGATGTCAAAGATGAAGTTGTTAATGCATGACCATTTTAGAAATGTTATCATCATTCATACATATTACATGAACACGCCATCTGAGCTGAGTGCTGTGATGAGTGTTTCAATTCCAGGTGTTTATGCTATTTGAAGCACCTTTGTGTTGTAAACTTTGTCTTCCAATTTGGTGTGCATCTCATGAAGAATGATTTTAAGTCAAGAGTAGGTAATTGATGACTTAAAGGCGTGACGGAGGGTATCTCCACACTTTTGTACACAGCATTTTTTTTAGTAAGTTCGATTCCTCACTTCTTTCCAGAGCCTTTTGCATAAATGGATAAATGTTGAACTTGCCCTGGCAATTCTATTTGCCACCTTACCATTTCTGGAGATTGTGCTTCTAAGACAAGCAACATTATTTACAGTCTTCATGGTTGTGTTATTGATAGTTATGATATGTAGTGATGAGTCATAATTTTGTGGAAGTTAGTTGAAGAGCTGGCAGTTTATTGTAATCAGAAGTATATTCCATCAAATTCACCATGAAGCATGGTAGCAAAGAATATACTGACAATCATAGGGTCCATGATGCACTACATTGTCATGCAACATCAGGTTATAGTCCAACAGGTTTAATTGGAAGCACTAGCTTTCGGAATGCTGCTCCTTCATCAGATGGTTGTGGAGTACTTGATGAAGGAGCAGCGCTCCAAAAGCTAATGCTTCCAATTAAACCTATTGGGCTGTAACCTGGTGTTGTGTGATTTTTAACTTTCTCCATCCCAGTCCAACACTGGCATCTCCAAATCATACATTGTTATGCTACCTAAAAACAGCATTCTCAACAAGTGACTTTGGCCATCACTTTGGGAAACTGCTGTATAAACTTTGTGGCACTCAAGACATTCAAATTTGATTAAGCCTTTTCACAAGGCGTCTCTGTTTGCAATGTCAAAATCAGTTGACATTGAATAATAGAGTCCCATCTGTTCTTTGTGACATTTTTCTTGCATTTGCCAAAGGATGAAGATCATGTTACAAGAGTTTCTGTCTTTTGGGTATCCACTTTACATTTAGAGCGAGAAGATTACTGTTATTTAACTCATCTGCTTTTAGTACAATCTTAACAACTATATCTCGTCATACACAGCCTCCTGAATTCAGGGAGGGAGGGAAGTTAGCTGATCAGTAGTTTAGTGCAAAGTCAACTTAGAAAGAACTCTTTCAACCTGCACAGAGGTTGCTGTTTGCTGTCCAGATTTGCCCACTTGGGCCATACTAACCCCTACCCTACTCTCAAGAAAAGCTCCAGACTCAGTCAGCACTCCAGGAAAGCTTGCACATTTCAAGGACCCCAGCTAGCTATTAAACTCACAGGATGTGGAATCAACAAATCATTCCTCAAGAGTTTAAGGATGCCACACTTGTTGATTTTTACAAAGGAAAACAACAAAGATCTGTATTTGACTCACGGAATCTCATTGCTTATGATAGTTGTTAAGCTTGTAATCCCAGTTGATCTGCCCAGAATGAAGGAGGGGAATGTTTGTTCTGAGATTTAGGGAATCAACGATGGAGGTGACATTTGGATTAAGCAAATTGGTACCTAAAGTTGTGTAATGGAATACCAAAAGTTAAACATTTTGGGACTGCAGTTATTAGTGAATTTGGGGTGTAATTTTTTTTTCAGAGTCAGGCACAGAAGGAAGTGGAAGGGTTACAGGTTGTGCATGATTAAAGAGGTAATCTGAGAAGGCCTTATCTGTGATACTTTGGGAGTAGCAGGGACATATGAGATGGCAAGTTCAAGAGAGGGTCTATAAATACGGACAACAGAGCTTTCATAGAGGGTAAGGTTCAGGGAATATAGAAGGTCAGTGAACTTGAAGGAAAGAGAAAGAATGCGATCTATGTTCTATTCAGACGGTGAAAAAGTGACTTGTTGGAGAGGCTGATTTGTGGACTTTAATGTAGGAGGTCGTTGTAGTATGGATTTATTGTGGGTGTAGGTAGTTGGTAGTGTGGGGAGACCTCAGTAAGAAAATTGGTATTTCTGTTGTCACGAGAGGAGAATTATACAGATGAATGTCATACCACCATCCATATGGGCAGGGCACGGTGGTTTAGCTGTGGTAGAATAATGTCTATTCGGGTGAAGATGTCATCAGTATCCAACCAGAGGAATCATAAATTGCTTTATGAAATATATAGATGCATTGGCCTGGCACCTACTTGTCAGGTGATGTGTGTATACATGTTGATGGCTTCTCTGGGCTTTGTAGAATCAGGGAATTGCTATAGTGCAAAAGGAATCCAGAGTACCACTGTACCTGTATACCGTTGTACTGTCACCACTGCTGGGTCTGTCCTGCCTATCAGTGTTATCCCATGTCCACTTCAGGAATGGATGCCTAACACTTGCTATAACTTAGGAATTTCACATTTACTACCTGGGATCAAAAGAGATTGTCCTCCACTCTCCAAGCTCTTGAACACAAACAGGATACCCCACTACCAACAGATGTATCCATGCAGAGACTCATGTGAACTGGACGAAGGGAAAGTCTTCCGATTTCTGGCTACCATCCTTCTTTATTCACAAAGGTGGAATTCAGATATATCCCCCCAAGGCCATTCCTACTAGACAAAAAAGAGCTGCAGATTCTCCATTTAACAAAGAGGATGTTGACGTTTCTCTCTGGGATAGGGCAGAGTACAAAGGGATTTGAACTTCAGCCACCTCTTTTGCCTATTTTATCCTTTTCCCCACCAGCTGCTGACAGTCCATCCTCCGTTAAGCACCTTTCACTATCACAGTCATTATCTTCCAGTTGTGTGCACACTCTACTCTAGATTATGCCTTTTCTACTCATGGAAAATGATTCATCTTCCCACAAGATGGGCGAAGAATAGAATTGAAGAGGAATGTTGGGGTGGGGGGAGAGAAAGTGAGGAAAATGTTGATAACTTCTAATATTTCTGTTAATGTTTAGCTAATGTTTAATTGTTAAACAATGTTTTAAAGGGATAGAACGAAAGACTTGGGGAAGGTGTAGGATGAGGGTAAGTTCCTGTTGACAGTCTTTGTTATTGACCATGTCAGCATCCTCCAAATGATCAGAAATTTAACAAGAACAGCCATATAAATGCTACATGAGCCCAACTGTTGTCTACCATCCACAACGTGCGCTTCAGGAGTTTAATGGAAGAGTTTTCATTTGTCTGTACGAGTGTAACTTCGACACCACTCAAAACGTTTGACACAGACCAGGACAAAGCAAACCGCTTAACTGAAGCTATCAACCCAGTGGCAGCAGTGGGGACTGCCTACAAGATGCACTGAAGCGACTGACCATGGCCCTTTCGACAGCACCTTCCAAACTCCAAACATTTAACACCTCAAAGTACAAGGTCAGCAGATGAGAACATTACTGGCTTTAAGCTCCCCTCCAAGCCACACACCATCCTGACTTAGAACTGTATCACCATTCCTTCACGACTGCTGACTGAGAATCCTGGAACTCCTGCCCTAACAGCACAGTCAGTGTATCTTCACCAGAATCACTACAGCAATTGAAGAAAGCAGCCTTCTCAAAGGCAGTTCAGCACAGATAATAAATGCTCACCTAGCCAGTGATGCCCACATCCTCTGGAAGAATTAATTGAAAAAATGCCTCTCCACAGTCCTCCATCGGTGAGATTGCACTATCTTGGTTTCATTCATAGCTATCGAATGACAGCCTCTGAGTAGCATCTGCAACAGCTTCTTATCCTGCTCCCACATAATTACATAATCATGAAGAAGACCTTTGCAGATGAGACAAAAATGGCTGCACGGTTGATAATGAGTGGGATAGCTGCAGACTGCAGCTGGTCAGGTGAGTAGAAAATGACAAATTGTATTCAAATCTGAGAACTGGGAGGTGGCGTGCAGGAGGAGATCAAAGAAAGCAAAGGAGGACACAATTAATGGGAGAATGGTGGGAGATACAGAGGAAGTGAAGGACCTCAAAGTCCACAGGTCCCAGAAGGTCGCAGAATAGCTCAGTAACATAGTGGGGGGAGAAAGCATATGGACTCCTCTCACTAATTAGCTGACGTAGAATATAACAGCAGGGGAGATATGATGGAACGGAACAAATCTTTAGTGTGATAACTTGAGTACTCTATGTATTTCCAATCACCTCACTATAGAAGAGATTCAATTATAATAGTGTGAGTGCCTAGCAGATTTCCAAGGATTTTATCGATATGGAGGAATACAGCCATGAGGAAAGTTTGGATGGGCTGGTGCTGATTTTCCTTGGATCAGAGGGGAATGAGGAGCATTTTGATTTGAGATGTAGAAAACTGACAGGCCTGGATAGAATGGATGGGAAGGGCCTATTAGTAAAGAGGTCAGTGACAAGGGATCGAGATTTAAAGAGATTGGTGGAAAGATCAGAGGATAGATGAGGAAAAATGTTTTCCCTTAGAAGATGGTCGGGGTCTAGAATTCATTGCCTGAATGGGTAGTAAAGACTGAAACCCTCAACTCATTTAAAAAGATGTCTGAATATATATCTTTAAGTGCCAGGACATGCAGGGCTATGGAGCAAAGATTGAGAAGTGAGATTTGGCAGAGTGGCTCACTCCCAGATAGCACAGACACATTGGGTTAAATGGCCTATTTCTGTGCTAAAATGCCAAATGTTTGAACTCCAAAAGGATTGACAAGTTGGTGGAGGCGTAAAGGATGGCAGATGAGGTTTAATGCATAGATTTGTGAGGTGATGCACTTTGGTTGGAAGAGCATTGAAAGACAATATAAAACAAGGGTACAATTCTAAATGGGGTGTCGGAGCATATGACCTGGATGCATATATACACATCATTGAAAGTGGCAGAAGGCAGACAGAATAGGAAAGAAAGCAAACAGTTTTCTCACCTTTAATAATAGGGTCAGAGAGTATAAGAGCAAGGAGGTGATATTGAACTTCCACAAGACACTCAGCTGGGGTAATGTGCACAGTGTAGGCACTGCTTTCGAGGAAAGATACGAATGCATTGTAAAAAGTGCAGATGTGATTTTCTAGAATGGTTCCAGGTATGAGAAACTTCAGTTAAAAGGTTGAGACTGTTCCCCACCTGATCTGACTGAGGTTTGCAAAAATCATGAGTGGGCTCAACAGAGTAGATAGGATGAATTGATTTCTGATGGTAAAAGAAATAAGAATGAACAGGCTGTGCAGGTGAAGTGAGAGCAATCTTTTTCACATATCAAGTAGATATGATATAGAATGCTTTGCCTGGGTTGTGATGGAGGCCGAATCAGTCGAAAAATTCAAGAGGACTTTTTTAGGTCAAAATGGCATTCAGGAGTTAGGGGAACAGGCAGGAAATTAGTATTAGATAATAGAGCCCGTACAATTTTTAATGGGCCAAAAAGCCTCTTTCTGCTTTCCAATTCTGTGATTCTATGATGTCTAGTACAGAGTGAATAAAAATGTGCTTTAATTAAATATCAGGAAGACCATATCATTATCTTAAGTTCCAGCTTCAAACTTCATCCCCCAAGTACAAACTCCATCTGTCTGTTTCCTTGGCAAACATCTAAGGGTGAAGCAGATCATTCATAACCTTGGTGTCATATTTAACCTGAGATGAGTTTACAACCAGATAGCTTCATTAGTAAGATTAATTTTCTATTTTTCTAGCATCATTGAAGTCTACACCTGTCACCTTTTACTGAAAATCTCACCTGCACCTTTTGTTATTTCTGGACTTGTCTGTTCAAATGCATTCCTGACTAACGTCCCACATTCTGCCCTCTGAAAACTTGAGGTCATCTAAAACTCTGTAATCTGTGATTACTCCCACCAACTTCCACATACTGATAATACCTATGCTTTCAAATATTCCCTGGCTCCTGATCAAACAATGCCTCACTTTAAAAAATATTGTCCTCACTTCAAATCCTTCCACAACCTTGCTCCTCCCTCATATATACCAGTTCCACAGCTGTGATGTATCATGCTTATATAATTCCAGTCTCTTGAGCAACCAATTTTAATAGCTCTGTCATTGGCCATTAGAAAGGTGTGGCTGGCAATGTCCCAGGATCTGGAATTTCCTACTGACATCACTCCACCTCTCAACCTTTCCCTCCCCCTTTAAGAACATAAAAATAGAAGTACATCATTTGGCTCCTGAAGCTTATAAATGTTTTAGAGTTAGGTTAATGACTAATTAAGAACATTTCTGGACCTAAATAGAAATAAAATAAACAAAATAAATGAGCTTTTAAAATATGGTTCAACTTGTCCGATGTTTATAGATATGATTCTAGTAGATGACATGTTGAAAAGCATTTCAGTCCTTCTCAGTGTTAGTTGGAAAAAACTTGAAAACTCAAAGTTAAAAATCACACAACACCAGGTTATAGAACAATCCTGGATTGTTCAATATATCACTGTAATCTCTTGCTATAAATTCTGTGTCAATAGACAATAGACAATAGGTGCAGGAGTAGGCCATTCTGCCCTTTGAGCCTGCACCACCATTCAATATGATCATGGCTGATCATCCTCAATCAGTATCCTGTTCCTGCCTTATCTCCATAACCCTTGATTCCACTATCCTTGAGAGCTCTATCCAACTCTTTCTTAAATGAATCCAAAAACTGGGCCTCCATTGCCCTCTGGGACAGAGCATTCCACACAGCCACCACTCTCTGGGTGAAGAAGTTTCTACTCATCTCTGTCCTAAATGGTTTACCCCGTATTTTTAAGCTGTGTCCTCTGGTTCGGCACTCACCCATCAGCGGGAACATGTTTCCTGCCTCCAGAGTGTCCAATCCTTTAATAATCTTATATGTCTCAAACAGATCCCGTCTCAGTCTTCTAGACTCAAGGGTATACAAACCCAGTCGTTCCAGTCTTTCAGCGTAACGTAGTCCCACCATTCCAGGAATTGACCTCGTGAACCTACGCTGCACTCCCTCAATAGCCAGAATGTATTTCCTCAAATTTGGAGACCAGAACTGCACACAATACTCCAGGTGTGGTCTCACCAGGGCCCTGTACAGCTGCAGAAGAACCTCTTTGCTTCTATACTCAATCCCTCTTGTTATGAAGGCCAGCATGCTATTAGCCATCTTCACTATCTGCTGTACCTGCATGCTTGCCTTCATTGACTGGTGTACAAGAACACCCAGATCTCTTTGTACTGCCCCTTTACCTAAATTGATTCAATTTAGGTAGTAATCTGCCTTCCTGTTCTTGCCACCAAAGTGGATAACCATACATTTATCCACATTAAACTGCAACTGCCATGCATCTGTCCACTCACCTAACCTGTCCAGGTCACCCTGTAATCTCCTAACATCCTCCTCACATTTCACCCTGCCACCCAGCTGAGTATCATCAGCAAATTTGCTAATGTGATTACTAATACCATCTTCTATATCATTAATATATATTGTAAAAAGCTGCGGTCCCAGCACTGATCCCTGCGGTACCCCACTGGTCACCTCCTGCCATTCCAAAATGGAGCCGTTTCCTGTCAGCTTTGTTTCCTGTCAGCCAACCAACTTTCAATCCAAGTTAGTACTTTGCCCCCAATACCATGCACCCTAATTTTGCTCACTAACCTCCTATGTGGGACTTTATCAAAAGCTTTCTGAAAGTTCAGGTACACTACATCTACTGGATCTCCCTCATCCATCTTCAGAGTTACATCCTCAAAAAATTCCAGAAGATTAGTCAAGTATGATTTCCCTCTCATAAATCCATGCTGACTCTGACCTATCCTGTTACTACCATCCAGATGTGTCGTAATTTCATCCTTTATAATAGACTCCAGGATCTTTCCCACCACTGAGGTCAGACTAACTGGTCTATAATTTCCTGCTTTCTCTCTTCCACCTTTCTTAAAAAGTGGTACAACATTAGCCACCCTCCAATCTGCAGGAACTGATCCCGAATCTATCGAACTCTGGAAAATAATCACCAACGCATCCACGATTTCCCGAGCCACCTCCTTCAGTACCCTGGGATGTAGACCATCAGGCCCCGGGGACTTATCAACCTTCAGACCTAACAGTCTCTCCAACACCAATTCCTGGCAAATATAAATTCCCTTCAGTTCAGGTCCTTCAGCCACTGTTACCTCAGGGAGATTGCTTGTGTCTTCCCCAGTGAACACAGATCTGAAGTACCAATTCAATTCTTCTACCATTTCTTTGGTCCCCATAATATATTCCCCTGTTTCTGTCTTCAAGGGCCCAATTTTAGTCTTAACCATTTTTTTCCCTTTCACATACCTAAAAAAACTTTTACTATCCTCCTTTATATTTTTGGCCAGTTTACCTTCGTACCTCATTTTTTCTCTGCATATTTCCTTCTTAGTAATCCTCTGTTATTCTTTAAAAGCTTCGCAGTCCTCTGTTTTCCCACTTATCTTTGCTATGTTATACTTTTTCTCTTTTAACTTTATATGTTTCTTAACTTCCCTCATCAGCCACGGCCACTCCTGCCTCCTCATAGGATCTTTCTTCCTTTATGGAATGAACTGATCCTGCAACTTCTGCATTATACACAGAAAAATCCGCCATTGTTCCTCCACTGTCATCCCTGCTAAGGTATTGCACCATTGAACTTTGGCCAGCTCCTCCCTCATAGCTCCATAGTTCCCTTTATTCAACAGAAATATTGTCACTTCCGATTGTACCCTCTCCCTCTCAAATTGCAGATTGAAGCTTATTGTATTATGGTCACTACTTCGCAATGGCTCCTTCACTTCGAGGTCCCTGATCAACTCTGGTTCGTTGCACAATACCAGATCCAGAATTGCCTTCTCCCTGGTAGGCTCCAGCACCAGCTGTTCTAATAATCCATCTCGGAGGGACTCCACAAAGTCTCTTTCTTGAGGTCCAATACCATCCTGATTCTCCCAGTCTACCTGCATGTTGAAATCCCCCATAACAACTGTAGTAACATCTTTGCGACAGGCCAATTTCAGCTCCTGATTCAACTTACATCCGACATCCATACTACTGTTTGGAGGCCTGTATATAACTCCCAAGAGGGTCTTTTTACCCTTAGAATTTCTCAGCTCTATCCATACTGATCTACATCCCCTGATTCTAAGTCCCCCCACACAAGGGACCGAATATCATCCCTTACCAAAATGGCCACCTCACCCCCTCTGCCCGTCAGTCTGTCCTTACAATAGCACGTGTAGCCTTGAATATTCATTTCCCAGGCCCTGTCAACTTTAAGCCACGTCTCAATTATCCCCACAATATCGTATCTGCCGATTTCCAAAAGAGTCTCAAGCACACCCATCTTATTTCTAATGCTTCATGCATTCATATATAGTATTTTTAATTTGTTACTGCCCGCACCCTTCCCATCAACTCCTATTTCACTCAACCTTACAGCATGATCCCTTTTTGAGTTTTCTGCTTCATTGATACAGTTGTCTTTCTTGACTTCCCTTGTTCTAACTTTCCCTTCAATTTCCTTCTTAAACATCCAGTTTGTCCCCTCCCCCCTGCTACTTAGTTTAAACGTAGCTGTGTTGCAGTAGCAAACCTGCCTGCCAGAATGCTGGTCCACAACCTATTAAGGGTCAAACCGTCTCTCTTGTAAAATTCATGCTTACCACAAAACATACCCCAGTGATCCAAGAATTTAAATCCTTGCTTCCTGCACCAGTTCCCCAGCCACACGTCCAAGTCCATTATCTCCCTCTTTCTGGCCTCACCAGCCCAAGGAACTGGAAGCAAACCGGAGATAACTACTCTGGACGTCCTGCTTTTCAGCCTTCTTCCTAGTTTCCCGAAGTCCCGCTGTAGTATGTTCCTCCTCTTCTTCCCGACATCATTTGTGCCGACATGTACCACCACCTCTGGCTCTTCACCTTCGGCCTTGAGGATTTCCTGCACTCTGTCTGTGATATCTTTAACCCTGGCACCAGGAAGGCAACACACCACCCTTAAGTCCCACCTGCTGCCACAAAAACCCCGGTCAGTCCCTCTCACTATGGAGTCCCCTATTATCACGGCTCTGTGCGATGTCCGACTCTTCCGCTCTGCCTCCACGCCAACTTTTGATTGACAGACCTGGCCGCCTTGCGTACTGGCAGTGTCATCTGTCTCTACTATTTCCAAACGATTCAACTTGTCTTATCATCCTGCTCCACAGCTATCTAATGATAAAGCAGCATTCTGAAAGCTAGTGCTTCCAAATAAACCTGTTAGACTATAACCTGATGTTGTAATTTTTAATTTTGTCCACCCCGGACCAACACCTGCTCCTCCACATCTTGAAAAATCAAGGGAGATATGTTAAATGGAATCTTCATATCAATCTCGGTAATTGAAAACAATAAACATGTTGTATTTAGAATTATGTTTCATAATTTGTGATGCAAGTTGAAATAATACATTTTGGTACAAATAAGATCTTTGTGGCTTGAGGTTTTGAGGAAATACTGATAAATTTAAACTATTTTATGTGCAGAAAAGGATTCTAAAATTGAAGAGAAATAGATGGTGTGGATTTCAACTGTTTAACTTGTGACAACATCAAACTAGAGAACATGGATTTAAATTGTTTAGTAAAACTCAGGGAACAGAAAAATTGTGTGCGATTGCTTTAAAGAGAAACTCTTCCTCCTTTTAAGTTCAGCACACTATGCTGCATTTCCCCAGCCAAGGAAGTAAATAAGCAACCTGCTGTCAGACTTGTTAATTCTGCTTTGTATCTAGGCATGTGGAGATGATTCATTATTTTATTTTAAGAATACAATCATGCCACAATGGCATATTTATAATATGATCCATAAACGTTGCTACAGGTTAATGAAATTAATCTTAGTTAGTGGAGGATGAAGCTTTACCAATATAGGGAATTTTTTGCCAAAGGAAAGGAGTCTGGCATTGCACAGATTACATCCCAGTCAGATGAATGAATGCAAAGGGAAAATGTTGTTAGTGAAAGACAAAATTTGGCACTGGGACAGATGTGCTGTCAGTGAGAGGCATGTAAGCAGAAACACATAATTATCATTGTAGAATAAAATGACATTGATGTAATCTGTTAATAGGTCAAAGCGTAGAAGATCAGGGTTAATAATGATATATAAATTCAATACCACAAATGTTCCATCATTAAAAGCTATTACTCTAAATGCCCACGGTGCAGGATGAAATCATTTGAAAACACTAAAAAGAGACACGAATGCACAAAAGCATGTTAAAAATCACACAACACCAGGTTATAGTCAAATAGGTTTATTTGGAAACACTAGCTTTCAGAGCACTGCTGCTTCACAATCACCTGATGAAGGAGCAGCGCTGTGAAAGTTAGTGCTTCCAAATAAACCTGTTTGGACTATAACTTGGTATTGTATGATTTTTAACTTTGTACACCCCAGTCCAACACCAGCGTCTCCAAATCATAAGCATGTCATCAGCTTTGTTTAGCAACTGATATTCTGTTCAATTTCCATTGTACTTCCTACAATTCCAATAGTTGGGAATAAGTGAAGCATTGTAAACTGAGGTTCTAATAAAATTAAGTCAGCATATCTCTCAGTATTTAATAATTCTTTTGTTATGAGGGTCACTTTTGAGAAAAGGATTTGCATTTACATAGCACAATGAAGAAGTAAGATAGCAGATGTAGGTTGACATGAGAAAAGCTGCAACTATTTAAATGCATAGGAATTCTGAGTCAGACACTAAGTTTAAATATTCATGAACATTGCCTCGGCACAGATGTTCTTTTTGTTATTTGTTGAGATGAGACACATCATTGGCAAGGCTCGCACTTTTTTTGTCTATCCCCAACTGCCCTTGCTTCATGATTGCTGCATTTCAATTCTTCCCTCAATATATTCTAATCAACCTGTTCAGAGCTTTTGTCACACACCTCTGCAGCAGGTGGGACTTGAACCTGGGCCTTCTGGCTCAGAGATAGGGATGTTACCACTGCACCACAAGAGCAATTCTACTCTATGCTGTAACAACTATGAATTCCCCTCCCATAACCTCCATCATGGGAAATGCATCATGGAGGTAACTGCTTAAAATCCTGCTGGCAATCATGGTGCAGTATAAGGAGTTCATAGCTGCAATACTAATAGCTACAGAGCATCATTACTGATACCAGATACTGTTAGAGATCACAAGGACTTTGAACCTAAGGGTATAAGGTTCTAAATGATTCCTGCTGAAGTCTGTCTCTGTTAATAGCGTGAGTTAATAAATGATCTTTTGGCTTGCACTAACATGGCTTTCAACCTCTACTGTCAAAAGTACCCAGAACCTAGTCATGATATCAATTAATGACAACAGAGGTCTGCAAGCCATTTACATATAATCCCAACTGACGTGGATAAAGACAGGAAAGTAAAGAGCCATCAGCTGTGAAGCACAACATGGCCTCCTCTACATTAGGGAGATGAAACACAGATAGGCTGACTGCTTTGTAGTACACCTACATGCTGTCCATAAAAATGACCTTGATCTTGCAGTTTCCTGCCACTTCAACATACCACCATGTTTCCATGCAATCACCATTTAGGTACATCTTAGACCACTCTTGACCTTTATAGCTTTCTGGACTCTATGTTGAATTTAACAATTTCAGGGAATGAACACCCATTCCTTGTCTGTTACCTACCCTCCCAACTCCAGATCCCTGTCATGAAATGGGTTGCTTTCATTACAGCCAATACATTTTCAACTAATCATAGGGCCTTACTAACTTCGGTTGTTCCTTGTCCAATTATCAATAATATTTTTTATGCCTATCCTTTCCTTCCTTTATCTCTTCTCTCTGAGCTCACTCTCCACCTCCATATTCAGCACAAATATCACCTTTTCCTAGCTGCTTCTAGTTCTGAAGCAGGTTCACTGGACTCAACAGATGAGCCAGACCTTTCTCCAGAACTTTGTTTGTTTCAGATCTCCAGAATCTGCCGTTCTTTGTTCCATTTAACATTAGATTTGTTTCCTGAGATTAAATATGTATTTTGCCACACTTATGTATTAGACTGCATGTTACTTTTTCCAGAGATTACACTGTTTATTAGTTTTTGGGCAGCTGCATATTTTATGGGAAAATGTGCTTCAAGACATTCTGAATAATTTGCACGTCTGACTAAAATCACTCTCTTGGGTGCGTTCATAGTGTAACTGAATTACTTTCAATTGTCAAATGAGGAAGATTAGCCTTGGGCTGTTTTGATTTGCTTATGAATTTTTCAGTTGTGATATTTTTAAGTAAGAGAAACAAAATCTAATCCTTTTCAATAAATCCATATCAATTACATTTTAAACTAAGAGTCTCTGAGGAAATAAGGAGTAGGTTTTCCCTGAGTTTTGGGTTCTAATGGGCCACAAATTCAGATTCTCACAACAAACCTTTTCATTTTCAGATTATTGTTTTCATCCAATCGATTCTACAGCAGTTACTTACTTTTTTTTGACAAATGCAATATTTAATTATAATAATTTGTGTAAGCAAGAATGACCTTGCAAATGAGGCTGTCACACTAGAATATATGAGCAATAGCTGGTTGCAGAGCATTTACACTTCCATCAGAACAGATTTTCCATGCTTTTCCTCAGCAGGTTCCATTCTTTCTATCTTTGGTCCACTGCAGAGTCTGAAAATACTTCCCCTTCATTGTTGCAGTCTTTGTTCAACTGTAAACTTGTATATTAAATAAATAAAAGGAGGATAGATGGTCTGTTGGTCGAACTATTCTGCATCAAATGTAGTATATTAGACATAAACATATAATGAAACATGTATCATACATTCATAGATTAATAGAACATAGAAGGAGGTCAAAACGGTGTAAAAACAATGACTGCAGATGCTGGAAACCAGATTCTGGATCAGTGGTGCTGGAAGAGCACAGCAATTCAGGCAGCATCTGAGGACAGGCAAAATCGACGTTTCGGGCAAAAGCCCTTCATCAGGAATAAAGGCAGAGAGCATGAAGCATGGAGAGATAAGCTAGAGGAGGGTGAGGGTGGGGATAGAGTAGCATAGAGTACAATAGGTCAGTGGGGAGATGAAGGTGATAGGTCAGGGAGGAGAGGGTGGAGTGGATAGGTGGAAAAGGAGCTGGGCAGGTTGGACAAGTCCGGACAAGTCAAGGGGATCGTGTTGCTGGAGGTTAGAAACTAGGATGAGGTGGGGGAAGGGGAAATGAGGAAGCTGTTGAAATCCACATTGATGCCCTGGGGTTGAAGTGTTCCGAGGCGGAAGATGAGGCGTTCTTCCTCCAGGCGTCTGGTGGTGAGGGAGTGGCGGTGGAGGAGGCCCAGCACCTCCATATCCTCGGCAGAGTGGGAGGGGGAGTTGAAATGTTGGGCCACGGGGCGGTTTGGTTGATTGGTGCGGGTGTCTCGGAGATGTTCCCTAAAGCGCTCTGCTAGGAGGCGCCCAGTCTCCCCAATGTAGAGGAGACCGCATCGGGAGCAACGGATACAATAAATGATATTAGTGGATGTGCAAGTAAAGCTTTGATGAATGTGGAAGGCTCCTTTAGGGCCTTGGATGGAGGTGAGGGAGGAGGTGTGGGCACAGGGTTTACAGTTCCTGCGGTGGCAGGGGAAAGTGCCAGGATGGGAGGGTGGGTCGTAGGGGGGCGTGGACCTGACCAGGTAGTCACGGAGGGAACGGTCTTTGCGGAAGGCGGAGAGGGGTGGGGAGGGAAATATATCCCTGGTGGTAGGGTCTGTTTGGAGGTGGCGGAAATGTCGGTGGATGATTTGATTTATGCGAAGGTTGGTGGGGTGGAAGGTGAGCACCAGGGGCGTTCTGTCCTTGTTGCGGTTGGAGGGGTTTGGTCTGAGGGCGGAGGTGCGGGATGTGGACGAGATGCGTTGGAGGGCATCTTTAACCACTTGGGAAGGGAAATTGCGGTCTCTAAAGAAGGAGGCCATCTGGTGTGTTCTATGGTGGAACTGCTCCTCCTGGGAGCAGATACGGCGGAGGCGGAGGAATATGCTACTCTATCCCCACCCCCACCCTCCTCTAGCTTATCTCTCCACGCTTCAGGCTCTCTGCCTTTATTCCTGATGAAGGGCTTTTGCCTGAAACGTCGATTTTGCCTGTCCTCGGATGCTGCCTGAATTGCTGTGCTCTTCCAGCACCACTGATCCAGAATCTGGTTTCCAGCATCTGCAGTCATTGTTTTTACCTCATTGATTTTAACCCTACTGCGAATCCCCTTGCAAGGATGCCTGCCTTGAAGAAGTTTTCCTCCTCTCTCTACAAGAATCTCAGGGAGTCTCTCTCTCCCACTACAACTCCCAGGTCATTTCCTCTGCTCTGAAGCTCTTCAACCATGTCCTGAAACAAACTTGCTACTACAGCCACATTTGCTTCTTCAGTGCCTGCCTCCATAACCAACTTATCCCACACGGACTCCGGACCACCTTTAAACCAGCAGAGTTCGGACCCGAACAGGACAAACAGTACAGACTACAGATTCAAAAACACCAGCAACGGTTCTCCTTCAAGATCCTCCGCTCCACGCTTGCAGCAATGCGCCGGCACCTAACCTCTCTACAGTCAGCCCTGCCTCAGCTGAGGGCCACACTCTCTCAGAATTGCAAAGGACCCACTCTGTACTACATCCTCAGGAGAATTCATACTCTCAACAAACAGTATTTCAATTCCATCTCAAACATCAAAAACTGTAAGTACAACAAACTTTTATCTACCCACCTCCATAACCAGCGCTCCTCGAACATTCCAGAAGATTCCCCTGGCCTCGGAAACACCATTAGCCATGCGGCTGATGCAGCTACCACCCCCACGCTGATTGATGATGTCACTTCTGCCCCCATCATGGCCACTCCCACAGCCACTTCCGGCCCTCACATCATCGCCGATGCCACACGCTCAGTGACTTCCGCCACCCCTACTGCCGTGTCTGCCACCACTTCCGCCCCCACCAGCGCCACTCACCTGCATTCTGCTGACACGCCCCCCACAGACCCCACTGTCACTATCCCCACCCCCCAGAACCCCGAGGGGAACACTAACCCTGCTCATTACTCTACCCCCATTTCCCCCACCATCACACCCACTCCAGGTACTGGCTCCGACCCCACTCCCAGCTCCACACCCATACCAGCTCCCAGCTCCCAGCCCTGCCGAGTTTTCACCATCCCCCCAGACCTCCCCCTCACTGAGGACGAACGATCAGTCCTCAGCAAAGGACTCACCTTCATCCCCCTCCGTCCACGCATCAATGAATTTAATACACGCCGTGACATCAAACAATTCTTCCGTCGCCTCCGCCTCCGAGCTTACTTTCACAATCAGGATTCCCGCCCATCTTCCGAGGATCCCTTCGCCCATCTCCAACACACTGCATCCACCTGGACACCCCGCGCTGGCCTATTACCTGCCCTCGACCTCTTCATTTCCAACTGCCGCCGGGACATTAACTGCCTCAACCTGTCGACACCCCTCCCCCACTCCAACCTCTCACCCTCACAACGCGCAGCCCTCCAATCCCTCTGCTCCAATCCTGACCTCACCATCAAGCCAGCGGACAAAGGGGGCGCAGTGGTAGTCTGGCGCACTGACCTCTACATCGCTGAAGCCAAACGCCAACTCGAGGACACCTCTTCCTACCACCCCCTTGACCATGACCCTACCCCCCATCACCAAACCATCATCTCCCAGACCATACAGAACCTCATCACCTCAGGAAATCTCCCACCCACAGCTTCCAACCTCATAGTCCGGGAACCCCGCACTGCCCGGTTCTACCTCCTTCCCAAGATCCACAAGCCTGACCACCCTGGCCGACCCATTGTCTCAGCATGCTCCTGCCCCACTGAACTCATCTCTACCTACCTCGACACTGTCCTATCCCCCCTAGTCCAGGAACTCCCCACATACGTTCGAGACACCACCCACGCCCTCCACCTCCTCCAAGACTTCCGTTTCCCCGGCCCCCAACACCTCATCTTCACCATGGATATCCAATCCCTCTACACCTCCATCCGCCATGACCAGGGCCTCCAAGCCCTCCATTTTTTCCTCTCCAGACATTCCCAACAGTACCCCTCCGCCGACACTCTCATTCGTTTGGCCGAACTGGTCCTCACCCTTAACAATTTCTCCTTTGAATCCTCCCACTTCCTCCAGACCAAAGGGGTAGCCATGGGCACACGTATGGGCCCCAGCTATGCCTGTCTCTTTGTTGGCTGCATAGAGCAGTTGATCTTCCGTAATTACACCGGCACCACTCCCCACCTCTTCCTCCGCTACATTGATGACTGCATTGGTGCCACCTCGTGCTCCCCCGAGGAGGTTGAGCAATTCATCAACTTCACCAACACATTCCACCCTGACCTTAAATTTATCTGGACCATCTCTGACACCTCCCTCCCCTTCCTGGACCTCTCCATCTCCATCAGTGACGACCGACTTGACACTGACATTTTCTACAAACCCACCGACTCCCACAGCTACCTGGATTACACCTCTTCCCACCCTACCTCTTGCAAAAATGCCATCCCGTATTCCCAATTCCTCCGCCTCCACCGTATCTGCTCCCAGGAGGACCAGTTCCACCATAGAACACACCAGATGGCCTCCTTCTTTAGAGACCGCAATTTCCCTTCCCACGTGGTTAAAGATGCCCTCCAACGCATCTCGTCCACATCCCGCACCTCCGCCCTCAGACCCAACCCCTCCAACCGCAACAAGGACAGAACGCCCCTGGTGCCCACACCTCCTCCCTCACCTCCATCCAAGGCCCTAAAGGAGCCTTCCACATCCATCAAAGCTTTACCTGCACATCCACTAATATCATTTATTGTATCCGTTGCTCCCGATGCGGTCTCCTCTACATTGGGGAGACTGGGCGCCTCCTAGCAGAGCGCTTTAGGGAACATCTCCGAGACACCCGCACCAATTAACCAAACCGCCCCGTGGCCCAACATTTCAACTCTCCCTCCCACTCTGCCGAGGATATGGAGGTGCTGGGCCTCCTCCACCGCCGCTCCCTCACCACCAGACGCCTGGAGGAAGAACGTCTCATCTTCCGCCTCGGAACACTTCAACCCCAGGGCATCAATGTGGATTTCAACAGCTTCCTCATTTCCCCTTCCCCCACCTCATCCTAGTTTCTAACCTCCAGCAACACGATCCCTTTGACTTGTCCGGACTTGTCCGACCTGCCCAGCTCCTTTTCCACCTATCCACTCCACCCTCTCCTCCCTGACCTATCACCTTCATCTCCTCCCCCACTGACCTATTGTACTCTATGCTACTCTATCGTCACCCCCACCCTCCTCTAGCTTATCTCTCCACGCTTCAGGCTCTCTGCCTTTATTCCTGATGAAGGGCTTTTGCCCGAAACGTCGATTTTGCCTGTCCTCGAATGCTGCCTGAATTGCTGTGCTCTTCCAGCACCACTGATCCAGAACATTGAAGGAGGTCATTTAACCTAACATGCTTGTATGAGCTTCCTGAAAGTGAACAAATTAGTCAGATTCCTGTATTTGTTTCCCCATAGTCCCTAACAGATTCATTTTAATTTTAAATCAAATTCTGTTTTGGAAATAGCTATTAGAGCTGCATCCACCATCTTTTCAGGCAACACATTCCCAACCATAATAGCTCAAAGAGTAAAACAAAATATTTACACCAGCCCTTCCCCCACTAGCTTTTATATTGCAAATTATCTTAGTTTTTTTTGCATTGGGAGCTGGTGCATGTGAGAGCTTTCAGGGGTGATATTTTTGATCTGGAGTCTAGTTTTTTTATTTTAATTTAGCACTTCATTAAACATGAACAAGTTAAGTTGAGAAGTTAAATTTTTATTGCAGCCCTAATTCCGGGTTTATAAGCTCTGAAGGAAGCTGCAGCTAATTAATTGTGGCTGGTTTAATCCATTATTTTTAAGGTTGAGTTCAGGAAGTATAGATAGAGATTTTAGTTGTGCAGAGTGCCAAGAAGGAATTTGGTGACTATGAGAGAATTTGTTGAAGAGGAGATGCTCCTTTTCTTCTTTGACTGTTTTCAGCTTTATTATTTGGTTCTTCAGCATAGATTAGATTAGATTACAGTGTGGAAACAGGCCCTTCGGCCCAACAAGTCCACACCGACCCGCCGAAGCGCAACCCACCCATACCCCTACATTTACCCCTTACCTAACATTACGGGCAATTTAGCATGGCCAATTCACCTAACCTGCACACCTTTGGACTATGGGAGGAAACCGGAGCACCCGGAGGAAACCCATGCAGACACGGGGAGAACGTGTAAACTCCACACAATCAGTCGCCTGAGGCGGGAATTGAACCCAGGTCTCTGGCGTTGTGAGGCAGCAGTGCTAACCACTGTGCCACCGTGCTGCCCAAAGGCCAAGAAGCTAATTGGTGAAGAATGATAAGTTTTTCCTAATTGTAACAAACACATTTTAAAGTTACTGGCAGGTCAGCTTAGCCAAGTAGAGTGTATGTCCTGTGGTATATATCAAGTCATGGACATATGTACCAGATGGATACATCTGTAGGAAGTGTCACCAGCTGTACAGTTTGACCACTATGTTTCAGAACATGAGTAGTAGCCTGAGTCTGTTGTTCATCCAAGAGACTGATCTATGTGGATAGTGCATTCTGGGAGGCAGTAGGAAGACTGCAGTTTGGAAATGTATAAGCACCAATGGAATGGGTGACCACCAAGCATTTTAAGAGAACCATATGGGTAATGCAGGAGTCCCGTGAAACTAATGTGCTTGCTATTTCATATTCCGGTTTGGAGACCGGTAGGAATTTCTCAGAGTGCAGCCAGAGCCAACAGATAGCTCAGCTGCACTGGGGTGGGGGTATGAAGAATGGAAGAGAAATACTGATGAGGGAATCAGACAGGTGTTTCTGTAGACCATCAACCTGACTTCAGGACAATATGTTGCCTCCTTGGTGCAGTGTAAAGAATGTTAGAATGGCTGCAAGGTAGTCTTTTGGAGGAGTGTCTCTACTCAAACCAATTATTCATGTATGGATAAGGATGGCATTCTGAAAGGAGATGGGAAAACAAACTTCAGGGAACAAGATAGGAGATTGAAATGTAGGACTTCTAAAGCTGGAGTCTCAAGATTACTTCCAGTCCCATGTGTTAGTAAGCATAGCAATAGGAGAAATGAGCAATTGAACGTGAATGGAAATCAGGTATAGGTGGGCATCATATTTCTGGGGCTTTAGGGCTCGTTTTATAGAAGATCAGAGTTGCACAAGCTGGATGACCTACAACTGAATAGGACAAGGATGAATATTCTTGCAGCAAGATTTACAAGTGCTGCTGGGGAGAGGTTAAACTAGTTCAGCAGAGAAACAGGAACATGAGGGCCAATTCAGAGCAGGAAACAAAAGGCAGAAACTTAGTGAGCGAATAAAGCCAATGAGCTGAGGGCACAGAGATACATAGTAGCATGATACCATGACTGTGACAAAGAGAGAAGCATGGCTTCTCTGTCTCTGGATAGAGTTTTCAGGCAGGGTAAAGAATGGGATTTAAGAAGGGGGAGTGTAACATTGTTGGTTTGAAAAATGAATTACAGCTGTAAAGAGGGCTGTGCGTTAAATAAAGCATCAAATAAGGCTGTATGTACTGAGCTCCAAAACAAAAAAAGCACACACACTACTCATTATAACATATAATACACACTGCTAGTTGTGTATTATATATTATCACTGGATAACAGCTAGAGGGACAAATATGTATACCTATTTCAGTGCAAAAACAATAGCTGGGGACTTCAACTACCTAACAATCAAAACTGAGATACAAACAGTGTTAAAGAGAAAGGGCACAAAATACTTGAACTCGTTTCGAAAGAATCTGTTCGGCCAACACGACAAGCCCAATAATAGACGCACAAGTCTAGGTTTGGTCTCAAGAAATGAGGCTGGGTAGACAAATGAACTCGAAATGGGTAACCATTTTGGGATGTAATAAAAATGAAAGTTAGATTTAGCATCATTATAGTGAAGGATAAAGGTAGAACAGGAGTAAAAGCTCTGAATTGGTGGAAGAATATCATAAAAAACTGAAAGATGATCTGGCAAAGATGAACTTAGACATTTATGAACCTTTGAGCCTACAGCACACAAAGAAGCCATACAGCCCATGTTCACGCTAATTAACAAAGATATGACTACACAAGTTCAGTTTTCCAGCTGTCTGTTCATAACTCTGGAGGCTACAGTAACATCCTATAAATATCCAAATACCGCTTAAATACTTTGAGTTTCTGACTCAGCCACCCTTTCAGAAAGCGAGTTCCAGACTTTCACCATCCTTTGGGTGAAAATAACTTGTTCTCAACTCTCCACCCTTCAGGCTCTCTGCCTGTATTCCTGATGAAGGTCTTTTGCCCAATTTTACTGCTCCTCAGATGCTGCCTGAACTGCTGTGCTTTTCCAGCACCACTAATCCAGAATCTGGTTTCCAGCATCTGCAGTCATTGTTTTTACCTATCTACCTCATCTTATCAATGCCCTCTTGGTTAGTGACCCCTTTAAAAATGGAAGAAGTACCTTCCTATTGATGTCCCTCATAATCTTGTTCACCTCTCAGGTTCGTTCTCAACCTTTGCTACTCCAAGGAAAACAATTCCAGCCTACACAATCTTTCCTCATTGCTCAGATCCTGCAGCCCACACAATATCCTGTTGCATCTCCTCTTCACCCTCTCTAGTGCAATCACATCCTTCCTATAATGCAGTGACCAGAACTGCACATTTACTCCAGCTATAGCATTTTACACAGTCCCAGCACAATCTCATTGATCTTGCAATCTACGCCTTAGATAATAAAGGCAACTATTCTGTATGCCTTCTGAACCATCTTATCTACCGTTACTTCAATTTTCAGAAATGTGTGGATGTACAGATCAAGGTCCTGCGGGTCTTCAGTACTTTCCAAGGTTCTAACGTTTATGGTATTAGCTCCACTGAAGCGCAATATATCTTCTATGATTACAATGGAAGATTTTGTGGGGTATGTGGAGATGTTGGGAGTGGACCAGAGGGAATTGTCTCTGAGGATTGTTGACAAAGGAAGGGAAGGGAATATATGTCTGGTTGTGGTATCCCATTGGCAGCTTATAATCCTTTGGATGAGGAGGTTGGTAATCTAGTAAATGAGGACCAAGGGACTGTATTGTTGTGGGAGGGAAGAGAAGGGATGAGGGCATAAGTGAGGGAGATGGTTTGAACTCCATGGCTAAGGGCCTATTTGGCTTCAGTAGTGAGGAACCATCAGTTGTGGAGAAAGATGGATATTTTGGAGGTTCCCTTGCCAAAGGTTGAGGGGTATCATCAGAACAGATGCAACAGAGACAGAAAAACTAGGAGAATGTGACGGAGTCTTTACAGGAAGCAGGACGCGAAGAATTGGAAGTGACATAACTGAGGCCCATGCAGGTACCTAGCCACCTCTTTGACCTGAAGAAAGTTGTAGTTAAAGGACAATTTGTTCAGATGAGGACCATAGTTATGCCTGTGTCTTTGTGAGGTACATGGAGCACACCTTGATCCACTCCTACTTTGATTCGTCGCCACAATTCTTTCTCAGATACATTGACATCATCAGTGCTGTTTCCCTCTTTCAACTGAAATTGGAAACCTTTATCTAAATTGCTTTTGATTTCCACTCCGCTCACATCTTCACCCGGTCCATCTTTTACTTCTTCATTCCCTTCCTCAACATCTTTGTTTCTGTTTCTGCATTTAGACTGGCCACCAATATCCATTACAAACCCATCGACTCCCACAGTTACTTTGACTGTACAACCTCACACCTTGCTTCTTATAAGGACTCTATTCTATCTCCCAGTTTTTTTGTTGCATCTGTTCGATGGTGCCACCTTCCATAGGATGGGTCTCAAAAATGCCCATTTTTTTCCTCAAATTTGTATCCCCCACTACATTGGTCAACAGAGTCCTTATCCATGTCTGACCCATGTCTCACATTTCTGCGTTCATCCCTTTTATTCCCTCTCACAGTAAAGATAAGCAGACTCTGGTCTTTATTTACCAACCTGCCACCCATTGCATCCAAAGGACTGTATGCCACTATTTCTATCACCTCCAACAGCACCTTTATGGCTAGACACATATACTCCCCTTGCCTCCCTTGTCAGCTTTCCATAGGGACTGTTCCCTCTGCAACACACTGGTTCACTCCTCTGTTCACAACACCTCCTCTTACCTCCATAGCACATTCCCTTGCAATCGCAAAGGTGTAATACCAATCTGCTTACCTTCTCCCTCCTCACCAGCAAAGGCCCCAGACATACTTTCCAGGTGAAGCAGCAGCTTACCTATACTTCATTTAATCTAGTCCACTGTATCCAAGTTACTTAACCATGTGATCGGCCTGTATTGCTCACAAGAAAAAGCTTTACACTGTGCCTCAGTACGTGTGACAATCAATTCAATTCATTTGCTATTTACAATGAGGTCTCCCTTTTAGTGGGCGATGAAACATAACTGGATGACTGCATTGCAGAACACTTACTTCATGTCTGCAAAAATGACCCTGAGTTTCTAATTACCTGCCATTTCAACGCTCTACCATACCCTCACACCAACATTTCTGCTGTGGGCCTGCTGCAGTGTTCCAGCAAGCCTCAGTGTGAGCCTAAAAAACATTTCACTTTCTGCTCAGGGATCCTGCAGCCTCTAGGATTCTGCAACAAGTTCAATAACTTTAGATCCTGATTCTATCCTTCCATGTCTTTTTTTCCACCTCACACCCAGTCCTGTTATGACATGGGTCACTGGCCAAAAATTATTAGCCTATCCCCAGTCAGTCTGACTTTTGTGGGCATACTACTGGAATCAATGTTGAGAACTGGATTTAACTGTTACTTGGAAAGGTATGGGTTAATCAGGTATAGTCAACATGGATTTGTTAAGGGAAAGTCATGTTTACTAACAATTATACTTTTAACAAAGTGTTGGGGGCAGATTTTCTCTTCATTCGTGGGAATTCAATGATGGAAATACCATTAAATGTTAAGGGATAATGATTAGATTGTCTATTGTTGGAGATTAACATTGCCTGGCATTCATGTGGC